>NC_138906.1:99376183-99901479 GCF_965231255.1 Vanellus vanellus | reverse complement strand
CGAAGGCTTGGTGTCTGTGAGGTAGGACCATTGGCCTAAGACCCTCTGGGACTCGGAGGACTCCTGCCAGAGACTTGGGAGACCAGAGGCTGCAGCCCTCTGGTTTCTGCATGCCCAGGCTGGCACTCTCATCAGCAGTGGGTAAGGAAGATAAGATATCAAACAAATGTGTGAGGCCAGCTAGTTGCCAAAAGAGCATCAGAGCAGAATTTCGGCAGACTCTTGCCCTTATGAAAGTCAAAGGAGATCTGATTTACATCTGCTTTTCTCCCCTTTCACTGCACTCATTTCACACAGGTAACGACAGTCTCTTTACCTTTCCCTGCACATTATGTGAGCAGGTAGTGTCTCTCCATAGAAAAAAAACATCAATCACAAAACATATATGTAGGCTGCCCCTAATCAAGAAGTTCATCCCACTCCCAGAGTAGGATTGTGGGCATTGACCACTCATCTCCAAGACTCAATTTTCTCCACTCCTTCCTCCTTGCCTCTACCTTCGTCCCACCCTAAATCCCTGAGCTGACCTACCCAGACTGTTTCTGGTTTTGGAGCAGGTTTTCCTGCCAGCTGACCCATGTCTCTGTGAGAGTACCACTGCCTCACCCCAAAAGGGATCCCAGGAGCAAAGAGGGCAGCATGGATGACAAGGGAAGCAGAGCCAGTGAGTGAAACAGGGATTGAGCCAAGCTTACAGCACTGATGCACCCAATAGGAGTGTCTGCATGGATGTACGTGGCGAGTCCTGGAACCATGCAGTCACGTTACCGTGGTATCCAGCTAGTGACTGCCAACCTAATTTAGTGCCATTCCCCTGAATATTTGCCTGGTATCTTAATATTTGCAGCTCAGAAGCTTCATAAGATAGGGGTGATAATTTTTTTACTTAAGATCCCCTGTGAGATTTTTTCCTCCATGACTTTGTCTAAAAACTTTTTGAACCTGTGCAAACTTTTGACATTTACACCATCCATCCATTTACACCTCGTGGCAATCCATTCCAAAGTTTAACGAATCTCAGCATCTGCCCAGCAATTGGTTGCAGTATTCATTTGGAAACCAAATAGTTTCTCTTCCTACATCAGGAGATGACCCATTTATTCATGTGGCCAACACAAAAATTGTTCTTCTTTTTATATTTAATGAAATAAAAGAAAAAATAATAAATTGATAGTTTAATAAGTATTTAATATTATTTAACTACAACGAATACTATTTAAACCCAAATGATAACTTTCTGTAACCCTAACAAACAGGACAAGTTTTGTAGAAGTAATATATTTTAACAGAACAACTAATCTAGACCGACTTCTCTAATAAATGATATTACTTACAAATCTTATCTTGCCAGCTAAACTAAGTATAATTTAAAATTTTACAGCTTAGGTCACTTCTAAAGATGTTTTTTTAACATCATGTTTGTCTCTTATTTTAAAATCTGACAGACTTTTCTGTCTGTAATAGAGAAGGCAATATATAAAAGAATATATATCTACTTTTTTACCAACAGTAAAACAAATCTTAACTACTTTCCAAACACACAAAAAAAAGATCCAGAAGGGCTCATGCCTTTTCACCGTGCGTTTCGGAGATGAAGATAACAAGAAGCAGAAAGGTTTTGGTTCACCATATATCACACAGCAAAAATCTCACAGATCTTGAAGCGCTGTCTTGCCAGAATATAAGAATCATCCACCAGGGAATTCACCAGACTAATTCATATTTGTCAGCTTGGCCCAATTCAGCAGCCCTTCTTCTTGTCTACAAAGCATATATACACTCAACTTCACTTACATGTTGTATTATGTAACTCAGATTAATCACAGAATCACAGAATCACAGAATCATCAGAGTTGGAAGGGACCTCTAGAGATCATCTAGTCCAACTCTCCTGCTAAAGCAGGATTGCCTAGAGCACATTACTCAGGACTGCATCCAGGCGGGTCTTGAAAATCTCCAGGGAAGGGGACTCCACAACCTCCCTGGGCAGCCTGTTCCAGTGCTCTGTCACCCTCACCGTAAAGAACTGTTTCCGTGTATTTGAACGGAACTTCCTGTGTTCTAACTTGTGCCCATTGCCCCTCGTCCTGTCACTTGGAACCAATGAAAAGAGCCTGGCTCCATCCTTCTTCAACCCACCCTTTAGATACTTGTATGCCATAATAAGGTCTCCCCTCAGCCTTCTCTTCTCCAGGCTAAAGAGTCCCAGCTCTCTCAGCCTTTCCTCATAAGGGAGGTGCTCCAAGCCCTTAATCATCTTAGTTGCCCTTCGCTGGACTCGCTCCAGCAGTTCCCTGTCCCTCTTGAACTGGGGAGCCCAAAACTGGACACAGTATTCCAGTTGTGGCCTCACCAGTGCTGAGTAGAGGGGGAGAATGACCTCCCTCGACCTACTGGCCACACTCTTCCCTATGCAGCCCAGGATTCCATTGGCCTTTTTGGCGACAAGGGCACATTGCTGGGCCATGGATAATTTACTGTCTACCACAACCCCCAGATCCTTCTCCTCCAAGCTATCTCCCAGCAGGTCAGCCCCTAACCTGTACTGGTGCCTAGCATTCTTCCTCCCCAGGTGCAGGACCTTGCACTTGGTTTTGTTGAACCTCATTAGGTTCTTCTCTGCCCAGCTCTCCAGCCTGTCCAGGTCGCGCTGGATGGCAGCACAGCCCTCTGGGGTGTCAGCCACCCCACCCAGTTTGGTATCATCAGCAAACTTGCTGAGGATACACTCTGTCCCCTCATCCAGGTCATTAATGAATATATTAAACAAAATAGGACCAAGTATTGACCCCTGGGGGACACCACTGGTTACAGGCCTCCAACTAGACTCTGTGCCGCTAATCACAACCCTCTGAGTCCTGTCCCGCAGCCAACTCTCAATCCACCTCACTGTCACCTCATCTAGCCCATACTTCCTCAGCTTCCTAATGAGGATGTCATGGGAGACAGTGTCAAAAGCCTTGCTAAAGTCAAGGTAGATGACATCCACGACTTTCCCCCCATCCAGCCAACCAGTTATAACATCATAGAAAGCTATCAGATTGGTCAAGCACGATTTACCCTTGGTAAATCCATGTTGACCACTTCCAATAACTTCCTGTTCCTCAACGTGATTGGAGATGACATCCAGAATGAGTCGCTCCAATACCTTCCCAGGGACAGAGGTAAGACTAACCGGTCTGTAGTTCCCTGGGTCCTCCTTCTTGCCTTTTTTGAAGATTGGAGTGATGTCGGCCTTCCTCCAGTCCTCAGGCACCTCTCCTGTTCTCCATGACCGTTCAAAGACGATGGAGAGTGGTCTAGCAATAACATCCGCCAGCTCTCTCAGCACTCGCGGATGCATGCCATCAGGGCCCATGGACTTGTGAATGTCCAGCTTGGCCAAGTGGTCTCTGACCCGGTCCTCCTCAACTGAGGGAAAATCTTCCACTCTCCAGACCTCCCCCTTTGCCTTCAGAGGGTGGGATTCATGAGGGACAGCTTTAGCAGTGAAGACCGAAGAAAAGAAGGCATTCAGTAACTCTGCCTTCTCTGCGTCCTCCACCACTAGGGCACCTGTCTCGTTCACCAGCGGGCCTACATTTTCCCTAGTCTTCCTTTTTCTATTGATATATTCAAAGAACCTTTTCTTATTGTCTTTGACTGCAGTGGCCAAGCTGAGTTCTGATTGAGCTTTGGCCCTTCTCATTTTCCCCCTACATAGCTTTGTTATATCTTGATAATCCTCATAAGTTGCCAACCCCCTTTTCCAGAGAATGTAAACTTTTCTTTTTTTCCTGAGGTCCAGCCAAAGTTCTCTATTTAGCCAGGCTGGTCGTCTTCCCCGTCTGCTCGTTTTTCGAGACAAGGGGATGGCCTTCTCCTGAGCTTTTAAGAGCACCTGCTTGAAGTATGCCCAGCCTTCCTGGGCACCTTTGCTCTTCAAAACTGCCTCCCAAGGGACACTCTCGACCATGCTCCTAAACAGGCTAAAGTCTGCCCTTCGGAAATCCAAGGTGGCAGTTCTGCTGGCTCCCCGCCTTACGTGATCAAGAATTGAAAATTCTATCATTTCGTGATCACTGTGCCCAAGGCGACCTCCAACCTTTACATCCTCCACAAGACCTTCTCTGTTAACAAACAGTAGGTCCAGTAGGGCACTTCCCCTAGTTGGTTCCTTCACCAGCTGTGTTAGGAAGTTGTCTTCCACACACTCCAGGAACCTCCATGACTGTTCCCTCTCTGCTGCATTGTATTTCCAGCAGACATCTGGGAAGTTAAAGTCCCCCACAAGAACAAGGGCAGATGATTGTGAGACCTCTGCCAGCTGCTTGTAGAATACTTCATCGGCTTCTACATCCTGATTAGGAGGTCTATAACAAACTCCCATCACGATGTCTGCCTTATTAGCCTTCCCCTTAATTTTTATCCATACACACTCAGTGTTGTCATCCACACTGTTAAGTTCCTGGCATTCAAAACTGCCCCTAACATAGAGGGCCACCCCACCACCTCTTCTTCCTTGCCTATCCTTTTTGAAGAGTTGGTAGCCATCCATTACAGCACTCCACTTGTGTGTGTCCTCCCACCACGTTTCTGTGATGGCGACTATATCATAGTTTCCTTGCTGTACAATGGCCTCCAGCTCCTCCTGTTTATTTCCCATGCTGCGTGCATTAGTATAGATGCACTTCAGCTGGGCTGATTGCCCTGCCACTTTCTTGGGGGGACAAGCCCTAATTCGCACCTGATCATACTCAGGCACTACTGTAGCTACCAAATTATCACTACCCCTCGTGCCTTGGCTGTCACACAATTCACCATCCCCCACCACCACTGGGACAGGCTGCAAGACCTTGCTAGCACTTTTACCCAGAAGCACTGGTACGCTTCTCCCAGGCACCAGCATATGCCAGATTAAGCATATGCCTTAATCTCCCAGATTAAGCATATGCCTAAATCATTTGGGACTTTAATTAGGCAACTAGTAAAAAAGGCTACCATCCTAAAGCTAGAAATAATTTTGAACAAAAAGACTTGGAAGCAAGAATTCCAGCAAGAAAATATGAATGAAAATTGACATCGTTAAGCCCCAAATTCCATAAAAAAGCCATAATTCAGCAGTAATTAAATAGATTTACTGTTTTAAATGACAAAATCAGCAATACAACTTAAAAAACTAATAAACCAATACTAAAAATGAGCTAATTAATTAATAAGGTAGATTTTATAGTAAGAAATGTAGAAGCCAAAGAATACAGATACACTAAGAAAGTATCAACAAAGGGTTTATTAAAACATGGTTTCAGGACAAAACCTCATAATTTTAACTATCCAGCAGCAGCAAAAGAAATCCCAGTAACCATTACAAATCCATTTCTATCAAGAGACAGAACTCGGGAAAGTTGATGAATAATCAGAAATGTAACATTTGGGGGCTTTGTTTTAAAGGCAGAAGAGAAATACTTATCAAATTTTTGAGTTTATGTCCTTATTTTTAATTTATCTAAAGACAACATTAAATAGTATCTATGGAACTTAAATATTAAATTAGCAGTTCTGTATAATTTCACATATATTTTCAAGGCACTGCCTAGAGAGCAATAGCTGACACTATTTTAATAACTTTTAATAACTATTGAAATTGTAAGAAAAATGCTGGGAAAACCACTTTTGTATGGTTATTTTCAAAGGCGAAATGTAATCATCTGAATAAATACAGGCTAACAAGTCTGCTGTTGATACCAAGTAGAGTAACACAGACATTGGTGTGGGAGTATTATTAATAAGGAATGAAGGAGTAGACATACAGTGGAGACACATCTCTGATATAGAACAAGTCGGCGTCCCTTTGGTCAGCTGCACTGCACAGTTATGCCAACGTGAACTCAACTTTTTTCACTTTGTAAAGTTTTTCTGCTGTAAAAGGACAGTCACAGCCCACCAGTGATCAAACAAAATAACTCTGAAACAAAGCAACTTGGGAGGAGCCAGTGGCTTTACTATGATTTGGGAAAAGAAATCTGACCCAGGGAGGGTCTCAGTGACTCTGCACAGGTGCATGTTGTGCACCGTGTGTTGCTGAAGCACGGCATAATCACGGCTGGTGGTCGGTCCGTGGAGGAGTAAGCACGATATAAAGCAAATTAAATACTGTAATAAGCAAATAGATTTCACCTGCAAGTTTATATTATTTTTTTTTAACCTTTATTAAACTACTAGAAGCCAAAGCTTCTGCTCTAAAATATCACAAGCACGGAGAAGTTTGTTACAGAACATAGCTGGGTCCCCAGCTATTTGATAATTTCTGACATTTCTGCAAAGGTCCTATGCTTTACCCCCTTCTGAATGCAAATAACTGGCCTCATGGTAGCTGTTCTTACAAAGGGAAGGGGTTTGCCTGTAATCACTTCCAAAGATGCTCTTCCTTCAAATAGGCAAAAGGCAACACAAAGCGATGCGCTGATTTTACCTGTTTCTGCAGGTGTGATGCTTACGCATAAAATCTGCTTTTAAAAACAATGAGATAAATACGGTTCTGTTGCAACACTTCGTCTTGCTATTTTTATTTGAGCTAAAAGAAATGTTAAGCTAGCTTAAAAATGGAATAAAATTATTTGGAGGTAGTGGTGTAAAAAATAATATTTTACAGAATTATTAGATTACAGAAATAACAAGAAGAACGACAGCAACGGTAAGAATTTCATCCTAGTGCTGCCACTGGTACCAGGGTTATTCTAGGCAGGCATCTTCTGGGCACTCTGCGTGGGGAGTTATGCTTTTGAATCCAAAAGTTTTGAACATCACATTTCCCTAGTACTGACAGAAACTTTAAAACAATATTGCCGATATTTTCAGAAACAGAATTTGTCTCAAGAAACCAGTCTGATTTGTACAACAAGATATTTGCAGTGTCTGGCCGCACTGCAATGGAATTAGGCATGTGGCTCGTGGGGTTCAGTTCAACTGCAGGACTGCTCAACAGAGTAAGAATTTGCTTATCCTGAGTGATAAATATGTATTCTGACCCTCTGTTGTCTAGCAAAACACACAAAGGATTGATAACATTGCATGTAAATGCCTAATGACAAGTGCCAGGATTAATGTGACTAAGCCTGGCAGAGAGATAGACCTACTTGCTGCATATTCTGCTAATGGATCAAAAGAAGAATTGTACTTGCACAACGAGTTGCAGCAGAGGTTAATGCATCTTGTAGAGAAAGGGAAGATCCCAATCTCCTAACAAGAGCTGGTAGGAAAAACTCCCTCTTCGACTCTTCCTAGGACAATTATATCTACAATCTAATTGTTGGCTTTTGCTTTAGTTCAAATTATAACATGGCTGTCTACATTGTGTGCAAGCAGTTTGTTGTTCAACAGAAATATCACTTGTTTTATTAATTGTATCTCATAAAAATCAATGATAACTGTACCTGTGCATGTAAAGGTACAAGAAAGTTTTGTTCTACGATTTGACTTGTTTATAGGCAGCCTTCAAATCCTCTGTGTGAAAGAGGTGGGGGGTTGGTTTTGTGAGTTTTTTTTTTTTCATTTTTATTTGCTAAAGAGGGATTCCTCAATCTTTTAGTCTAAATGAATATTCAAATTTTTTTCAGCCTAACTTTTTATTCAGGAGATGATCCATCTTAGTGAGAGAGAACATTTGTAACATTTAAAATTTATTGCCACGTTCTTTGTGGGAAACACAGCCCTGCTAAGAACAAACCATTTTGAGCACCGTGCCGGATCTTTCTGCCTTTTCCTACCCCTCTCTATGCAGAGGAAGGACGTGAAAGTATGACATCCTGCCATGGCCATGCACAGTGGTCTCAGGAGGGGCAGACAGGCTGTATCACCTTCCTGAAAGGCGAAAGAGTCGAAAGGTCTGTGAGGATGGGGGTGAGCTCTGCAGGGATGAGGATGCTAGTGTGGGTTTGGGGAACATTTACTGACCCTGACTGTGCCCACGCCTTCTCGCTGCTGTGCTCAGTGCCCCACAACTCTGCCTCACAGCCTGCTTTGCACACATAGAATCATAGAATGGTTTGGGTTGTAAAGAAGCTTTACAGGTCGTCTAGTCTGACCCCCCTGCAATGAGCAGGGACATCTTTGACTAGATCACATGCCCTGCCCCAGGCTGAGAGACTCAGGAAGGTACTCACTGACACTCCATCCTTCATCTCCACCTGTTACGGGTGTTTCATTGAAATGGCTCTGAAGATGGTGTCCTACGAGTCTTCCATGTCACTTGAAATCAGCCAGAGGGAGGACTCATCTGGAAACCTGGCAGCCTCCTGGCAGGGAAGCTCTGGCTGCCTGAAGGGAGAGGACCTCACAGGGTGTAGCGCAGGGATATGCTGTATTTTCAAACATGGGGCTGTCCCGCATAGACAGTAGCCTGGCTTCATGAACCAGCTAACAGAGCAAGACAGACAGGTAGGCTGAGATGCCGTGCCTCTCGGAGTCAGCTCTACGCCACCTTTTGGTTATGGCAACTCAACTTCTCTTTGTTCCTTAGCATATGACATCTTTCTGGTCTGGTACCTCTGGCTTTCCCAGACTAAAACTTCTCAGTCAGTGCTGTTTATTTGATTACTTCTAGGCTGTTCCTTTCAATTTCAAGACCACCCGTGGCTCACAGCTCTCTAGCCAGACTTTTCTCTGTCATGGCATCTGGCAGCCAGTCAAGTTCACTGCTGGCATTTGCTGGCACAAGCGTACTCCGGCATTTTCCCATGACAAATACCACTGTTTCAGGGCCGCATGGGAGCTCAGATGGCTAAAGAAAGATCGCATTGTCTTGTGGTTTGATAATGCTTTCATATTGCTGGAAACTCTAACAGGCAGCATCTGCCTTCTCCACAGTTAGCTAACGGCAGCCCTGCTCTCCAGAGGAGCACCAGCTATTATTTTCCGTTTCTTTGGTCTCTTTCAAACCGCGTATACCTAAAACCCAGTTAGCAGAGGGGGTGGGAGGAAGAGCCCCATCTTAGGTAACTGAGGTTGCTAGTCGCACTATAACGTAAATAGTTCTGCAAGCCCCAGTGCTGGCAGTTTGGTATACTGCTTCCCTATACAGAGCAGGATGCGCAGACAAATTATGAAAATTAATTCTAGAAAGAGGCCTGGTGTTACTGCTCAGAGTATCCACAACAGCTACCAAATACTCAGCATTTGCGGAAAGATTTGTTACCACTGAGGATTCCCCTTTCTCAGCATCCACGTTTTGATCTGATCTCTTAAATTACACGAGCACAGACATTTCTCCCCACAGGTGAGGAAGGCTGTGCGAGGAGCCCTTCTACTCATAAGAACATCTGCAGAGTTTCAGACCAAAGGCCCGTGTCACCCTGTATTGTGCCACTAACTGTGGTCATTACTGGATGCTCAGAGAGAAAGCATCAAAGGAAAGTGTGGGGTAGTATCTCCCTACAATATCTCATCAAGCTTCCAACAGTTTGCAGAACAAGGCTGTATAATGTCTTCTTGTATAGAAATCATTCCTTACTTCACCTTACTTCAGATCCCGATCCTGACGCTCTTCTCTGTGCATTTTCCAGTTTTATAATATCCTTTTTTTTTTTTTTTTTGTGATAGAGAGGGCCAGAACTGCATACAATATCCCTGAGCACACCAGTGTTTTATGTAATGACATGATAATGCTTTCTAGTTTGTTCCTTATTTCTGTCCCAATAGTTCGTACTGTTCTACTTATTTTTTAGTAACAGCTAAGTACTGAGTACGTTTCCAGAAATCTTCCACAAAATCCTTGTCTCGCTAACACAGATTTCAAAAATAAGCAACAACCCCCTCAAAAACCCCACAACCAAAACTGAAGAGTTATTTGTGCCTAATTATAAAAGCGTAAATTTTCTCTTTCTCCAAAGAATAAAAGGAAAGGCTTGCACAGTACAGTCCTTAAGATACAAATAAGTTAATATTCTTTCTGGAATATTTTTTGGCCATTCACTAAGGTTGGATGAATTCATTACACCCATCTGCCAAACTCTAAGTCTTGAGTATTCGAGCTGTCATTCTAGATGTTTCATGTGTACTGTCCTCTGTGTGCTTCCCGCTCACACTATTAACTTACTGAAGTGAAACAGTCCAATTAAGCAAGAAAGCTTCTTAGGTTTCCTGCATATGTATGACTAGGGTTGTTGGTATTAACTTCATACTGATGACTTTCCATTAAAGAAATACTCAAAACCTTTTCTTAAGAACTTTGACACTTCCAGTGTTTGCAAGAGACCTTCTTTGTAACTGAATAATTGACGTAGGGAACATGCTTTTGCAGTAAGTTAATGTAATTAAATCCAGTTTTGACCGCCTATGAAATATTGAGAAATTACCAGTCACTGCCTTTGAATGGCTTGATAGTATCAGCAGGGTAAATATATACATACACACACACACACATATATAAAAATATCTTGTTACTCAAAGGAGCATGACTGGGAAAACAGGTAGCGGCGGTTCATCCTTGTGACTCCAGGTGACTTCAGACCATCCCCCATCCCCCACTCTACATTTTGGTGATGTCATGGAAGGTGGGTTGAGGAGCAGTCTTGAACTTTAAATGAAGATGACAGTTTTCATCAAGGTTTTCAGGTTCAGCTTGACTAAACACACTGAAAAATCATGCAGCATCCGGAGGATCCCTGGTAAGCAGAGGACAACCACAAAATAGCTGCATAAAACAGATGAGAAGTCCCTTATCATATGTTTTTCTGGTCAATGAGAAGGGGAAATAATGGCTCAACTCTGTAAACTACATGTATAAGCTGCCACATATAAGTTTAATATGATCAGGGATACAAGATATCTTGATGGAGTATTCCACCTCCACTAGCATAGACTTCAGATACAGACTAGCATAGACTTTAGACACAAAGAGATTGCTGTGATCATGGTCTTCTACTCCATGCTGAAGAACAAGGCAGAGGACCAGCTGTTAAGGTTGCAACACTCCGCAAATCTTTGGCAACCAGACATGCAAAACCCATAACCCTCTGTGCCTCTTGGACTTAGCTTAGATTGGCTTGTCGGCATGAACAGTTCAGGTGATTCCTTGGCCAAAGATTTCCAGCATAATATAACTCCTTGTCCATCCCAGCAATTGTGTGAGATTTATCCAGTATGAGCTTTTGAAGAGCTCAGCCAGAGAAGATGGTGACCATACACTCTGTGGCATCATGTTCATTTTATGAGACCTTGAGACATGACTGATGACTCTTTCTGGAGGGAAGAGGTCTCACTCCTTTCTCCATCAACTCCTCATTTTTCTAAAACACCGGCCACTCTTGCTTGCTGTATGGATGTTTTGCCAATTAAAAAAAGAAAAAACAAAAGAAAAGAAAAAAATAATATGCATACTCTACCTTCTGTTACACAGCAACACCTAATCAAATGCTAAAATGCTATGTATGTTTTGCTGCATACTTCCATTTGTCTCTCTTCAAGGTCCAGCCAAAGCAAATCCATATTTCTGCCTAGACAAATAAGACTGTTCTGGACAATAAATGCTTTCCAGACCAGATTATTTCACATAGAAAATATCCTATTATTACAGTATACGAAGGGAAAGCAAGCAGTAGTAACTTCAGCAAAGTATTTAGGAAGAAAAAAAAAGCCTCTTAGGCTATGCCTGGGCCAGGAGTCTAAAAAGGTCAACAAAAAATAATCTGTAAGATCTACTTGGGAACCATAAGGAAATACTGAAGGGGCCTGAGCATCATGAAACTTCTCAGAATAGGTGTCCCAGTACTTACTTAATGTTTGGGTCCAAATTAACATAATCAAGGTGTGTGTTACAGGAATTTGAGCTAGCATATTTAACTTTGCAAGTACGCAGGAGAGCATCATTCAAAACTCACAGAAAGCTGGAAGGCGGTACACCACACTTTAGTGTTCTTTTTCTGACCATCAGGTCGAATTTCTGCATTGCTCACTGTCATTATGTCGATCCTGTATATAGAAGTGTGAATAAATCAAAAGAGAAGCTGGCCCAGGAGACCTGGTTTTTTCTTGAGGCCTAAACCCCAACGCAGAGGCACCATAGTCCAGGTTTGGGTACCTGGAGGTATGAGGCCATGATAGAATCACGGAATCAGGGAATTTTCAGAGTTGGAAGGGACCTCTAGAGATCATCTAGTCCAACTCCCCTGCCAAAGCAGGATTGCCCAGAGCACATTACTCAGGACTGCATCCAGGCAGGTCTTGAAAACCTCCAGAGAAGGGGACTCCACAACCTCCCTGGGCAGCCTGTGCCAGTGCTCTGTCGCCCTCACCGTAAAGAAGTGTTTCCGTGTATTTGAACGGAACTTCCTGTGTTCTAACTTGTGCCCATTACCCCTCATCCTGTCACTGGGAACCATTGAAAAGAGCCTGGCTCCATCCTCCTTCAACCCACCCTTTAGATACTTGTACGCCATAATAAGGTCTCCCCTCAGCCTTCTCTTCTCCAGGCTAAAGAGTCCCAGCTCTCTCCGCCTTTCCTCATAAGGCAGATGCTCCAATCCCTTAATCATCTTAGTTGCTCTTTGCTGGACTCGCTCCAGCAGTTCCCTGTCCCTCTTGAACTGGGGAGCCCAAAACTGGACACAGTATTCCAGTTGTGGCCTCACCAGTGCAGAGTAGAGGGGGAGAATGACCTCCCTCGACCTACTGGCCACACTCTTCCCTATGCAGCTCAGGATTCCATTGGCCTTTTTGGCGACAAGGGCACATTGCTGGGCCATGGATAATTTACTGTCTACTAGGACCCCCAGGTCCTTCTCCTCAGAGCTACTTCCCAGCGGGTCCCCCCTAACCTGTACTGGTGCCTAGCATTCTTCCTGCCCAGGTGCAGGACCTTGCACTTGCTTTTGTTGAACCTCATTGGGTTCTTCTCTGCCCAGCTCTCCAGCCTGTCCAGGTCGCGCTGGATGGCAGCACGGCCCTCTGGGGTGTCAGCCACCCCACCCAGTTTGGTATCATCAGCAAACTTGCTGAGGATACACTCTGTCCCCTCATCCAGGTCATTAATGAATATATTAAACAAAATTGGACCAAGTATTGACCCCTGGGGGACACCACTGGTTACACCACTGTGCCGCTGATCACAACCCTCTGAGTTCTGTCCCGCAGCCAACTCTCAATCCACCTCACTGTCACCTCATCTAGCCCATACTTCCTCAGCTTCCTGCTGAGAATGTCAGCCTTAACTTTAAAAAAGTACATTTCTGTGCCTCATACTGTGGGGAATGAATTAAATGTGTCCTCAGTTCACCCTAAATTTTCCAAAACTAGATTGTAAGTAAACCACACATTCTTGTTTTTATACAGCCCCTTACTTTTTAGGCCAAAATCATTATTGCTGAGCAAGCTAGCTCACTATTTTGGATTTCTGTTGCTAATCCATGCCACAAAAACAGGTTAGGCGTTGGTAACAAGCCTTTAGGAGTTGAGCAGAAACCTGAAACCTTCACCAAAACAACTGCAGCAATAGCAGGAGGACCCAAAGCAGTTCCACAGAACTTATTGGGACAGTGGAGGGCAAATACTTGACTTGTCCTTTCCTTCTTCTGTACCAGACTGCTCCTAGAAGTGGGATCACACAAAACAGATTCGCCCTTGGAACTCAGGGCACCTCAGACATCTCAAACAGACTCTGCTACAGTATTACGGGTGATGATTCACAGTGTCACTGACTGCAATTACTGTTAGTGCTCTGAAATTTAAACAACAGAAAAAAACCAACTCACTAAAATGTCAAATATTTGTTTGTGACTCAATGCAAGATCAGTAATTGTTTAATAAAAGCACAGAAAACTCAGATTTCTACTCAAGAAAATAAGAACCTTTTAAAACTTCCTTAATTTCCTTTTTTTTTTCTGAAAGTCACTGTTTCCCTTTATTTGACTGGCGAAATTTTCCTGTCAGAATTGGACTACTTTTGCCAAACTTTTCACTTTAAATGCAATTTTTGACCAAAATAATATTGAAAGATTTCAGCCAGCTCTTATAATTTGTTTTGTCTGGTTTGCGGTCTGTGATGGTGCTTATTGGCTCAAATTACATTGCTCTAGGCATTGTACACACTCATAAAAAACAGCCCCTTCCCCATGTCTGCTCTCCAGCTTCTTCTGTGCCCACCCCCACTGATGATCACTTCCGTGATGAAGACAGCAAGGCAACCTACCAAGACTACCTAGCACTGTCATCAAGTGAGACTGGGTGATGAGAGAAGCAAATGCAAAATTTTCCTTACCATTCAGCTTCCAACAAGCAAAGACAGTTCCTAGAAATCTTAAAAGAAGGGATGAAAAATACACCTAGGGAAAACCTGGTAGCAAGAATCTCTGGATTTTTTTCTGAAATACAGAATGACTTCACAAAACATAAAAATTATGAGGCCAACTCGGCTCTTTGGAAGAGAATGATTAAAAACTCACTTAGGCTTGACCCAGCCTGGCAGAGTTGTTAAGAAAACCACACCATGACAATCACAGTCATCATACAGAGGACTGGACAGAGAAGACCTAAGAAGTAAAGCTAAAGTTAAGGTTTCAAGACTCACCAGTCCTTGTGGAGGCCAGAAATCAACCCATATCAAAATGAAGACAGGCTGATAGAGTTGGGGTTGTTCAGCCTGGAGAAGAGAAGACTCTGGGGAGGTGTTATAACAGCTTTCCAGTATCTGAAGGGCACCTACAAGAAAGCTGGATAGGGACTTTTTACAAGGGCATGTAGTGATAGGATGAGGGGGAATGGCTTCAAACTGGAAGAGGGGAGATTTAGACCAGATATTAGGAAGAAATTTTTCACTCTGAGGGTGGTGAGACACTGGAACAGGTTGCCCAGAGAAGTTGTGGATGCTCCATCCCTGGAGGTGTTCAAGGCCAGGCTGGATGGGGCCTTGGGCAACCTGGTCTAGTGGGAGGTGTCCCTGCCCATGGCAGGGGGGTTGGAACTAGATGATCTTTAAGGTCGCTTCCAACCTAAACCATTTTGTGTTTCTATGATTCTAAAATTGGGTGTTCCTCTGTTAAATTTTTTAAGGTATGGCTAGGTTTCATGAAAATGTTGGAATGATGTCCACTCCTGAAGAGCTCAGCAAGGCCCTGAGCTTTTGTCCTTTGTTGATGATATTCTTCATCTTGATTTTCCCAAGTAAGAAGAGGACATGGTTTCACTGGTAATGCGTCGGTCAAGGAAGCAAAAAAAACTACTGGACAGGAAAACAGGAGGATTTATCTGTAAAGAGGTGTTACCTCAAAGGAGACATTAGCCCTCAGCAACTTTAAAGACTGCATTTGGATTGTGAACAAAACAGTCTGTATTTGGAGAAAAAAAAAAAAAGGAAGCAAAACTTGAGGAAGAATTACTTACTCGTAGTTTTATTACTATTCTTTAGATACTTTTATTCAGAGACGTTAGATAAAGCAGCATGTTCTAGCTTGCAGTATTATGAATAAACAAATAATTTTTGATGAACTGAACAATCTCTTTATAAGGTAGGGAAGACTGAAGGAAAATTGTCCCAACTGAAGGAAATGGCAGAATTAGGGAAATTTTATGTGAATTTTAGAAGCTTTCTGAGTCCTAAGAGGCCTTTCAGAAATTAAAACAAATTGCCTTGGCATACAATATGCACTTTATTAAATTCAGATGACCGGAGGGAGCAAATCTGGGGTTTGACACCTGCATTCACCCAAAGAAATGTCTTAGAAAAGGGAGAGCGGCCAGATTTAAAGGAGAGAAAGTAAAACCAGCCATCCTATATATGTAAAATCCTCATGAGTCTGCCAAAAACAGGATGCATTTTCCCTTGCATTTGTTTAGTTGGAAGCAAATTCCCTAAGCATGTCTTGAAAATGTGAAATGGTTAAGAAGTCCATTATCATTCATGCTTCAGCAACTTCATTATGTACACAGGCCCAGTCTTTTGCAGGCTAAAAGAGCAATCCTGATCCATGCTGTATGCCATCTATAACGTAGCCTTGCTGAAATACCCATACCACTAACATCTGTCTTGTGCAATGTTAAAAGAAAAAAAAAAGGGGAAAGATCCCCATTGATAAAATGCACATGAGGATGACAAAAAAAGGAAAATACAGAAACCTATGACAGACAAATTTTATTAATGGCTCGACCATATGCATCCAGGGCATAATTAAATATTCACAGGTGAAATTAACAGATAGTAGTGTCTGTCGTGAGCAAATTGAATAGACCCTGATTATATCAATAGTTTTCAACCAGTGTCCCCTGGTTATCAAACTATCAAATAAATTTGTCCACTCTCTCCTTTTCTGGGAGGAGGGGGTTAGGAGGGAGGGAGAACTTTAATTATCCGGCCACGGTATATGGCAGGTCATTAATAAAACCTAGTTATCTGGCTGCAGGTTTTATAGTTTTACTGTTATCTATCTTTTATCTAAATAAACATTTGGAAAATGTCCTTAAAATTACTGGAGATACTTTGCCCCTTCTCCACCAGATATTTGAAAATGAAACTTTGTTGGATTTTACTATACAATACATGGCGTCACCTCAAAGACTCCCACCTTCTTCCTCCTACCACTATAATGGAATTATAGAGTTTGTCGGTACATACATTGATGGATCTAACCAACCTGCAAATGCAGATAAGGGTAAAATCACTTGATGGGTTAGTTCTCCTTAATGTATATTTACTCAGCCTTTATGTTATGTATGCATTTTTTACTTTCATGCCACATATATCAATGACAAATGTAAGAATTGAAAAGCCAGTAATAACATAAAAGAACAGCATTTTTTTTTCTCTGTGGTGCAATTGCCAGAGACAGTATCTTTTCATTTGAATAAAGAATAGTAGGAAATTAACATTTTTGGGGTCCTGGTCCTGATTCTATTCCAAGTAAATCCATTTTCTAAACTCAAACTGACTTCTGCGATACAACAGAGGTTCCAATAATAAAAGCCTTACATTTCATTTACATGGTATTTTTAAGCAATGAGTATTATAATGATGCTTCTCATAAAGGAATATGAATGTTTATTTCATATACATTCTTACAAGCTGAGTATGGAAATGGCCCATGTAAAAATGTTTCTTTTGAGGATAACCAATTTATAGATACACTTTCCCATCTGACAATTTTCAGTATTTTCTCTTCTCTTTACAGGATATAATATATATTTTCTAATTTTTAGTATTACCTGTTTCCTTTTCCTATTGACCTTCAGAAATGTGAAAATCATAGCAATCTATTAACTAAGAAAGATCTTGGTAATCCAATAACTTAGGAGGGGATATACAGTCCAGGTTGGGTTCTTTTTTCATATCTGATGTTTTATAATTCTGGGAAAATTATTCTACAGCTATTAAGTTCCAAAAATAATAATAATAATAATAAAAGAATCTAAATTAAATAGCAGGTTGGTGAAAGCAACTTAATTCCCACTTTCAAAAACTGCAAGCCTCAAGCACTTATATTGCAGGTTTCATTAACAGAATTATTAATTCTGATGAGTACTCTCCATGTGACCAGGAGCAAAGTGACATAGGGCACACTATTGGGGTGGGAAATGAAAGGAAAGCTGATGTACTGAAGTCCCTTTAGAAGTAAATAGGGATTACAGAAAACCCCTATGTTAATGCTCTATTAGATAGAAGAGGAAAAAAAGTCGTGAAACTTTTAATGATTTTACATTTACAGTAATTCTTTCGATACAGTAGGATTACTCCTGATTTAAAGAGTAAAAACATTGACAAAAGAGTGAAAAGTCTCTCCTCCTCCTAAACCTCTGTAGTAGTAAGAGCGTGTGTTCACAGAAAGTCCAAATGGCCTTGGTAGGAGCAGAAGAGGGGGTCTACTTGGAGGAGTCACACTCCTTTTTTGGAGGGGAATTTGGAAGATGGTTTATATACCATCCAGCAGCATGTGATGGTTCATATTTAAGATCTAAACTACAGGCAAATATAAGTAATAAATAAGTCAGAATTAATGTAGTTTCACTGAAGTTAAAAGAACTGTGAACTTCTTGAATACTTAGCCCTTTGGGAGTTTTTGATCTACACAGTACCGAAATGTAGAAATTTGAAAAAGTACATGACTGTCACAAAAGAAAAGGGGAAAAAAATCACCAGTAAAGTAATAATGCATTATTTACAATTTCTAAAGAAAAAGTTTCTGGTCAGATGTAGTAATCCTGTAATTCTTTGTTGGTTGAGGTAAGTTAATCACATCCCTTTACTTTCTGAAAGATATCAATCTGAAATACATCTTTAAATAGTGATTATATCAGGGAATGCAGCCTCATGTCAGTTTTACTAATATCTTGGCACTGCTTTTATATTTTCTGTATTAACTGTATATTATAAGCAAAGATTTTCTTCCTTTGCAATTACAGTTGCTCCATTTTCCGTACATTGGGCTTTGGTGGTGACATAATTAAAAAGTGGTGGTTTGCACAGGCAGTATTGCACATGGTGAAAAATGGCAGCTATTTCCACACTTCACAGATCCAGCTGCTCTGAGCATTAAAAATTACTTAAAACACAAATTTATCGCATTGTGATTACAATGGATTGTGTTGTTATATATTAATTGAATTGTAAATTGCTGTTTTAAATTAAAACGCAGCTTATTAGGAATGGCAAGAGAATAATAAGGGATGAAGTAATGTTTCATGTAATTGCTAAAATAAAATAAAAAATCTGAAGAGAGAGAGGAAAAAAGTACGTTCCAGACAACTACCTCTGGTGAAAAATTGCCCTGAAGCTATTGATGGACTGTATGTTTCAGTTTCTCCAGTGAATAACAGCCTTTAGTCTCAGAAATCAAGGAACTTTTTGTAGCAAAATAATAATATCAGCAATAATAATAAGCCTGGAGATGAACTATCTGCAGATAAAACACCATTTTTACAAAAATGTTATTTTCCTGTGTAAGTCCCATCTCTATAAGAAAACAGAACCACTGGCTGGCAGTCACATTTAGGTAGGCAGTCAGGAAGATTATAGGGAAGTGGGGGGGAAACCCCAGCAGATGCAAAAGAAAACACTTTCAGGATGACATATCCTCTGCAAGTGATGTCATCCAAGAAGAGGGTGACAAAGAGCATCCAAAGGAGAGCAGCAAAGCTGGTGAAGGGTCTAGAGAACAAGTCCTATGAGGAGTGGCTGAGGGAACTGGGGTTGTTTAGTCTGGAGAAGAGGCTAAGGGGAGACCTTATCGCTCTCTACAACTACTTGGAAGGAGGTTCTAGTGAGGTGGGGGTCAGTCTCTTCTCCCAAGTAACAAGTGATAGGACAAGAGGAAATGGCCTCAAGTTGCGCCAGGGGAGGTTTAGATTGGATATTAGGGAAAAATTATTCATTGAAAGGATGATCAAGCATTGAAACAGGCTTCCCAGGGAAGTGGTTGAGTCACCATCCCTGGTGACTCAATAAATACCATCACTGGTATTTAAAAGATGTGTAGGTGTGGCACCTGGAGACATGGTTTAGTGGTGTACTTGGCAATGTTGGGTTTATGGTTGGACTCAATGATCTTAAGGGTCTTTTCCAACCTAAACAATTCTATGATTCTGTATACAGTCTGTAAACATGAAGAAAAAGTGGACGTAAATCAGTAAAATTCAGGATCAGTGTCAATAAATAAAGTTCCTTTTTATGACGAAACATAAAAATGGGCAACTAGATCAAGTGTAAATATGATGTGTTTCTATACACCTCTAAGGAAAGTGAGGGACACAAACCAGGATTGACAGATTTTAAACAACCTCATAGAAAAGATATCAGTAGGCTACTGTAATTAGTTGGATGCAGATCAAGCTAGCTTGTGAAAGAGTGGCTTTCTAGGTTTAAAGTGTAGAATTAAAAATGACAAGTTCATTAAATATAGAATTAAATACCATATACATAAGAATTTGAATTCTATGTCTGTCTAAAAACATATGATATTGGAGTTGTATTACAGACAACCTACTAGGATGTTCATTAAAGATGATGTATTAAGGAAGATTAGGAAGATTTTAAAGAAAGAAAACTTTGAAATAATGGATGAGGTCACTTACCCCTGTGTAAACTGGATGATCTTTGTACAGTGGAATGATGCCTACTGAATTTTGGACTCAAAGGGATGACTAGTTCTTGGTGCAGTTAGAGAATGCACAAGACAAAAAAAGGCCGCAGTGTAATAGTAACCATAATATATTAAAATTCAAGATCCCATGGGAGGGAACAATCCCCAGAATTTCATTATATAAAAATGAAGAGGCTTTTGAAAAGGAATTTAAAACAAGCTTCTGAAAGAGAAATGTTTGCAAGAGGCAGGTTTTGAAGATATTGTATTAGAATTTTGGTGTAAAAAGGAATCCCTCTTCTGGTGTAAAAAGGAAGATATCACACAACTTAAATGCCATTAACAAAAAGCTAAAGGTAGCAGGGCTACCAACCTCATTATGGTACATGAGGATGTCCAAGCAAGAGCCATTCTTTAGCAGATTGTCTTCTAGAAGCACTATTTGGACAAAAGCTGAGAAGCGACATTGAAGAAAGGTTTTATATATATGTACATATATATATATATGCATATATTCAGATAGTAAAAGACCTAAAGTAAAAGAGTTAGTTAGCTACAAATGACAGAAAGGCTCCAGCTCTGCAACAGCTTACAGATTAGTTTTGCTTAAAGGAGAAAGGAAAATGGAGATAAGGCTTGGTCATGTCACCTGGACAAGATGTGCCAGACTTTGAGTCTATATTTTGAGCAGTGAATGGATCAAAACCCTTATGTTGTTTTCAGTGCCCCTCCCTGGCATGTCTGGGATGAGCAGTGAGCTGAGCTGCTGCTGGTCACCATCCAGTTCCTCAGCTCAGGATTGTATTGCTTGATGAGCTACCAGCACAGGTCAGATAGACATGGACTACTCCTGCTGCTGCACACCAACCTAGAGCACCTGCCACAGTCAGACCATTTCCTTTTCCAGGCGGGTCTACATCTGAGTTGCCATGATCAGAGCATCTCATGGTCAGAGGCCAAAAAGCCTTCAGAAAGGGTGGAGGAAAAGGTCTCATGTTTCCTGGCTATGCCATACCTAATGCCAGTCTTGGGTCTGCAGATGGCTTTACACAAGAAAGCAGTAAATGATCCTTGTCCCTGACTAAAATGACATGTATATTGTGACCTTGACAAATCACATGCTGCATCCTACTTAGGAAACCAGCTTTCTGTTGATGAGGGAAGATACCAGAGTATGTGGACATTTCCCAGGACTGCATATGAAAGGTGGAAAACTGAGCGAAATGGAAAAGAGGTAACAAAATATAAGGGGAGTGTTAGGAGCACAGTGTTGTGAACACAAACAATTTCTTGGTCACTAAACTTCTGTCATGCTAGCTACAAATGGTGATCTTACCAATATGTTGTGTGGAGTTGAATTCCTAGCAAACATGTGCAGTCTCACTGTACCATGTGGCTGTGGAAATGTCCGGCTACAGAAGTCTCTTAGAGCTGACTTTTGCTTGCATTGCTCAGTGCTGTAGTTATGCATACCAGTAGTGTCTACCAGCCAGCCAGCCTGAGACACAATCAGTTGGTATGTGGACTCATAGAATGGTTTGGGTTGGAAGGGAGCTTTAAAGATCGTTCAGTCCAACCCCACGGCCATGGGCACAGACATCTTCAACTAGACCAGGTTGCTCAAAGCCCCATCCAACCTGACTTAGAACACTTCCAATGATGGGGCATCCACAACTTCTCTGGGCAACCTCTTCCAGTGTCTCACCATCCTCACCATAATAAATTTCTTCTAATCTAAATCTACCCTCTTTCAGTTGAAAATTTTTCCCCCTTGTCCTGTCACTTCAGGAAGTGAATTGTGCTCAGCTGTCAGTGAGCAGGGTATGGACGCCCTTGTGCTTGAAGAGCCTACTATTTGCTTTGTGTGTAGGTGGTGCTTGGCAGGGAGCCACGAGTTGACATGGTCATGCAATCTTCTCCAGACTGCTGGGACCTTGTTATCCCCAGATTCAGTCTGCCAAAGGCTACCCACTATTATGCAGATCATGTCCCCCAAAACAGCTCTGTTTGTCCCATCTCAACAAGTGTAAAAAAAGACAGACATTCAAGTAAAGGTAAGCTACTATTGCCTGCTAGACAGTCTTTCTTCAGAGTCCCTTAGAGTGTTGAAATATGGTTGCAGTGAGAAGGTAAGTGATGGTGTAGCTGTGTGGAGGTAGACACTCCCAGAACAGGTATGTGTGATTCAGTACATTAGAAGCACTGAGAGTCAATACCAAGATTCTAGAGATGGCAAATACTCTTCTTCTACAGCGATACAGACCAGCCTAATACCATCAAAAGATGCAGTGTTGTTATGAGCTGATGCCTTTTAATATGTCCGTGCTCATCACAGTGTGTTAGCCACCTCACTTCTGTGATGGTGAAGCCCACTCAGAAATGGCATTTCAACTCCCCTCCCACAGATTTGATGATGATGCTGGATGTTTATCTTGACTGTGAAGCTGCTCAGTTGGCTTTTGGGCAGGGTCCTAGGAAAGTATAGAGTGGTACAGAGGATACAGACCTTCCACCTCCAGCCAAAATAAAACAATCTTGTTTCTTCTGTGAACAGCCATGATGTCTGCTTGTCTATTTCAGCACAGAAATATGGATCCCGAAGGCTCTCAACCACTGAACAGCACTCCTCAACACCAGTGTGGGATATTCTTCTTTGTTGTTGGAGGGAATTGATGACACTCAGTTAATGAGGTAGGCCTGCTTTGCAATGAGATCTTTTCACCTTGAATTGGAGTCTCCCAGATTTCAAAGAAGGTTATCTCACAGTCCAATTTACCATGCCGTAATCTCATCCAGTCTTCTGCCAGTCAGTAGCTTTTGGAAGGTAGAATTAAAGTAATCCAAACAGTGATAGACTTTGTTCTTGAGCCCAGTTTAAACAGATTGCTCAGGATTCTCATAGGACTCTTATCTTTGAAGTTTTTGAAGACTTGCTCTCTGGGTTATCTTTCCATGAAGATGGCTTTTTGAGTGTGTAGTAGCTCAAGACACCAGGGAAAATCCTTCCTATTGAGTCTTCTCACTGACTCTGTACATCCCCTTGCATATTTCACAGACAGATCTGAGATGTTACACACTGCATGTGGGAAAAAAGTCTCCCTTTCCACTGACTTAAGAAATATCCATTTATATAACCTCCCATGTCTTACTCGTCATTAGCTAAAACCTCCAAGAGCCCCACATTCTGTACATGAGAGGAGTCTACCAGGATAACTATCTTAGCATATGTGAAGACACCTAACAACGTAGGTTCACTTTGAGCTCAGCCTTCCTGAGGGAGATCACTAAGAAAAGCTCAAAACCAGATGCATCTAAGACAGTACTTGCAAAACTAGTTATTCATACATGTTTCAAGAATTACACTTTCATAACGGTGTCTAAGTTTGATGTTGTATTCGATAGGTCAGGCTGCTGTTCGCCTGAAGACTTTAAAATCCAGTTTCAGATAAAGGAGGGACTATTTGGATTCCCTATAAAGTGACTGTGCATCTGTTGAAAAAGAACTTTAAAAAAATATCAGTCCCCCCACCCCCAAAAAACCCCAAACCCAACCAAATCAAAATCTAAAAAAGAAGACTGGCTGTGAAAAGAAGGTGATGTTACCTGAGATGTGGTTGTCCTTATGGATATTCATCAGCTGTCCTCCTTCCCTCTCAGAGTCCCTGTATACTAATGGGAGCTGCATTTTTATGGTCTATATAGAAGTCTTCCTAAACACAGGAAGGATTTGAACCTCAGTCCCTTACATTTTCAGTGCTTTAAGATATCTATAATCTAAATCTAAAGCCCCTTCTTACCCCACCTGGAGTACTACATCCAGCTCTGGAGTCTCCAACATTAGAAGGACATGGACCTGCTGGAGTGTGCCCAGAGGAGAGCCATGAGGATGATCCGAGGGCTGGAGCACCTCTCCTATGAGGAGAGGCTGAAAGAGTTGGGGCTGTTCAGCCTGGAGAAGAGAAGGCTCCGGGGAGATCTTATTGCGGCCTTCCAGTACCTCAGGGGGGCCTACAGGAGAGCTGGGGAAGGACTTTTTACTGGGGCATGTAGCGATAGTACTAGGGGGAATGGCTTTAAACTAGAAGAGGGCAGGTTCAGATTGAACATTAGGAAGAATTTTTTCACTCTGAGGGTGGTAAGGCACTGGAACAGGTTGCCCAGGGAAGTTGTGGAAGCCCCATCCCTGGAGGTGTTCAAGGCCAAGCTGGATGTGGCCTTGGGCAACCTTGTCTAGTGGGAGGTGTCCCTGCCTATGGCAGGGGGGCTGGAATTCGATGATCTTCAAGATCCTTTCCAACCTAAACCATTCTATGGTTCTTGACAGCACAAGGCAGATGGAAATCCATATCCTGAGTGCTTGGTTGGCACCTACTGCTACAGAAGAAAGATGAATGGAAGGGGCCAATACACACGGCTGTTTTTCACGTTCTGCTATATTTGAGGGTGCTTTTCCAATAGCATAAATTTATTTCCTAGAATCATAGAATGGTTTGCATTGGAAGGGACCTTAAAGATCATCTAGTTCCACCCCCCCCGCCATGGGCAGGGACACTTTCCACTAGATCAGGTTGCTCAGAGCCCCATCCAACCTGGCCTTGAACACCTTCAGGGGTGGGGCATCTACAACTTTCTGGGCAGCCTGTGCCAGTCTCTCATCACCCTCAGAGTAAAAAATTTCTTCCTAATATCTATTTCAGGAAGCTGAAATGATAATGACAGTAATGCATGAAAAGCATAGACAATAAATCTGGACTTACCTCTGATGAGCAATCACCCTCACTCCCTGAGATGCAGCACTCCTACACACCACAAGAAGCAGTGACTCCAGTGAGGACGTTTTTGTCTCCTGTAACAAGATCTGAACATAAGTATTAAATGCTGTGGTATTCCAGCTAGGAGCTGAGCGTAGTGAAGAGCCGGAAGTTACTGCAGTGTGGCAGGAGGAGTTGCCAGCCAGAACTGCAAGCTGGGCCTGATAGCATAGAGACGTGGCTAGCAAGGGACACAATGTCACCTGCAGCTGCAGTAGGGATCTTTATCCTGCAGCCTAAATTAGAATAAGGGCGAGAAATGTAGTATTCAATGCAAAATAGATTGCAAGCTAATATGCTAAAGTGAAGTAGTAGACTCAGAAACTCTCTCCTCCATCTCCTATCCCCCCTCTATTTCTTCACTAAGAGAAGAAAGAGCTTTACCCTTCACGTACTTCAGGGAATGGATTGTTTGGTTTTCTGTTTCTCTTATTTTGCAGCCCTCTAACTTTTTCCTCCTTCTTTTCCATAAACGCTGTTTCACTAAGCCTATTTGCTTGAGGTATCTTTTGTTATGTCTTTTCGCATGAAAAACTGTAAAGAATAGAGTAAAAGCTCTAGTTCTTTACCACAGTATATTAAGGTATTATGGAATATTTTTACACTTTTTAGTATGGAGTAAGTTTTGGAGGTTTTATTAAAGGGTGAGGAGATGAACAATTCTGATCAGGGAATAATTTAAAAAAAAAGTTCTATATGTAAGAAAATTTAGTGGAATTAATGTATTATGCAAAATAGGAGGCATTTGTGTTCATGTTGTTTTAATATTTGCCTCCTAATCTTTTAAATGTTAAGTCACCTTTGTTTAGCCCACCATTCCCCAATCAGTTAGTATAAACAGCAAGTCAACTCACTCCTCTTCATTCTTTTTATTCTTGTTCTTTAGTACCATGTGCTTTTGCAACCAGACGCTCGGGATATACTTAAAAGATGCTATCACAGACATTTTAAATAGAGGAATATTTTGAATTCCAAAATGTTTTCATCTGTATGTATATCTAGCACTGTAGCCACAGAAATGTACAGAATGATGGCCTGGTAGTAGTTTTTTAGAACATAGCTACTTTTAAGGATAGCACAAGTATTGTCAGAATACAGCTTCATAATTTTAGAGGATTTATATCTGGTTATAGTACTCAAAACCAGGATTCACAGCATTCTGAGATGAACAGGAAAATAAAAAAATAAAATTTGCTAAACAAAATATTTTCAATACAGACTGAAATATTAATGCTTTATATAATGCTCTGGTGAGACCCTCCACAAATTATTATACGTATTTCTGGCCACTCATTGGAAAAAAAAAAAAAAAAAAAGGAATAATTTAAATAGCAATAGGTGCAAAAAAGGTCAAGAAAGATGGCTAAGTGAGCAGACAGTCTAGAGTATAAGAGGAAATATAAAAGAAGTTGCCTTGTTTAGCCTAGAAAAATGAAAGGTAAGAGGAGTTAAGACTGCACTGTATAAATTCAGCAGGTGGCTATATGCCACAGAAGGAAATGAGCTATTTAAGAAAAAGATAATGTTAGCGAAAGAACAAATTAGTATAAACCAGTCATGAATAAAATTAGACTGGAAATTAGAAAAAGGTTTCTAAGTACCAGAGAAGCAAGGTTCTGGAACAGCCCTCTAATAGGAGTTGTGGAGGGCAAAACACCTACGTAATGTTAAAACAGAGTCTGAAATAAGTGTTAATAAAGGTATCTGCTGTAGTTGTCAGTTTTCTGCCAGCTTTTCATCCTATGTGGCTAAATTATTTGCTGAAAGGTCGAAGAGGAAGTCGGTGTAGATCTTGGTTCTCCTAGATCAAAGGTCAGCATTGCAAACTTGTGATTTTCCTTTATATTCCATTATGGTTTTAATTTTAAAAAGTCACCTTATGGAGGATGCAAATATATAAGAAATTTTCCTTTCTAGGAGAGAGGAAAAAAACATTATTGTTTCTAGCCTTCCTGGCTGCAGAAAAGATTTAAAAACCTAACTGTATCTTAAAAGGTTGAACAAACGGGGGCATATTTTTAGCTAATCTAGCAATTTGGGGCTATGAGTAAATTCTCATTCTCGTTCAATTCCAGTTTCCTTCCCTGAGCCATTACTCTCCTCAGTACTTTAGAGCATCCTGTGAACTTCTTTTCCCCTCACCCCCAAAAAACCTCTGAGCACCCCTCAAACTATGGCCCCAAGCAGGCCTTTCTCATTCCCCCCACATGAAATATTTGCACTCTAGACTTATTTTGCTGGTACATGTGTTACTTGTATTAACATGTGCATCCTCTCAGATAGTTCATTTACAGTTTAAACCAAAGGGAAAGAGGTTTTAGAGCCAGTCTGTGAGGAAGTTTTGTCAATCATCCTTTCCTACTTTATCACTCGGTAGGGAATGATGTGATACCCCTTCATCATCATCCATCTAGCAGCACTGTCCCTTGTCCGTGGGCACCATACTGCAAAGAGTCAAGTGTCACTGGAAGCCACCAGCCTTGAGGCTGCACCAGTCAGTGATATTTCTGGTTGGTTTTCTGGGTTGACCATCTTTCAACCAGTCTCCTGAGCTCCGGCTGTTAATGAAGACAAAACTAGTGGAGTCATTGTCACCTTTGGCCACCTGTCTTAGGTGGCTTCTTGACAACGTATCTGGCACCAGGTAGTTATTGCAAAGGAGGTTTTTACCACAGTTCTTAATGCGTGCAGATCTTTATTTGGTGCAACTGTGGTGAGAGACGGAGCTGATATTTTCATAAAGGAGATGGGCGCCAATGATCTGTGATCTCTCTTGTTAGGACACCACAACCTACCATAGCACCTTGAGAAAATTTACATCTTATAGGCTTCTGCCAGAGCTGCTTCTTGCATGTGTGCATTCCTGTTCACTGTGCAAGCCTTTGGAAGGCTTATGATGTATGATGTGGCCATATGTTCATGTCATTGTCCTGCCTCTTAGCTAGTAACTGCAAGGTATTCGTTAGCTAGACACTCAGCCTACAAAAAGGTACACTTGTTAGGAAAAGAGAAGTACTTGGGGGAAGGGGGGGACTGCAGGGGCAGCCTCTGTGAGGAGAGGTGCTTGCAATGAAGTTGAGCCTGGAAATGGGGAAGAAAAGGTGTTTTCCCCCTATGTGTGTAGAAGCTTGTTTCTTTTTTGTTGTTTTTGTTACCTACTACATGAATCGGTAATTAAATATTTATTTTAATTGTCAGTAAATTAAGCTTGTTTCCCCAAGTCAAATCTATTTTGCTCATTATAGTAATTGGTAAGTGATCTCCTGTCTTTTATCTGACCCACGAGCTTTCTTGCTCCTGTTCTTTCTTTTTCTCCTCCCCATCCCTCTGGATGGGGGAGTAATTGAGCAGCTGAGTGTGTGCTTGGCTGTTAGCCAGGGCCAACCCAGCACACAAAGAAAGTTAAAAATCTGGTGAGAGAACACAGTCCCTGGGATAGTGGCACCCCACAAAGCTCCAAATTTGCGCTGATTTTTCTGATGGTTGGCTGATGGTTTATTTGCCTTTTCCAGTGAACAATCTTGATTTCACCTCATTCATCCTCTTGCTAGACCTGTTTCTTCACATGACTCGCAGCTTTGCAATTATCATCTTTAAGTTTTTGACTACACAGATGTCTTCCCACATCGATGTCTTCTGGCAGAGTTGCTGCTTGCCCGGGTTAAAATATTTTCTTATCAAAAGTGAGGTGGAATTTGAGACAAGACACATCAAGATATGGCTGTCAATTGCTTTTCTTGATAGCGTCCACTACATGGCACATTCTTAGCAGGTTAGACACCTGCAAGCATCTGTATGGTAGATCTGCAATGAAAGTAATCAGTGATTTACACTATACCAAACCTTCAACAACTATGTGGTCTTGCTAATTTGAAAGGTTGGCTATAATCTTGGGATAATGGTTACTGTTGGGATATAATATGTCAAGTTTTGCCTACATGAATAGCAGAACCCCACCATGTATCTTGTCTAGACACAGTGATTCCTCTCAGTTATATTTTTGACACAGTGCTCTCACACCATACGACCCTCTATTTTTTTCAGCATGCCAGCCACTGAAGGAGCTATGCTATGGCTTGCAGTAAATTTGTGGTATAACTTACAGCAAATCTGTGGTGTAATTTACAGGTCCTTGGTAAAATCTTCAGCAGGCACTCTTGGCACTCCGAAAAGAAATATCTATTTTTCACAAATAATGCTTCAGGAGATCAAGTATTTAACAGTTTTTTAGCAATTCCATTTTATGGTTTTGTTTCTTTAGTCACCTGATTTAAAGCACAATCTCGTCCCTCAAATACAGGAAAGTGACAGTGTGTTCCTCTCCCAGTGTGCTCAGGCAGCAAGCCTGAAAAAAATCTCAGTTGCAGTTCAAGCAGAAATCTTTCCAGTTGTTCCCAAAGCTTTATCATCCCTGTGATCCTCATGCCATGCTGTCATCCTTTAAAAAAAAATTAAATAAAACTTATCTGTGCAGCTCTGTCTGTGAAAGTAGCATTCATTCACCTCTGAGTCACCGGGAGCAGATGGTGAAAAAATTACTTTTATGGAAAAGGAATAGCTAAAAAAAGAAATTACAGTATTGTTAGCCATACATGTTGTCAGAACAAATATATAGTAACATTTTTTCTCACTCCAGAGTGGGAAAAAGTCTGAGTGATCCTAGATTTGTAATTAATACTCAAGAACTCATTAAAGGTATAGCAGTACCTCCAATGAGCCAGAACAGCTTGTGTAGGATTTTAGCCACGTTTCTCATGAAAATCAGGCTTCTGTGATCTGCCCGTCCATAAGGTTGTCCCTCCTGTCACAGAACACATTATTCCCTCATAACTTCCATTCTGTCAGCCCATGTCAGCCAAAACAGACACTTGAGAAGGTGCCCCATGCACTTCTTTTCTGCTTCTCCAGCCTCCATCCCCAAGATCACCATCACTGTCTTTCCAGCCACATTTCACAGGACCATGGTGGGTACAGGGAAGAATATGACCAGGCTCTGCCCCTTACCACAGTCCATGGAAAGGGTCACAAGGGGAATGGACGAAATCCATTGGTGTCTGCCAGCGCATGGGGAACTGCCTGTGATGGGTCCTACTGTGCTGCAGGAGAAACTGCAGTAGCACTTCGGAGGGCGTACGCACTCTCTGCTTCTCCTTCTGGCTGAAGGACAACATTTCAGGTGAGCGTGATGCAGCTTGGCCACTTGGCCACCATGTATCACACCAGGTATGAAGATCCACTGGAGTCCAGTGGGAGACCTCTGACACACACACACACAAAAATAAGCAGCTCCTGATCTGAGGCCGGTCCAAAAGTTTACTGCTGAGGAACCATGTTGCAAAGGTGTGACATATTTTAAATTCAGCTTTCCTTTCAGAGCAAAAAAGCCTGAAATATCCACTGCGGTAGTTTTTAATTTTGAAAAGGAGAGTTGCATAAAAATGGGAAATAAAAAATAAAAGCAGTCAAAAGGGTAACATTTTTATCATAAGTGTTTATCTCTCTAATATAAATTTTTAATATTGTATTAAATGCCCCCTATTAGAAAATCAGGGTATAGTTATAGCATCTGTTAACAAAATGCTCCCACCCCTAATCAGAGTGGAAAAACGGTCGAATAAGGGGGCTACTGGTACTAAGTTGGTGTCCTTCAAAAACTGGAGCTCATTCAAACAACCAAATTAAAATGGAACCTCAGGTCTGATGACCAAAATATTGCAGGCCAAAATAGATTGAGGAATAACATTAACTAACTAGAAATAATTATCAGTAAGTTATTAATAAAAATTAAACAAATTAAAATATTAGAATATGAACAAAATTTCAAACTTACCCACAGCAGGGTGCTTATCAGACAATCGACATTCAGTGAGAGCATTATACAGAAGGACAGCATTGGCAAGCAGCTGGATAAATGTAGTGCAATGTGAAAGACACAGCCTTTGCAAAGACAAGCCACGGCCCCTGCATTTGGTAGAGTTCTCTGAAGGAGCAAAAAACGCGTGGTTGGGCTATCCTGAGGGACAAGGGGTTAAGATTTCCAAAAAAGCTTTTGTCAAAGTCCTCCACCAAAGACTCCCAGAGAAACTATCTGACAGGATTTGATGGACTGGACCATTACAAGAGGGAGCTAAAGGTCCTCAGCAGGACAGAGAGCTTTGAATTTTGCAGGCCCAAGTAACTGTCTGGTCAGGATGACATTTTGCCCCATGTACCAAGCAAAGCCCTTGTCTGTCCCGTGTGACTGAACCAGGACTTTTTCCCCTTCCCTCTCCAGAGCACATATCTTCCTTTTTCTCTGAGTGGTCCGTGTCCCTCTGCTCAGGGCTGCTGGAGCAGGTTCCTTCTCCAGGGGTACGAGGCTCTGATGAAGGATCTGCCCTTTCCAAGGAGGACTGATCCTGATGACAAGTGTCTTGCTGAAGTGGTAAGGGTTGTCTAGAGAAGCTGTAGGTGGGAAAACTCTTTCTTTCTCATCCCTTTTCTTTTTTGCATGTCACTCGCAATATTCTGTGGGCAGCTGGGGTTTCAGCTGATGGGCTACATCCTAAAGCTGTGATGAAGATTCATCACATCTTTAGCATGTAGCTAAAGCTAACAGATCCAAAGACCATTAACTCTGTTCTGCTCTTCACGTTTTTTTTCTGTGTACTTTCTATTTGGTGAGGCAATATCTATTCCACTATAATCAGTTTTCCAAAATTTGCTTTTACTAGTGCTCTCTGATGGACAGAACTGATGTGTACTCGAACAGATAAAATGATTAAATGACATTAAATCCTTTCAAGAGAAAGCATCCTGATTTGCACATGATGCAGATCAGTCTTTTTGGAGCTTAATGTGTTAGCATGATAATTCTGCAAGAGAAATCATCCATATATTATTAGGAGAGAGGTAAAGACCCTTCAGTCTTTCTAACCAGGTTGTCTTGTTACTTATCAGCGCTCTCCTGCCCTGTGCTCTGCATTCCCTCTTTATCAAGTGTTCCTATTTCTGCTGCAAATCGGCAGATGCCATCTAAGGAAAAAAAAAAAGCCCTGATGATATGATACAAGAAAAGATGCTTTTCTTGCACAAGGTGTGACAGTAACCTAAATACTTCTACAGTACCATTTCTACCTGAGCAGCCAACTGCCTGGTTAAAATATTAATATTCACAAATCAATTCACTAATCGTTCCAGTGGGTTTCTCAATTCAAGTTTTATCTTCTACAATCCCCTACAGCAATGCATTCTAAAATTTAATTATGTGTTATGAAAAATGCTTTCCTTTGCTTTAAACTCTTTCTGATGACTTCACTAGGTTGTCACCAGGTTCTCTGGATATGCTAAACCAATAATTTTTCCCTACTATGCCTTGTTATATCTTCTGTTGTACAAACTGAGTTCCTAGCTTATTTTTTTCTCCGCTCACGTGAAAGCCATTCTAAACCACTGATTCCCCTTGTCACATTTCTCTGGAATATTTCTGGGTCTCCTGGATCAGCCCCAGCACGTTTCCATTGCCGCCTTCCCGCTCTTGGGAACCAGTGCTCTTAGGAGCAAGAGGCAGATGATATCTCACATAATGATGGTGAAAAACCTTCTCTATCCATAATCGTGGAGGATTTTAACAACAACCTTTAAAAATACCCACAGAGTCGGCAAGTCTGCAGCACGTGACTTCCAGGACTTCTCCAAGGTGAAACTAAGGAACCCCCTGGGTCGTTCTCAGCAGCAGCTGGAAGACAGCTTCCTCCCATCCCTCCAGCATTCCTAGTATTGTGCCGCTGCTTAAAAATGGGAATCCAGACAGGTCAGTTAACAGGCCTGCTAGTCTGACCTTATCCCAAGGAAAATGATCGAGTGATTAAAATGGGCCTCTGATAAGAATTTTTAAAAGCATGCTGCTCTGGATAAATTTGCTTCAGATACTGGTGCCCTTCTTGCATATCCTTGTTTAAAATTATAGCTATAATTTTAAACCTTAGTTGTTGCCATCTGCCATCTTTGTCAGTCCTGTTAGATCGCCACAGGTGAGTTAAAAGCATGGTTTAACACTGTGCTTCTTGATAAAGCTGCATAACATCCCAGTCTAAGCATCTTTTCCTATTCGGAACTTGTCCAATTCAAGAATGAGGAGTCAGCTGTGAAATCTGATCACAGACCCAAATATTCAACGGTGCTTGTGACACGGCTTTGGTTTGGACTCTTCTCTCACGTGAAGAATTGTCTGGGGAGCGCCAGTCTACAGACAACCGTTTTCAGCAGGAGGATGGCGAGGAGCCTTCAGCCATCAGTGTTCTCAGAAAGACGTCGCTTAGCAGTTTGAAACCTGCAGAGGTGACAACAGCCTCCCGAGCTCCAGGCTCAGCGTGCGCTAGACATCGCTCGGTCGCCGTGGCTTTAGCAGCTGCAGCATTCACACACGGTAATTCACTAACCAGTGGTTAAGCCCAGTGGCAGATACTAATAGCAGCAGCCTCTTTCCATTTCTCAAGTCCATTTTAAATTAATAAGAATGTTCCCCTTCTGTTTTTCATCCACAAAGAGACCCCCTTCGCATATTAATTTAATGTTAAATTGATGGATTAAATTATACCAAGCTCAAAATCAATTCTGCACATATTCATTAGAACGGACTAAATCCCTTAGTAAGGATAAAGCACAGAAAATGCATTTAGAGACACTGATAAGTCCAGGTCCATTATATGTCATTTTAAACAAAGAGCAAAAAAAAGCCCCTTTGGAGACGCTCTATCAGCTATTAAACAGAGACATTGCATGCACAGGGAGATTGATGATTAGCATTTCCATTCTCAGAACGGCTCTCCCTGGGCTGATGATAACAAGTAAATGCCTCTTCATGTCTTTGTCACAGTTCACAGAGAAGCAGATGCCTAGACTAAGCATTGCTCCTTTGTCTTCCCTCTTGTGCAATCAGTTAACAAGTGCAAAAGCACAACACTTTCCACTGTTTGCTGGAATTCTTTGATCTCTGGTAGTATCAGGTGGCAATTTTACTTCTTTTTTTTTTTTTTTCCCCTGTATTGGCCATTTCTTTTCTGTAAGCCTTCCTGATTGTAAGCTCATTACATTACTCACTAGCACAGGAGGTCTCTCAATTGATAACATGGGACAGACCATCGTTCACACGGTTGCGGCCAGGAGAACCTCTTCAGTCTACAGAAACCCAAGCCCAGGCTGCATGCCCCTCTTCAGCTTTCAGCATTCCAACACTCAGCTTTGAACCTGAATCTAGGTTTCGTAGATGCCTCCCGTTTCCAAAAGTGAAACCTCCAAATCTTGGAATTTCAGAAACTTGTACACATCTACATTTGCACCAAAGGTCTGTTGCTTACTTCAGTTTTACCAAGGTTGGGATTTTTCTTGAGACTTTGGGTCATCCTGCAGTCAGTGTCTACCATGAAAGAAATGATCAATTTTAGGCTTGTTTCCCTTTCCAGGTGCCTGTCTACTGGACAGGAACAGTTATCTAGGCTGCTTAGGAAGCAGGCAGGACACTCCGGCCTTTCTTCTCCTTGGCAACTGGAAGTGCTCCAAATAGTCAAGGAAAGGAGGAGGGGGAGGAGCAGCATCCTAAAGTTCATCGGTGTCCCGAGCTGTGCATTTTCCAGACAATTACCCTACAGACTGCCCTGCCGTTAGACTCAGCTATGGAGGTGGAAAATGGAGCCGTGTTAGAGCACATCTGCCAGCCACAAGGAAGTCCCAATAGCAGGCAGGACTATCTCATGCAGAGAAGACGGCAGGGAAAGAAGGTAAAATAATACCAATAAATTGCCTAAGATTCTTTGGGGTTTTTTACGTGTCTCTGTTTTGGAAGCAATGGCTCTTTTTTTCTTTTTTTCTTTGTTTTTTTTTGTTTGATTGTTTGTTTGTTTGTTTGTTTTTAATTCTGTTTTATTTTGCGGTCAGATTCACAACATTTGACGCCATGAAGCTAGCAATACTTTACCTCCAGTCCAATACATTACTTTAGTCCCTGTAGTCTCTCCACAACAAAAGGCTGAGGATGATTATTGCAGTTTAATGTGTGCTCTCCGTTCATTTGTTTTAGTTTAAACTGCAATGATTTCTAGTATAAAAAGGAAGAAAGGAGACTGTAACTATGTAAAACTGACATAATAATGATATTCAAAGGATGAAAATATTTCTAAAATCCTGTGTGTTTTCAAAATGAGTGTAAATTCAACGGATTTGGTCCCATTTTACAGGTATGGAAGTTCATAATGATCAGTCTTACAGCTCATTCTACATGACAATAGGTTTGATAGGAAGAGAAAAGGCATAGAGCATTGCATGCCTTACATCAACTCACAAACTGGTCACAGACCTTTTTATGTGTGACATTTTAAATTTGTGTAAGGAAAGCTGCAACGGCTTTTTGACTAACAGGCTACTTTTTGGAAAATTAATTGTGTGGTGTGCCCAGAATTGGGCACTATGTGAGGTGAAATATCCAAACTGCTAACTCAGTTTTGTGTCTAATCCCTGCTGTGGGAAGTGAAATTGTGACAGATGGCTGCCGGACTCATTACCTTTTTATTCACAATGAGTAATGATTTACCATTATATCCCACTAAAAAGAACATACCTATTCATGTAACAAGGTTTATTCAGTGTAACCAAAGAATCTGGTCTTTACTTTGTCAAGAGTCTTATAGTTCAAATCCATAAAATTGAGCTAATAGTATTTATTTACCTATAAGCCCAAGGCTGCAGACAACTTGAATCCAACACATTTTTACCTGTGGTAAATGTAATTGCCTGTCTTATACAGAAAGAAAGAATGTATTAAGTGTGGTCTTGGGCAATAAGGATCTCTCTTCTAGGCCTGGCTTTAATGTTAATTTGCTATGAAATAAGATGGAAGTCTCTAAATTTGACCTAGTGAAAGAAAGAGGTGAACTTCTATTTTATAACTAAAAATGCCTGGGAAATTCTAGTTCAAAATACTATTTATGACAAAGGTGGGAAGAGTAACCTTAGTTCCATACTTAATCCAATACATGATGGGGTTTCATGGCATGTTTGGTCTTATTGAATTGAAATGTTAACGGAGAAAAAAGCATTCGGATTTTCTCTACTGAGAAAAACTCATAGTTTCTAATACTTAAAGAATATTATGTTCTTTCCATTTTTTTTATTTTGACAATGGGCAAAACTAATCCACACATAATGCATACAATGTCACCACAATATTTAATACTTCTATTAATTATTTTTATCAATTGAAATGTAGTGGAAAAGCAATTACTTTTGCAAGAGGGATAAATTTTTATTTACCAGAAATACCTACTCAAGATTTTATGTCTTGACATAAATATTTCAGTGTTTATTTTAAGCAAGTAAATATAATCTTTTTCTAAACATACAGTCTTTGTTGCTACATTGTAAGGGTTGTTAATCACTTGGAACTGGGCTTGGTTAAACAATAGCTGTTAAAACAGTTTGAGTTGAACAACCAATTATTTTTTTCAAAGAAACGAAATGGAAGCATCTCCTGTGATGTACTGTGGCAGACACAGAGCTGCCTCCTATTTACCTCCCACATGAAACAGATACCGCTGTAGAGTACAGGGTGTGAACTTTTGCAAACAAACTTCAGCTATGAAGGAATTGAAAAGACAGGAAATACTCAATGTATAATGCCCATCAGGCAATACCTCAGGAGTAAATTTTCATGGAATGGAAATTTTCCCAGGGAAGGGGAAAGGGAAGGGGAAAGGGAAGGGGAAAGAGAAAGGGAAAGAGAAAGGGAAAGGGAAGGGGGAAGGGAAGGGGAAAGAGAAAGGGAAGGGAAGGGAAGGGAAGGGAAGGGAAGGGAAGGGAAGGGAAGGGAAGGGAAGGGAAGGGAAGGGAAGGGAAGGGAAGGGAAGGGAAGGGAAGGGAAGGGAAGGGAAGGGAAGGGAAGGGAAGGGAAGGGAAGGGAAGGGAAGGGAAGGGAAGGGAAGGGAAGGGAAGGGAAGGGAAGGGAAGGGAAGGGAAGGGAAGGGAAGGGAAGGGAAGGGAAGGGAAGGGAAGGGAAGGGAAGGGAAGGGAAGGGAAGGGAAGGGAAGGGAAGGGAAGGGAAGCCTACTTCTCCATAGAATATTACTTAGTATTAGGATTTTTAGCAAGTACCTTGTTCTGTTTTTGACAAGAGCTTTTCATTTGAAATTTAGTATGTACTTTGTAAACAAGTAAATTGATAAATCACAAAAATTAAAGAAACAACCCCCCTCCTCCCGCAAACTTAGTGTTTAAAGAGAATGTGTCAGTCCATTTATTTAGGTGCACTAGAAAAGTAGGATTTCATGACCAGCTGTTTCTCCTGAAAGGAATAGGTTGTGCATTTTTAATTTCAGAAATCAGATAAATATTCAACATGTACAAGGAGTGTATCTTCTGATTTTCTATTCAAAGATTATACATTCTGGCTTGATTCACGAGGGCCTTTGGATGTTGAGGGCTGCAGCATTTAGCTTCCAGGCAGTTTTGCCTAGTGAAGCTCACAGTCGTGAATTAGGCAGAAGCAGGTTCTTTGTGGAAAACAGTGAGACTAAAGTATCTAGGAATAGGATTTGCAGAAACCAGCATGCCAAACAAGAAACTAGAGATGCTGAGGAAGGACATACTGATAGGAAGGCCGGAGGTTAAGTCCTATTCCTCGCAAGATTCTTGATGTTTATCTCAATTTGGTGTTCATAACCATGGCTTTTCTCCTGGAATTAGGCATTGAGGCTTTCTTCCAAGCACTGAGGATAGTGTAGTCCCTTCTTTCCCAACAAACCAAGAAGTGGCAGAGCTAATACTGCAGAATGTCCTTCTCTTCTGCTCCTGTTTCCCTCCCCCTGTTCCCCTATTGTTGTTTAATCCAGTATCACTGTGGTTAGATCATCTTCCATGGCCACTGTAAACCAAGTTCAAGCCTCTCTGCACAGGGATACACCTGAGTACAGATTTCTTGCTTTATATTGATCAGGCTAGCACGTGGTATGTGCAGAGGATGTCTTGTAAATCTTGGTAGGACACTGAGTCACACACTAAGCAATTTGGCAGTCCCGTGGCTTGGTTAGTTGTGCCTGAGCAGGTAAAGGGATTTATCTGACCTGTTTTTCACTGTGACCTCAGTTAATTCTAATTATCTTTCATCTACCTAAAGCTAAGAGTAGACATGAATGGTTACAGATATTTGGCTAATGTGATAATTTGATCATGTTTTAAAGCAGTAAGTCCCCAGTCACTCTTAGTGAAAGCAGTGTTTTTTCTTGTTTTCATGTTGTGGATTGGAGGGGGGTGGTTTTCTTCCCATGTTCAGTGGTGAAACACCATATCAATAAAATCCCAACTCTTTCTTATATGTGTCTCGTACAACACCAAGTAATGTTTTGATGTATTTGAGGGGGTTTAGTAGAAAGTTCAGCATTAACACTACTGAGGTAACTGTATTGGCATCCTCTGTTGAAATGGATGCTTCTACTTTTAGTTCTTAGTGTAAAGAAAACACCTGCATCTTTCAATTTCTTCTGAGCAATTTGGCACTGAAAGAAATAAGCATTTCTCTTGTAACTATTCTCCTTTTTAAGTTGTGATTTTCCTGCAGGTCTGTCATGTAATGGTAGTTGTTTTTAATGACGATTTATTGATCAACACTTATGTCCAGCAACGCCTTGGGCACATGGTTATCTTGAGACACTGTTAGGAGTTTGACTGGAGTAGGCAGGACTGCTTGCAGTGAGTAGAGCTCTTTGCAAAACTGGTGTCTTAGGTGTGATTTGCAAATGCTTGTCTTCTTTCTGCTTCGGTCTTAATTTTTTCCTCTTGTAATTTATCTAATAATCTGCATGATAACTTGGTCCCATTTCACCAGTTATATGCAAACCATTCATTGCATCAGAATTGCTATGACTATTCATAAATATGAGCTGAAGAATTTGGCCAAACACATATAATTTTTACAGTAGCAGCAAAGAAGCTTCTAAAGAATAACTCTGACTATCAAGTTACTTGGCAAGTCATCTAAATCAAGAATTGGGAACAAAGCATTAAGCTGCTGCTTTTGAAAACATTATTAGTCTAACTAAAAGTCCTCCAGTCTCATGTAAAATTTTTATACTACCAGAATACAAGAAAATGTGCAGAAAGGGCCCTATACACTCTGAGACAATTAGGACTAGGATCTGTTGTGGTGATCAGTGAATCTTACTGCAATGTTAGTTCATTTTGTCTTTTTAAATGCACATTACAGCTGTTTCCCCCTACCCAAACATCCCAGCTGCGGCTCAAGGCTGGGACACTCTCTAACAGTAAATGTTTTCACCAATATTTTATGTTTACATTGGATTTTTCCATGTTTTATAAGTAACCTGATTCTGCGAGCAGTGGTAGAGGCAATATTCTTCAGGCACATTAGTTGACATATTGTCCCCAGTATAGAGTCTTTGGTATCCACATGTTAGTTTTGCTGAATTTTTTCTGATATTCTAAGGTCTGTGGATACCGAAATGCATAACACTGCTTAACGCAGCCATAAGATAGCAGATTCATGATGCTAGTCCTGAAAAGCTCAAATTAACTTTTGAACACTAGCTATCTCTACTACTTTCCTCTGTCACTCATATTTTCAATGATGTCAGGTTTCTTGGTATAGATCTCTCTCCTCTAACATCCCAGCAACAGACTCTGCAATGGTTTCATTTTTATCCAACAGGTCTCCAGTATAAAACATAAAAACCGTCAAAGGAAAAGGTAGCAAATCCTAGGGCTTCCTGCTTCTAGCCAGGCACCCTAACTGCTAGCTCATGAGACTCGTTCCTGCTGTGCAACTTTACCTTCTGAGGCCCAGCACCAACAGGGATGGCCGTGATCCTGTGCTCTACAGACAGGGATGAAGGTCTGGGTATACTGCTAGCACACAGGAGAATTAAGCTTAGACCAGAACAGCATTTCAATCCTAGCCTGATGCAAAATAATAGTAATCTTTTTCCCCCTGGGACCATGTTTGCACTTGGGTGCTTCAGTCTGTGAATCACCGTTTTTTGAAGGCGCTCAGATCAAGAGAGGACCATTACTTCCGTATTTGCTACCATCCTGGTGCTCAGTGGTACAATGCAACTTCCATGTTTCCAGGACTACAGCAGGCTCCAGCACTTTCATAGTCCCTGGGGCTGCCTCCTCATCGAGTTTGTGGCTGCACAACGGACCTGGGATTGCCAACAGTGCTGTCCCTGCTGGGGCCAGGCTCTGAAAACTTGCCTTTCCTCCACCATGTGGCTTCCCTACTCAAGATGGTCGTTCAGCTGTCTCTTCAAGCTGTTTGCTTAAGGCTCCCTTTCTTCTGGCTTTCACTCAAACAACTTCCATCAGCCAAGGTGAAGAAGCAGCAAGGGCTTTCTGCCAAACTGTACAGTAGCAGCCTTTTTCTTGCAGAACAGCCCAGTGAGGAAATAAGTTCCTTCCCTTGCCTGAGACCTTCCAGTTCCACATCTCCTGTCTCTGAGACAAGCACTGCGCCCACAGGTTTCTGTGCTATGTGACGGGGGAACACAGCTGTTTGAGTCAAGGGAAAGGGGAAGAAAATGGACTCTGATTTTGTAGCCCGCTAGTTGTGTGGTCACATCTGAGGAAGATGAGAGAGTTTCCAGTTCCTGCTCCAGTGCTCCAGAGATTATACATGCCATTTATGCAATGCGCCTGTAAATTAGAAAGTTAATTCAGTTATTATGGCACAAATTGGAACCCAGGACTCACTCTTTCTACATGCATGCCATCATCATTCCTCTGCAGACTCATGTCTCTCCTTCTGGCTCAGTTACCTCCTGAACAAAGTCATAGAATCATAGGTCAGCCCAGGTTGGAAGGGACTTCAGAAGATCATCTGGTCCAGCCTTCCGTGGGAAGGGGAGCCTAGATGAGATTATCTAGCACCCTGCCCAATCACATCTTGAAAACCTCCAGCAATGGGGACTTTACCAAGTCCCTCTACTGAAGTCAAGTCACTTCAACAGGAACCAGTTAACAAGACAAAGCTGACAGCAGGAGAAAGAGAGATAAATTAATACAGGAAGAAAAGGGTGAGCGAGATGTTTCCTGAGCTTCTGGATGAAAGGGGATGCAGCTGTATGTCCCCTTCCAGTCATGCTCTCAAAGAAAGGAGTTACCCAACCTGAGGGACAGTATCTGCTTTACCTGCTTGTTGTCGGTTTTTGAATTTTATGCATTTATAAGAGCAAAGTCCCACTTGCACTTGCCCTAGAGTGCTTTCCAGGGGGGAAAGCTTGCATGCGGTGGGATGTGGCAGGGAGGGGAGTGGAGGGAAGGGACTGACACGGGAGCTGGAGGTTGCCAGTGCAGTGGGGGCTGAGGGGTTGCCGAAGGAAACGAGATGCCAGCCGGGCATGTCCCAGGCGTGACATAAACTTTCCAGGCCCTGGAAGGGCCCGCTTCAAATTTGATGCAATTCAGAAAGCTACCTAGTTGACTGAAACAAAGACTGGAAGCAGAGACTGCTGCTTCTGCTGCAAGGACACAGTGGAAGGGATTTCTCATCCTCCTATTTCTGCTCTGCTGTAACAGGGGAGTAGAGAGGAGCTCCCCAGACTGCTGGTGTCTAAATTTCATTTCCTTCCTTGTGTAACAGCTCCATAATACCTTGAATCACTGAGGTTTTCTAACATTTGCAGCAATATTCTAATTCTTTGGCTATTACGTAGACCTTTGCCGAATACCTGAGTAGTTACGCTGTAACAGGAAAAGAATTTGGGATGATTAGACATTGCATCGGGAAGAAACATTAAACCCATCTCTGTGCTGATGTCAATTTTCTGCTGTGTTTCTTTTCCCATTTCTATGCCTGTGATTTAGACGATGGATTTATGAATCTTAAAAACGGGGTAAATACCAGCTTATAATAAAGTAAAGCATACACTATTCCTGAGATTGTGTTTGGTTTCAGATCTGTGATTTTTTATCTTCAGCAGCTCATGGGCATTTATTGGCCCTCTCTCTCAAGTCCATTTCTGACTGATGCAACTACAAATTTCCAAAAGCAGGATAATCGTCAATTGATTCTGACAGTTCATTTCCTGATTCAATCCTGACTGTAATCATACTGATTTGATGCATCACTTGTTGGCAGGAACATAATTCAGTATTCAATTGTAATGCAATGTTTTGATGAAAAGTTCTCCATACAGTAAAACATAATCGCAGTACAATGTATTTAACTGCCCATTGCTGTTGCAAGTGCATGTTGTCTTAGGATTTCTCCTAGGAAAAATACTTAGAAACACTGAATGATAACTGCTGCGAAATCAGGACAGAGTTAACATCATTGTCACTTAATGTGGATTAATTTAACCAGTGCTAATGCATGTAAAAAAATAATTAACCAGAGGTTCAATATGTGTAAACTGTATGCTTTAGCCTTTACAACAGAAGCAGCTAAGTAAAGACAAATCCTGTAAAGTTCACTCATTGTTCAATAGACCTTAGTGAAGAGTAAAGGATTTCTGAGGTTCATTACTCAAGGACAGCTTGATTATACGAGCATCTGTCAAAAAAAATTTTGTCCATCTTTGGAATAGCAACATTCATGAGGTTTTGTAACTTTCTTTATTTGCATAGACAAATTATTTTTTTTTCAGTTTCTATGACTATTTATTTGCAAGCCGCCTTACGAGAAATCAGAGTAAAAAAAGAGTGCTCTGGGATGTTGGTTACAAAGATACTGAGTACCTGAGAGTGTGAAATAACAAGGATTATATACACAGTCACATTCTGTTTCTCAAGTATAGTCTGTACAGTAACAATATATTCAGCAGTGCGGTGTCAAATTTTATACAGACTGTGCTGAACATTTTGATATTTTCTGGTTTTGAAGGGCTTAATTTGGGGTAACTCTTTTTTTCAGCGTGCAAAGAGAAAGCAGACTAGATATATGTGCAAAGCTAGCTTTTGTCTCATCAGTGTTGGTATCACATATAGAATTCTTTGCAAACTAATTTCTTTGGCCTTTTACAGGGCTGCATCTTCTGCTGGAGTGTACTATCCACTTCGCATCAGTGTAAGATCAAGCTCTATATATTTTATTTAGGGGAGAAAATTATGAAGCGAATTATCTTAATAAATGTTGAAGAGACTAGAGAAAGATGTATCACGGGTTGAAAAGGCACAGCTAATGAGGTTTGACAGCTTAACTTTCCCGGAATATGCCTAGGGTATCCCCTCAAGAAGTAGATGATTTCAAAATCAACATCCTTGAGTGAGCTTTTGCATAAGCTTTACCTTTCTCCTCCTAAGTGTTACAGGGGGAAAAAAGTTAAGTGTCTGTAAAAGCAAATAAAGAGAAATTTTAAGGGCAGATTAAGAGATCCAACAGCACGTTCCCAGAGGAAATGTGAAAGGAGAGCACAAATGAATCTTTCTGTAGGCAAATGGAAGTGAAATTTTGTCTGGTTTAACTAGCAGTGGGTATAACCGGTACTCGTAAGAGTAGCACGGTGCCAGCTTGTCTATAGCTATCAGTACCTATATATTGCAGTTAGCATGAATGTGACAGCCCGGGAGTGCCCTGTGGTAGAAAGAAACCTAAGCCAGCTTCAAACTAGTTAGCTTAGTACCGGTAGCCATCTATCGCGGCAGAACAGACATGAATGGGGGCTGCAAAACCAACAAAACAGGAAGGGCAAATCACCCTGAAATCAGAAATAACCATCCGGATTAAAGTTTAATAGAAAATTAAAAGGAAATGGTTTCTGCTTTTCAAGAACTGAGCAATTCACGGTAGCTGTTGGTCTCAAGCTTCTGTGGACCCCAATAGCTGATAAACGGCTTCGTCCTGACCACCAGCCATCGGAAGACCCATCTTGCTGAGAATTCCCACATGAGAAATACATGAAGATATTTGCCGAGATACTGGTCTGGCAAAAGGTGGACAGTTTTCACACCTACTAGCTCTGCTTTGTAGCGCTGCAGCATCAAAGCAAGTAAGTTAACCAGCCGTTTCCCGTCTCTCAGTCATTTGCATCCATTGCAAGAAGTGAGTTAATATGCCGAATACTGTTAAAATAATTCATCAACCTGAAACCAAAGGCTCAAGTGCAGCCTCAGAAATAATAAGGTATACTTCAGTTTAATATAAATTACACTTAGCTGCACGGAAAACTTCATAATCGTCTAATTTAGAGCACAGCACCACAGGGGGAAAATCTTTCTAGACAGCTATTTAGACTGGTTTTCTCTGACATTAGCAGAGATGGAAACTGATGGAATGGATCTAAATGCCTCCTTCCGAGCCACTGACTCTAATGAAGATCCCAAATCCACTTCCAACTAAGCACCTTCCAGTTATAATATTGAATTACATTTCAGTCATTTTTTATAAAAGATGAGAAATTTAATTGAGGCACTTTATCACTACAATATAGTATCTTATCAAAAGGAGTTATTAAAACCATAGTGCGGTCTGCTCCAGTAGAAGACTTTGAAAAACTAGAAACTTCGGAGCATCTGAAATCCGGAGGCCCCTTGAGAGCGAGCCCTCCCTTCAGCTCAGAGTCTGCTGCTCTCCAGACCAGTCCTCAGGCGCAACCTGGGAATTCTGCTGTAGCATTAGGTTTGCAAACATGTGTTTTCTTCACAAAAAGAGAAGTTTAAATACTTTCCCAACTCTTTTGTTTATGAGGTATGAATTAAAAACTTTGTCAACAGTTCAGTTTAAGGGCAGCAGCAGCATTCTGATATCTACCCAGATTTTAAGAAAGGATTCAGCAGTAATTTTTGAGCTATACACATGTCCATAAAGCTTTCTGGCAACATCTGATCATATTTTAAATCCTGTCCCACCACTTATAAAATGCTTTCTGCCTCTTTGCTTCAGGAAACAGCCACCAAAGTAACAATTAGACTGCACTGATGGATAGAAACTGTTTGGCGGCAAGTCAATCAGAGACTGAAACTAAACCAAGTGTCAAAGTAAACCTATTTCGGTCAGCTTCAGGACAGCACTTAGGCTGAATCACCGAGGTAGTCGCTTCCAGGGGTACACACTGTGTGCACAGTGTTGTCTGACTGGCAAAGACTGCAGTGCTGTGAACCCTACAGCCCCTTTAACAACGAGCCCTTAAAAAACCCCCACACCTGTAGTTACGACTGCAGTAAGACTAGAGGACAAATTAAATGCTGCTTCAAATACAGTGGCTTTTCAGCAGGTTATATAGGTAGAACCTTCAGGATCTGAGAAGACCCAGTGCTAAAACCTTATCCATGACCCTTGCTGAGGAATAACGGAGGCAGACATTATTTGACGACAAGTAGTCACTCCCACCTGAAGAAAAACAGAATGGCAAAGGGAGAAATGAAGAGGGAAAGCTTTCCTGGCCAGTCAGCTTCCGTACAGCTGCTCAAAAACAAATTGCACTGAAACGCTTCATGTTGTTCGGACTTAGATGAGAGCTTCCTTGCAAGTTGGAAGACTGGATTTGAGGGCGTGTGGGGTTTTTTGTTGTTGTTGGTTTTGATTTTGTTTTTTTATTATTATTATTTTGGTTTGGGTTTCTGCTGTGTGGAACAATCCACAGGCAAATTATCAAGCCCATTGTGCAACAGAAAGGCCAGGACATACTAATTAATCTGCCACATAATTAGTGTCTTACTAAATATTACATGGTGGTTGTATATCCCAAGCATAACTTTCAGGCATATGAAGGATAATTCAGATCTTTTGGCCTCAAATCTGTAAGACTGCCAGTAGCTGGGGTGGAACTAGCTAGAACTTAGGCTGTGGCATTGGCAGTATAACACAGGTTTGTGCTTTTGTATATGCATTGCAATGACAGGGGAGAAAGAGTGATCTGTTTTTTTTCCTACTCTAGGCAGACATAGCTGGAAAGATATGTAAACCTGCACACACACACATAAATTTCCCACAAATATATATATATATAAGCGTCATTATGCTTAAGGATCTAAAAAAACAAATAGCTCTAGCAGTCACATATGATTTTATTCCCTATGTTCCAAAATGGTGTCTGCATGGGATAAATTATTTTCAACTCTTTTAACCCTGTCATTAATGTCTCATATGAAATGAAAAAACCATATATTTATTGGGAACAGATATCTGAAAAGGATTCAAATAAAGATTTGTACAAACATAATTCCAGGAAAATGAACTAAAATTCTGTTTTAAATGATTGAATGGTCTTATAAAAGCTATTTGGTTTGCACTTCTTTTTCTGACATAGTTTTATAAAGTACTAGTGAGTGATCTGAACCACTCTGTTGAAAATAGCACAAAAACTGAGTGCACTAGAAAATCCACAGCCTACTTTTTATTTACCTTCTAGGAATTAATATTAAAATACAAAACTGATTTTTTTGTCTTTGCAAAACTGAAATATTAATTGCTACATATGAACGGAATTTTTAAATTAAAAATAAAAAAAAATAATCCAATGAGCTACGTTTAACACTAGTTTATGCCAATTTCAGAAAGTGAAGATTATGGAATCAGAATACTTTAGCCACCCTTCTTGATGTGGCTGCCTTTAAAAACAAAAAAAAAGTTTTAGACTTTTTCGCTATGATGCATTTCTATTCTCCACTGGCATCCGTCTAACAGGCAGAACTGTTCCTTCAGCAGTCCTGCAGTTTAAAACAAGTACGTACCTCTTTCTGCAGCAGTTTGGGAGCGCAGAAATGATCATCCCCATTTCTCAAAGCAAGAGCTCCACCATTCGTTGGCCAGGAGCAGTGCAGCCCACCAAAGGAGGGACAGAATAACTGAAGCCGGAGGGTTTTACTCTAAGAGAGGGTGACATTTCAGAGGCGATGTATATATGCGTTTCCCAACGTTAACTTCGCAATAAACGGAGAGCTGTAAAACTGCTGCTTCCCAAAGGCTCTCGCTGCGGGATAAAGTCTCATTTTTCACAGTGCTGAGGGATGGAGGGGAGGTGAAAATGCGGATGAAGGGGAGTAGGGCACCGCCGCTCGCATGTCGCTAAGCGGCACACGCTGCAAGAAAGAGCCAGCAGCATCCTCGCCTGGCACCGAAGTGACCGGGACCATGGTGGCACACAGGGAGAGGGATGCTGGCACTGCCATGCCTTAGGTAACAGCAGCGTAGGGCTTGTCCATACCAGTGGCCACGGGGATTTCCCCAGTTTTGTGTCATTTTGACATGTGTATATGGAACAAAAGTGAAAAGCCAGCAGACATTTCTGGTTGTTTCTATAAATCCGTTCAGATTTCAGCAAAATGCACAGGTTGCAGAAACTGAAGAGTATGAAGTTTAAAGTGGAGACCGGAGCAAATATAGTGTTGTAGAAAACACTGTTTCGAAGGAAGACTGAACTCAGGATCGCATCATGTAATGTATAATGAGTCTGCCTGGGGTAGCAAATGTAACTGAAAAATGACATGCAAACACTAGATTATGCTTTGAGCAATCTTCCATAGCCCTGAGAATATTACAATTACCAAACTACTGACTTTGTAAATGAAACAGTTGGTTTTGGTGCTTAAGGAAGAACTTCAGTTTCCCCAAGAATAAAGGACCCAAAACGCACCTTCTGCCTTTCCACAATATTTCCAGGGCATGTGCATCTGTAGTGCAGGATCCTGCTTTCATAACCTCACATTTTCACCAGGGTGGGAACTGTTGCAGTGGTTTCCTCAGGCAGCTCAAAGCCCGGCACCGTGACCTCAGTCGCTCGGGAACCCAGTTCAGATATTCGAAGGACTGAAGAAACCGTGCTGATTTCCAAGCCTGACCCACACAACCGGAGCCACAGAATTTCCCTCAGTGAATTTTCCTGTCTCACACAAAACATTTTCCTATCTGTCTTATAGACTGTGTGCCTGTACAGTGGTATAGACTGAACTTCACATGTTATGGCGTCAACTTTTACAGGCTGTGGGCCAGGGAGGAGAGAGACGCAGAGAGATGAACACAGAGGTGGAGGGAGCACAGCCCCAGTCTGACCCATCCTGACTTTTCTGCCCTTTCAGGGGTGACCTTCCTGAAGCCTTTGCATGGTCCATTACGGCTGTATATTTGTGTATTAATGTCTATGTATTGATACATCTGTGTGCATATAGACATGCACGAGTGCATATAGCTCTGTGTATGTTATCCTGTAAGCATGGATATTATAATCTACCTATAGATCATGCCTTACGTTATGTATTACATATTACATACAACATGGGGTGTTATATGAGCCAATCTTCATTTAAAGTTTAGAAGTGGTTTGAGCATGTTTATTCTTAAAGCCACACGTTTATTTACAAGGGTAAGGGTCTGTGAGGTGGTTGAGGCCATATTGCCAAAGGACTCCCCACTCTGGCCAGGATCACGTCCTTTTCCAGGTGTTAGTCTCCCATGAAACACGAATAAACATGTGATGCATTCATTCTTCTTATGGCATAATTGAAAGCATATCCGAAGCCCCGTGCATCAGCAATTCAGAAAGGATATTTTCAAATTCAGTGTGATGCAGAATAAAGCTACAAAAGTTGCCCTACATTTGGAAATCTTTTACTCCAGTGAGAAGCTGAAGAAATTCCAAAGAATTGCAAAAGCTTTTACAAGAATATTAATGAGGAAATTCCTACTGAACTATCTGTTCCGTAGTTAAAGAAATTAGAAATGTTTTCTTTGGGCATTGACTAATGAAACAAAATCATAAAAATCTGTAAAATCACAAAGTATTGTAATGCAAATACATTAATAATTAAGAATCCTTAATACTCTACAAAGGAGGCGAGTGTGATCAGCTTAAGAGTACTTACAGGTTTCTAAATGTTTAAAAAATTAGTAATGCCTGTAACAAAAAAAAAAAAAAATATTTTTTATGGAAGTTGCATGATCCTATGGTATCCTGGAAAGACTTCTAGATGCCAACAACTTTTGGCAAATGGTGAATGTATGTGAGGACACCTAGATTGTTTTGCCATTCTAGTGCAGGAACAATACAGAAACATCATCTTGCACTTCTCATTTGCAGCTTCAAGCCATAGTCTTCTGGTTTTTTGATACACAGCAAGGATCCAGAATTGTTCTCACAAGACTGGCAGGTCACTTAAACTTGCATAATATAATATACGAACAATGCATTTATTACCATAACTTAGTAATAAATAAATCAGAATATTTCTAGAGTCAGATTCTGTTGTGCTTTTTTTTCCTCTTGGGAGAAGGAGAAGGGTGGAATGTCACACTGTTGTGACAAATGAAGATGACCCGAGCCCTTGTGCTTTTATGATCTGTCAATATCTTTCTGGTAATAAGATGCCCATAACTGAACACAGCACTGCAAGAGCATGTTGTGCATCCTAAAACCCCATAAAGAAAGATTATTAGCTTCCTGCTCCAATATATGATGATAGGGTGCCTGGTGAATGCAACCCAAAACCACATTGACCTTTTTTTCATAGGCACAACATATTGGAAGCTCATGTCTAATTTGTTACTTAATATCCCTTGGGATTTTTAAAATTGGACTGGAAAAAATACATGGAAAACTATGAGTCTCACTTCAGCAAATGGACGGAATTTTTATTTTAAAAGATCCTTTCCATTCTGGTTTCTATTATCTTTTATTGTTATTTCAAAACAATGATTTAACAAATATAAACCCACACTGAATTACTGTTTATTGTATTCCCAGTGGATTACTTTATATGACCCAAATTCTGATTGCTTTGGTAATATGAGGTGAGCTTTAAAATAAAATTTACTAGTTCAGTACATTAAGTAACCAGGAGCTGGCTGTAGACTTGGTAAGATATAAGCAGCGAGTAAAAAATTTTTCATAAATTACAATTTCTATTAAATATCTAAATTTAAAAAATCACAAATTAATTAAAGTAACATAATTAAAAGTAATATAATTTAAGAGACTGTATTTTTTCTAAATTTAACCAGCTGAAAGTCTTTTTCCGAGTGAGCGTTCATCTCTGTTAACTGCTGTTGCTGAACCCTGAGTGTTCCACACACGTCAGTCACCTTGTTTAATGTTTGGAGAGCCTGGTGCCCTAACTTTGTTTCCCTAAAGAGAGTGTGTAATGCAGCTGGAATGCTAATGGGTGACGTGTTGCAGGAAAGAGGAAGCAGGTTATCATACTGGGGACATTGACAACTCAAAGTGTTGGGTGATATTAAACAACAATACTCACTTGACTAGCACGATAGCATTAGAAAAGCCAAGTCCTGACCTGTAACTAAGATATGTCATGCTCAGAAAGTGGATTAAGTTCGAAATGAGATGTCCTGAATACAAAAAGAAAACCTCCCAAACAACAAGGTTCAGGGTAGGTATTATAAATATGGAATAACAAACCAGTGGATGCATCTTATCTCTGCAGTTCCAAACGCAGCTCTGCAATGGCCAGTCCGTCTACTTTCTTACTGGTATCTCTGTTGATACCTTCCTCTCAGGAAAGAGCAAATAAAAGGCACAGTTCTATAAAGCACGTAAAACTGTGAGATGTTAGTTTTAAGCATTCACATACAGGCACAGTGGGAGAGCAAAAGCAGCCGTAAACCTCCATGAGCAGCACCCAGCACGGTACGAGCGTGCTGTGACGCGGGCAGGGCAGCGCAGCCGGGTACGTGGCAGTGCCCTTCATCTCAGAGCTCCAACCAGCCGCGGAGGAGCAATCCCCCACCAGAGGGGCTGCAGAATGCATCCTGCTTACGAGAAGAAAATAGCTGCTGTGACCCATCTGCACCTTGCTGCATCCGGTGAGTTAGACCACTGCGACCATCTCGTGAACGTATCCACAATGTAGAAGACACACCATAGATTGTAACTGGCTTTTTAGTAGCATCCATCTATAAAGAAACTATGCGAGAGCTAGAACAAAATAGATTATTTATTTTAACAGAAAAAAAAATACTGGTTTGGGGTTTTTTTTAGAATTATCTACTTTTCCGGTGAGAGGATTCCTTCTTTTCCCATAGAGTCAGACTAGACCCCCACCACTCTCTTTTTCTTGGTTACGTTTTAATCTTCTCATTACATAATTAATACAAGGAAAGGAACGGGACACAGATGATACGAGCACAGCTCTATCAGGAACCTGCGATTTCAAGGCCTGTGTACAGTAGCTTTCAGCTAGTCTCATATTGCCTTAAGCTTTCATGTTTGAAAAGCTAGGAATAGCAGCATTTGATCACCCACTTCAGAAGGGTATTTTGAGGCTTAATCCGTTGCATTGCTTCATATTTTGTGAAATCTAAAAATATACTTACGGAAGTTATGATTGCTCTAGGCTAATGTACTTCATATGTATAATATGGCTACAGCAGTTCCTTTTTCATGAGACAGCAGTCCAGATTTTTCTCTTGTTCTGCAAAAAAGCTTTTAATTCATCATGGGACAGGCACCAACCTTTTATGCTAACCACACTTGCATCAATCCAAACTTCAACCACGCTCGCCCCTTCTTCACATGGCCGTCTCCTGGAGCTGAAATGCACAGCAACACTGACTAATTTGGATGATGACTAACTATCATTAGACCTCAATAGTCATTATTGGGAAAATATTATAGCATACATTGTTTTCCAAGTAAACTAAAAGAAAGATCAGTGCTAAGTCTGATACCATTTAACATTATCATAAGATTTAAAAAAAACAACAGCAATGACAAAGATATGGTGACCACAGACAACTTGGCAGTGTGGTAAGTGATACTGAGGACCAGCTAGCTGCACAGTAATCAAGACTGTTTGGCAAGATCATAAAACTCAGGACTGGAAAAGTTTTCAAATGGCCATCTAGCTTGTTCCCCGCTCCCAAACCAAGATTAGGGATTCCTGTGTCACCCTCACAGAAGCTTGCATAATCTGAATTTCAATACTTCCCAGGGGCGAGGCTTTCTGGCATGCTGAGGGAATCTCTTCCAGGGTTTCACCATCCTTAAAGCACAGAAGCTTTTCCTGGTGTCTAAGCTGAGTCTACTGACAAGCAAATTGAACCATTGATTCTTGCGCAGGTCTCCATGCATTCACTGTCTATCTGCCCTATAAGCCATCTTTAGCTTATTTAAAGGCTGCCAGCAAAGTTTAATGCTGCCTTCTTTTCTTTAGGCTACCCCTGTTTGTTCAAACTTCCCTCACAGGGGGTATTTTCTGGACCTCTGATCATTTCCAGTTTCTTTCTCCAGTTGTTTGGGACCCTTATTATTTCAAACTGCACCTTCCTTCATAGTCCTTTCATCTTCATACTCTCTGTGACCTTCACAGACATCTTCTTCATCCCATTCTCTAAGTCATCTGCAAAAATACTGAGCAGTTGTGGACACAAGGTGGACCCTGTCCATCTTGACAGTGATATCAGTCGTAAACAGTCTTTGAGTATAATTTTCCAAACAATTTCTGCCATTTTATTGCAATTTGTCCAGAGTGTGCTTCTCTATCTCAGCTGTCAGCGTATCACATGAAACAGTGACGAACGCCACTGACCACTTCTCATCTGCCCAGGAGATTTGTCAACTTGCTGCAGAAGTTTAACAAATTTACAACTTCTTTCTGACAAATCTACTCTGTAACTCATTTTATTGCTTTCACAAAGGGGCTCAGAAGTGGTGGTTACTATGTGTTTTTCAGTAAATCATTGCCCTGGGACAGGACAGGGCTGTGAGGAACTGGACACTGTCCCCACTGCAAGGGACCATGGGCATGGGTCAGGGAGCTGCAGGGGGCTGAGCAGGGACAGTCAGGGCTGGCAGTGACCGCATGGCCCTGACAGTTTGCTTGCTTTGTTTCAGAACAATGAAGATCTCATAATTTAGCCATGTTGGTCTCTTCTGTCATCGCCTGCCTTTTTTTCCTCAACAGACCAGTTTGCAATACCGCTTCTCATACAGCCACTGCCAACTCTTCCTGAAACAACTGCTTGTGTTTTGTGATTCTTCCTCCATCCTTTTCGAGGGATTGTGAATCCCACTGCCCTCAATGAAGTGGTCCTCCACCACCACATACCCAGCTGGCTCTTCCCTGCTGGTGAGGATCAGCCCTCAGAGACCCCCTCTGCTGCTTGGCTTTGCTGGCTCCTAAATCGAGACATCCCACTCCTGCATCCGAAGGAGAGCTGGGTGCTCTAAGTCCTCTCCTAGTCCCCTCTCAGCAGCTGTCTAGCTTGCTGAAAAACCCTGTTATCTTCAGATTGCCTGCTTGGTTTCATTCTGCCAGCTGCTCATCCAGTTGTTGTCATTCCTGGTTTTGTTGCTTGTAGCAGATTTCCCGCCTGAAAATAGACATGTGCTTGTCCCTTCTGCCAACAGGTTGAGTTTTCTTACAGCGGGTCAGCCTGGCTTTCAGGGTAAGGGCTTCAAAGGGTTTCTCTGAAGTAAGTCTTTCTCTTATCTGTTCTCACAGGCCAAGCCTTTTGTTTTAGCAGGCTAATTGATGCCACTGCGAGACAGAGACAACAATGTGAGGTGATCCAATACAGCCAATGCTGTTTACCCTTTTCTCTCCAAGCAGCTGCTTGGATGTCAATGGGAAGGGCTCCTGCCCATGTCCTGGCAGTGCCATCGCTGAGGCTTTATACTCAGCTACTGCCAGGGGCCAGAACCTCCCTCACCTCAGTAGGGAACCTTCCTACCTTAGTAGGGCAACTAAGATGATTAAGGGATTGGAGCATCTGCCTTATGAGGAAAGGCTGAGAGAGCTGGGACTCTTTAGCCTGGAGATGAGAAGGCTGAGGGGAGACCTTATTAATGCTTACAAGTATCTAAAGGGTGGGTTGAAGGAGGATGGAGCCAGGCTCTTTTCAATGGTTCCCAGTGACAGGACGAGGGGTAATGGGCACAAGTTAGAACACAGGAAGTTCCGTTCAAATACACGGAAACACTCTTTACAGTGAAGGTGACAGAGCACTGGCACAGGCTGCCCAGGGAGGTTGTGGAGTCCCCTTCTCTGGAGATTTTCAAGACCCGCCTGGATGCAGTCCTGAGTAATGTGCTCTGGGCAATCCTGCTTTAGCAGGGGAGTTGGACTAGATGGTCTCTAGAGGTCCCTTCCAACTCTGAAAACTCCGTGATTCCATGATTCCGTGATTCCTCCCCACTCCCATAGCACTCCCCCAGCTAGTCCCCAACCCCATTGCACATCTCCTTCCTGCACAGGAGCCCTCCTCCTCTTTCGCCCCTTCTCCAGCTGCTGCTCCGAAACCCACCCTTGACCAGCACAGAGCCCTCTGCTCGTCGCTGAGATCAGGAGCACCAGAGATGGAGGCAGGTTGGGCCACGGCCAAACCAAGTGCACCCAAAGCTGGGCTGTCTGTCAGGGACCTTACCACTGAGGGAAGACAGTGTCAGGGAAACCTACTCTGATGCTCTCATAAAATTGATTTTTGTTAATCCACCATGAATAAGGAAACAGTAAGTTACCTTGTATTGTCCTTGCAAATAGCAAAATAAGATTTGGCCCATAGTGACAAGGAGTCAGCTGGATTCAGTTCTAACTATGTGAATTATTCCAGCAACTCTGTCACACTAAGTAAATCATAATTTTGAGTGTTTATTAAAATTTTCACTATTTTTATTTATTCTTCAGAGGTCTTGCATTAGTTTACAAGTATCTTAAGATGTTCCACTGTCCTTTTCCCTGTTCCTTCCAGTATTCTATTAAAATAAATATACACCTTAACAGTTTTATACACTTATCTAGCTCACTAATATTCTTACTTCCTAATAGGCTTTTGCACTTATTCCTTATCCCGTGTTAAAGCTATTCCCACTAGATTAGCAAGCTGATATGTAAAATTGCCCCCTTCTTTTGTGTGTGTCTGTGTGTGTGGTGGACCCTTATCTTTGCTCCTCAGCTTTTGGAACAACATCCCAGCTCTGACAAAACCCAAAAGCCCGCTGCCAACACCAGATATGAAACCGTGTACTTCTCTCTTGGATGCCTCCATCCCTGGCAGTGTCTTGACTGCAGAGACTGGCAGGAACAATATTTGTGCCCCCACATCTGTGCCCTGCACCTGGCAGAGCCTCAGAGTCATTTTGGCTCTGCTTTGGATCTTTCCCAACCAACACCACCATGTGTGTGCACAGGGACGTGCAGCGTGGGCTGCTCATCTGGTGGCTGGCTGAGCCTCAGTAGCTGCTCAGCAGCGTCTCTGCTACCTCCTCCTGGGACCTCACAGCAGCGTCCGCCTCGTCCTTACACCCATTCCTCTGGGAACCCATCTGTCGCTAGAGGGTGGTAAGACCCATCCACCACCATTGCCCTTATTTACCTCCGGGGAATGCTCATCATCATATTGTGGTCCTCAAGACGTGTTTTCTCCCTTTCTTTTTAATTGGGTCTGGATACTCTCTGCCTCGCTCACTGCAGTGTACATGTGCGTGGTTTCAGCAGGAGATGACTATGGGTGCGTATGGAAGTGTCTTGGCCTCCTCTGCTTAAATGGTGAAAGAAATATTTTGCTGTGATGTCCAATAGCCACAACTTCCTAAGAAACTTCTGCTTTTCTAAAGAAGTTCTGTTTTTTTCTGCTTGTAGCTGTGAGAAATCCCAGACAAGTTTCACATTGCTCCATGGGATTTTTCAAGCTACATCTTTCAAAAAAAAAAAAAAAATTTGTAAATGTAAAACTTAGCTCATTCAGGTTTTGAAAAGTAAAATAGTTATAAGAAGCAGAGGAGATGCACAGGCTTAGATAAATTTTGTTTATCTTTCTAAAGAGAAAGGATAAAAGTCCATAAAAAAAAATAAAATGTGAAAAAATGAGGTAACAATAACTTCTGGATTTTAATTTTTGCATTTTTTATGCATGCTGTTAAATACAATATAAACATATTGAACTGCTAGTTTTTTTGACAAGTCTTATATTTTAGGTCATTTTGTCATGCAGCGTGTCACTCCAAAGCAGTTAAGTAGGGTGGTGAAAAATCGTTTCTGTGGTGACTGCAGTGAACGGCCTTTTGTCTAATAAACCAGAGATAACAGGAAAACTCACGGTGCTCAGCTATAGCACGAGATTAGCCCTGTGCTCCAGAGGTGCCTCCTCCTGCCCAGCCACCCGGGTCCAGCCCTGCCTCCCTGTGAGCTCACAGTCACGCTGAGCTCTGTCATTTGGTCATGATTTATTTACCCAGGCTGCTAAGTTGTCCTGGCATTTCCACAAGAACTTGTAATGGATATGTAGCTGGCAGAGGGCATGTGTACACAGCGCAACGCAGCGCGGCGTCAGAGATACCCATCTGGCTGGGAGGGAGCCAGCACACCGACGCGGAACAGCGGAGCACGCTGACAAAAATAAGCACAAACCTGAAATGCCCAGCTGTGTTCAAGTACATCAAGGGAAATAGCTCAGCTCAGCCCTGCACATGCACGGCTTTTGTCCCCCCCTAGCCTAGCAGGGAGATCTTTGTGCTGATGTCCACTGCGCAAGGCTGGCGCTCCCCGCAGAGGTGGCTGGAGGTGGCAAAAGGACCTCTTCTCTCAGCCTCTTCTGTGTAGCAACTGCAGAAATATCATCCGCTCTTTCCTCCTCCTTCTTACTGAGCACTGGCTGCAACCAAGACGACCTTTGTCAGAATATGCTTGTGATACTATTTATGCCTTGAATTGATGACATACCTTGTCAAATAATGCATTTACATCCTGCCTAGTTGATGTGTGAAGTCCAAACCTGTTTTATAAGTCACACCACTTTGTATGCTATTGCATTCATTTAAGACTCATTGAACTCATTTATGGCTTGAGCTTTTGAATTATAAATCACACTTGTATTCTACATTTCCAGTAACTTATCTGTAATCCAGCACTTTTTACTTTGGTTATAATCTTTGCTTTACTGACTTGTCTATACAAATAGAAAAAAGGTGCCACGCTTAACGAGGTAAAGCTCTAGGGTATACTTTGCCATGCACAAGGCACCTTTAGCACCACCCGTCCCATCATGCCAGGCAAAACTGTTCTAGCCCGTGTATAACTGCACCACACACCATCCCATGAACCATTCTGCAGCCCTGCACAGGTCACTGCCTAACTCAGCCCAACACCTTTGCGGCAGGCCTGGTCTGAAACGCTGTTTCCCGAGGTCAGTGCTTGTGCCTGGCAAGCCGCGTGGGACAAAGAGCCAGCGTCCTTTTGTACAGGCTCAGTGCACCTGAACGGAGCCCTGGGTGTCTTTTCCCAGGATGAACGGAATCTCTTCCTGTACCGATTAGGTTTCATTGAGTATTTTTCAAGCTTATTTTTCATGTCATACTTTTTACTTTGGGCTCTGAGGTCCCTCCACCGTATCAAGAGTGCGTCCTTGCTATGCTGGGGAAAACTTAAGTGCCACGTTAATGTCCTGATCATCCCCATGTAGAATCATAGAATCATAGAATTGTCTAGGTTGGAAGAGACCCTTGGGATCATCGAGTCCAACCATCTACCCTGCTCTACAAAGTTCTCCCCTACACCATATCCCCCAACGCCACATCTAAACGTCTCTTAAACACATCCAGGGATGGTGACTCAACCACCTCCCTGGGCAGTCTATTCCAATGCCCGACCACTCTTTCTGTGAAAAATTCTTTCCTAATGTTCAGTCTAAACCTACCCTGGTGGAGCTTGAAGCCATTCCCTCTTGTTCTGTCATTAATTACCTGTGAGAAGAGACCAGCACCCACCTCTCTGTATCAAGAATCAATCAGAATACAGAATCAATCTGTATTCCCCGCCACCCCCTCAAGCGCAATGTGTCTATCAGATTTATCCCACAAAACGACGCAGCATGGCCACTGGCATTATTACTACAGGCCATACTCTGCAGCCCTACACACAGGGCAGTGGAGGATACAGCAGACGAATGCCCTCACAGGGGATGACTCCCCGCTCAGTGTCCTTTTCTTGGCCTTTTGCTCTGTCACCATCTGTGCCCGCCCACAGCTAGCTCCAAACTTTCATCTCACCATGGAAGTAGGGAGCTGAGGCCACTCTCTGCTTTGGGGTTATACTGGGCACAGAGAAGAGTGCTAACACAATCCCCGAAAGATGACAAGCCCCTAAAGTCAGAGGTTTTTCACGAGGGGGCATCAGACAACTCGTACTGCCTACACTGCACACTTCAAACATTAAAAGTGTGAGTTACCATCTGAGTATTTTGGTCGTTACTTCCACTTATGAGTACCCCGTGCTCTTAACGGAGACAGAATAGGTAATAATCTTTTTAAAGAAAAAATAAAAGGAGTGTTCACATCCGGTTCAGGTACGACTATCTATCTTCCCTAATTTTCTGTTTAAAACAGATGTAAAGTTCAGCACTGGAAGTGCAGCTACTGGAGGTGAAGACCTCTCTTCATGTTTGATAGTACAGTATCTCTTGGGAGTGAGGATGGGAAACCCAGGCATGTATTTGTATATTATATATTAACTATATGTATATTAACAGAGATGTCTTCTGCTGTTGTACCATGAGTGGTCAGGTATTTCCTTTCAGGAAAACCGGCTTGTGTCACTCATTTGTGGCTTTGTCAATTATATTTCAGAAAAAGTTGGAAGATTTTAACACCAACAGATCACAAAAGCAGGTTCAGCTACAACAAATCCCGTTCAAAGAAATGAAAAGCCAACCTCTCTCATCCGTATCACTAACAACCGGGTACTTCTTTATACAAAGCAACAAAACTGTTCATGTGGGTGCGTCCTAAGGTAGGCACCTACTCCCTTTGCTCCCTCTGGACTCGGTGTAGCACACAGCCCTCAGCTGTCCTCTTACGGCAGTTAAGTTTTGTGACCTTGCACTGGGGACTGAGCGAGCACAGTAGGCAAAGTCACAGAAAAGCCATTAAAGAAGAACATATATTCAGCCTTTTATTTGGATCCTGTGGCTAAACCAGACATGGGAGCACTGACCAAAAAATAAGAACCACCACAACTTCTGTTCCAAAGAACAAAACGATTTCTGAGAGATCATTACTGTCACCACTTTGTGATTGACATTTCCACTCCCGCAGAGGGTTTTCTGTGAATGCTTAACCCGTGTGTTGAGTACCACAAGTTTGGAAGCAGGCGGTTTGCGTGTGGCACACAATAGCCTTCTACATGTCCCCATGACACACATTAGAAAAATAAGCAAATTGTTTTAAGAGCACTGCCAGGAGCAAAGGAAAGGCTGCAGAAGTTCAAGTCACAGTACTTTGTGTTACAATAAAATTTCCAGCCTATATTTTCCGCCCTCCGCCAACTCTGCAGAGAGCTAAGAAGGAGACAGTCTCGCTGCTGTATTGTCAATTTTGTCCCCTTAGCACACACATAGGTGTCCTGTACTTGCAGCCACTGCTCTGAAATGCTCTGAAAAGAGTGCAGTAGCAAAGTGCCTGATATAAAAGGCAAGAAAAGGTCGTGTTTACAGCAGATATGATTCTGGCAATGAAAAGTGATGCCTTCGGTGTACCCATCAGCCCTGTTGGTACCAAGTGGCTTACGGTGCGTTCTACACGAGAGAGGTGTACCACGTACCATGTCTATCTCAACCCATATGCTACTCCAGGTCCATACTGAAGCTCTTCAGTAGGAAACAATTGGTGCGTTCAAAAATGGACAGAAGACACAAGGGGCTTCAATACACATAAAAACTGTATGTATAGCATGTTTCTAAAAGGGAGGAGGCAAACAATTACCAAGGAGAAGATTTCCAGGACAGAGAAAGTAGATAAAGCAGAAGCAGCACAGACCTGGGCAATTCCCCAGACTGTACCAGACACAATATTTTATAGTTCCCTTTTTCGGTAACAGTTTTTTGGGGGTGAGTGTTGCTTTGGGGAGTTTTCTGGTAGGTATTGCCAAAAGGCTGAATGGTTTGAATAAGAAAAAGATTTCAAGGAAATCTTCCTCCCGTTCCTTTCTCAGCTGATGTTTCAGACTCCTTTTATTTAGGCGCAGAGGCCTCGCTTGTAGATGAGGAACAGTACTGACACAGGAGAAAAGGTCGTGAGAGGCTTGTGACTTATTGGAGAAGATGTCTGTCTTTTAAGAGAATTTATTCTGCCAGAAGACACGTATTCTTTAATGATTACACTGATAAATTTTATTCTCCATTCTCCATTTATATAAGCACTGTTTCAGAAATCACAGTTTGAGAAGTTCCAACTAGAAATGTGAATTATCACATACTCGTGGCTGGCAGTGTTTCTCTCCTGTGCAGGTGTCCTGTTTTCCCTCAGATGCTAGGGAATTTGGCCTGGTGTTTGCTAAGATTAAGTGAATATGCTGAAATGCTGTTTATACAGTCTACCTTTTTTTTTTTTTAAATCTATTAACTAGTTCAGGTTTGGTATAATGTGTGGTGGCTGGCTTTGACTGTACAAGGTCTTTCAGGAACTAGAAATAAGAATATTTTGCCTGCTTTGGTCTCTTAAGGAGGAGTTGTTCCTTGGGAACCATACATTAGTATGGATCTAAGATTTCTGAAAGAAAGCATTATCCAACATGCTATTTAGTCACCCCCAGTCCTGAGCTGGTGTTTATGGTTAAATAAATCAAGCTGTAAACAGGTTTGCACACCCTCTTTTTCTACTTTGGGCAGCTGCCTGCAAGGACTTGTGTTGGGTGCCATCCCAGCACAGAGGCAAAAATAGAAATTTTAGGTAATTTTCCTTGTGTCTAAAAATTCATTAGAGGAAAAATAGTGAACAGATGTTTAAAAACCAATAAATTGCAGCCATGAATATTTTCAAAATAAACATTTTAAAATTACCCATTGTATTCCATCCGTTCAGGGCTACTTGCAGCTGCTATGACCTACAGGCTGAAGGTCAGCTCGTTTCTCAGATCTGTGACAAGCAGCAGAGGAGAATTGGGTCATCTCCATGTTTTGACACTTTTTTTTTTCTGCTCTGTAGCCATGCCCCTGAAATAAAACTGGTGGAGGTATTCTGCAGAAGACATTTAACTCTCAATATCCAGAGAGGATGACCACTTACATCACTGAATGTTGCTGCATGGAGTAAAAAATTGTGCCTAGAACAGGGAAATGGGCACACACACCAGTAACACCCACAGCTTGTTTCCTTGGCAAGCCAGGTTTTCATCCATCTGGGCAGCATTCAAAAAGGAAAATCAGGGCCCTTCTATTGATTAATAAAAATATATTTAAAAGGCAGTTTTAGTCAGCTAGAGCGATCACTCTGGTGCTGTAGATGAGGCAGTGGTCCTGTGGAAAAAAACAAAGTGTAATTGCAAACTCTATCATAAATCATTGCATTAGGTACCCAAATTCATCCTGCATTTCGACACAAATAAATAAAACTCCAAACCTGAAACACAGTACTTCTTAACATACTTAAGTGGAGTATTTTTCTGTTTTTTCACTAGAAATTGTTTGTTTCATCTGTAGAAGACATTTTATGTTCAGGTGAGAGTCTTCTCTCAATGGAAGCGCCCTTCCATTGCTTCATAACATTCCTTTTAACCCTCTTAAGATAAAAACTATTAAGCATCACCATACCCAGTAGTCATAGTTTTGTTGTCATGATAGTTTTGACATTATCAGGCAGTGGTGACTGAATGCCAAACATTTCCAAGGGAGAACCTATGTCAGTGTATGCATTATGTCATGATCTTTAATTACGGCTACAATTGTATCCCTCGAAAAGGATTGGGAAATTTGGCTTTCTATCCATAAGTGACTAATTTTCAGAAATTATCAATTTTCAACATTCTGGAAGTGATGCTTTTGAAATCCATAGTTCTTTTGTAGTTCTAATGATTCCAAAACTACCATTAACAAGTGAAAATTTTACAGAATAAATGCTTAACACACAATATATTATAGCAAAAAATCAACATTCTTTCTTACGTGCGCTTATCACCAAAATACAAGATAATAGCACAAAGTGAAAGATTTGATGAGCTGTGCCTTGCTGGTCCAAGAAAAGCTGGAAAGTATCCAGTGTTTGCAAGCATCAGTTTGCTTGGCTGTTGCAACTGCCACCATCCTGTTTTGCTGGACTGCTGCAAGTGTATTCCCATCAGAAACACTATTTCAATAGCAAAAAAAAATGCTTATTGACATAATAACCTGGTTTAAGAATTGATGCCTAATTCTCAAAGCTGCACATAAACTCTGTGTGTGATGTATCCATGGTGATACTTCATCCTCTTGGGTGAATCCAGCAGGATGCAAACTGTTGGCAGTTACGCTCGCGCCAAACTCCGAGCTTGCTTCTGAGTTAGTTTGCCACAGCTGGAACATCTCACTTAAAACATTCTTCATCGCCACTGGCTGACAAGATCTTTCTTCCCGGCAAACAGCAGTAGTCCCTGCCCACTGGCTGCAGTGTGAGGTGATAAGAAAACAAATTCAAGCACTAACATTTGCCGTAGAAGCTGCACCATTAACCCCAGTGACACTCTTACTTCCTGAGAAGGCATTGGAGCATCTGAGCGCCAGACAAACACCCTGCAGACAGCACTGCCAGTCTGGGTCTCTGTATTTTCAGCGTAAGAGATGGGCAGGCAGTTAGCTTTTAATTTTTCCAAGCGCAAAACCTTCCCTCTGCAGGTCCCAAATTGTTTTCATTCATCAGTCCTACCCAGATGGGCGGTCTCACTTGACAATTTCACCCGCTGCAGTCTGAGGTAGTTTGCGGTGCTCAGTACTGATGGCGGGACCAAATCAACTAGAGCCTTGAGGTGGAACTGCTCCACATATCTCTGAAGTGAGAAAACCAGAAGATACCATCTGCCTCCAGCTTTTAAAGCGGGATTTATTAGAACTCAGCATCAAATATTGATGCAAAGTAACTTGTCGGGTAGAGAAAGCTTATTAACTGAATGACGTAAATTCTGAGATACAAGTATTTAAACAGGTCTCTTGCTCCCTGAAGCCTTGCAGGGAAGGTCCTTCCCTCAGGGCTGCTGCCTGCCTCACCCTGCTCCTCTCTCCACCTGCTCAGGCTCACTGTCCTCAGGACATCAGTGGTCCCCCCTCCCTGTCTAACAGAACGTACATAAGAAACATAGGCTGTCCCAAACTGCAACCTCACAAGCCTAACAACAAACGCTACGGGCAGCAGTGTGTTCCTCATCTCTCAGCGGCAGCTTGCTACTAGCTGGCATTTGATAAACAAGACCTGTCTTCTCTGCACCATAAATGTTCCCAAGGTTGGATTCATGGAGGGTTGAAAGCAACATTTCCAACCTTGAACCTCCTCCACCGGCAGTGCTCTGAGCCCACCGGGGCCTCGCTTCAGCAGAGATTCATCTGCTGCGGTGAAAGTCCAAGGTGCCAGGAGAAGGACAAGGAAACTTGCTGGCAGAACTGGCCAGCCCACGCAGGCTTTGCCAAAGTCCCAAATAAGCAAGTCTCCACATGACCGCTCAGTGCTGTATGCATTTTTTTCCAATCAGCTCAAAACATTACTTGGTTTTGCACCAAGTATGGCTTCAGAACGCTTCCCTGACTTCTCAGCAGACAACTAAAGGACGTGTTCAGCACACTAGATTCTTTCATATATCAGATTGCTTATCTGTAGGTATCTCCTGTGCAGCTTCCGATTTCTTGCTCAGTGCAAGGCTTAGATAAGCCTTTCCACTCATCATTGTTGCTGTTAAAAGGTGAAGTCTTTAGCCCGTATCAGCCTCACTGATTGCTTCCCATCTGACTTAAAGTGGCCACTGACGTGGGGGCTTTAAATCCACAACATCTCTGCAGCCTGTAACCCGTGTTTAAGCTGACATATTGGTCTTCTAACAACCAAGGATTCATCGGGAGGAAATTCCATTTTTATTTAGTATGTGTGCACATTTGTAATGACAAGCTCTGCTTTAACAAGTAACAAATAATCCAAAGTGTCTTATGTACAAATCAGAAGGGTTGTGGCAGAGACTCTCTGCACCAAAGAGTACGGCAATAGTGGTGAATTATCCCAGAGACAAATAAAGCGGATTTACTATATGTCAGTATGTGCAACTTCTCCTGAATGACTCCCATGTCATATACTGTACAGGTCAGAAGTGCAAGAGAGCTGAAATGAAAGCTAAACAGTAACTGTAAATTGGGCATTTCCCAGCTTGTGCACAGCAAGCCAGAACTATTCTTTGAATCATTTTGGCATGTGAATTTATTGATTTAGCCTGACATCCTTCATTTCCCCGGGGAAAACAAGCTAGGAAAAATTATTTTTGCATCATTTCATACCTCTGCCAAGTCTGAATGGAATTTGGTAAGACAAAAAGAAATTGCCCAAGTTCATGACTTGAGCAGTGCAGAAGTTCTCAGCATATATCTACACTCTGTCTGCATGAGTTTGTAGTCTTACAACTACAAGAATGAAAGTAGTGCTCAGGCATTTGGTCTGTGTTGGAAGACTGAGGTGAGGAGATGTGTGTGTTTGTGTGCGGTGGCACCTGGCTGACCATCTAGGTCCATCTGGGAGGGGAGTGGCTTTTTAATAAGCTTTTTGATTAGCAGAATCCTGAGCAATGATGTAGCTAATTGCTACGTGGAAGCATCCTTCCAATGATTCAGGGTTGTCAGGTGGTAGGAGTCTACATCAACACCTTCTTCATTCCTGGATGGGGATGAGTGGGGGTCAATGGGGAGAAAGGGTCTTCTATAAGTGTGAATGAAGTCTTGACAAAGGATAAAGTGCACCAGAGGCATTGCCTCACTCCAAGTGTCCCTCCAATCACTCCAAACATGATTGCAGGAAAAGCAGGTTGATTTGCACCCCCAGAAGACAGCTTTTCCTCTCCATCCTTGTCTCCTCCTTCAGGGGCCAAGAGGATCAAAATATAGGTCAGGCTCCTCCAAACCTTAGTACAGAGCACTGGCGTCAAACCTGCAGGACTGTGAAGCATGAAGTACTCCTTCCTTTACTTGACCTGGTCACTTAACCAGATGACGGTGATAGTCCTGGTTTCTTTAGATGACCCTATGACCCCAGGTGTTATTTCATGGGTTTAACATAAAGGCAGAAACTGAAAATGAGCCAAGTACCTAAAACCATAAGAAGTTACTGACATGCTATCATGGTTGCATCCTTATACCAGGTAGTGGAAAGTATGTCGGAAATACGCTGGGGCATGTTTGTGAGGTCGTTATGGGAGTTTGTCAAAGGAAGATGCAAATGATTAACTGAGATGGTGCTGGAGGAGCATTCTTAACAATTTTCTGCATCTGTGTCTCTGTTTTCTGTAGGGTGCAGAAATAGTTCAGTGAACTGTTCTTTCAAACTTGTCTGAGTTTCCCATGAGAGGGACTTACACGGTGCGCCACAGACAGGGATGCTACTATTCTAGCATGTATGCAGCACGAGCCAGTGAGGGACCAGAGCCTTGGAGCTCTGGGGCAAAGCATGCCACTATAAGGAGCAGTTTGTTGTTTGAGGAACAACAGTGTGTTGCCTCCCACAAAGCACAATTAGTGGGAACACAGTTTCACTGATAAAACTGAGTTGTAGGTCAGGATCATAAAAGATAATGAGCAAAACAGGTGACAATAGTAAAACCACCCCAGTCTACATGAACATATTTCGGCTCCATTACCCAACTGCAAGGCTGCAGGGTCTGTTTTACTTAAAAATATAAGGCAGCTGAAGAGCAAGTCTCTGCTCAAAACACCTTGTTTCCTCTTTAAGGGTTTGAAGGATCAAGTATAGCTTTCAAATACAAGTCCTTCCTGGGGTGGGGAAGAGTAGATCACAAGTCACTCATGAAACTGTTATTTCTGGATCTGGAGAAATAACCTTGCCAAAGTAAAACAAGTCTCATAAGACAGAAAAGAAAGATGGAGAGAAAAACATAACTTAGAGCAAAGAGGTGGTGTATGTGGTGTTGTAAAAGGAGAGGGGGAATGTATGTGTCTGAAAAGGACCTCGAAAGTGACTTGATTGATAGAAAAATCTTTTTCCTAGAAAAAGTGGGCACCATAAAGAATTTGTTTGGGGAAATGATGCATCTCTTTTGTGAAAAATAAATATCTTTAACACTAATAAACCATGGAATATCATATTTATACCACTGTGTTGGATAATCATGTCATTGCTTTTTATTTTATATACTCTCAGGTAGGGGAGACTGAACTGGGAACTGATGATTTATACAGTTGCTGAAAGTCCATCAAGCAACACAGAAATCCCAAGTTTAAATTTTATAATAACTTTTTCAAAAAATATCTGAATAAAGGTGCTTGATAAGACTCTAGGCATGGGTGGGAGTGCAATTTCAAACAACAGTTTCAGGAAAGTTGGTTGGAGATCTGGGAAGCTTGGTTACAGACATATAACAGCTATTCATGTTGTTAATGCAGAGAATATCGCAGATTCATGAGGAAACCCTGGAGCAAAACAGTTAATAATATCGTGTAAACATTTTCCATACAGAGGTCACATATGAGTGACACACAGCACTACCGATTTGATAAAACACTTTTGTAGACTAAAACAACATAAGCCAGGCTGTCACTCATTTGAGCCTTAGCCTCGAGGCTTATTTAAGATATAGAAATGAAAACGAAGTGTGTTTTACTGATAGTCTCTACTGTTTCTCTTCCACCGGTGCTGGAAGGACCGGTAGGAGTTCAGTACATGTTGGAGGAAATTGTGGTACCTATTGGTGAATGACACTGCTATTTGTACTCTGTGCCCTACATGACCCAATCAATTCTCTGTTGCAATAAACACCACTGCCTGAATTTAACCTGAGAAATACTGAACCCAAAACAAATGTCATTTGACCTAGATTGGATTCTTTGTTTGTTTGTTCATTAAAATTGTTCATAAGGTTCCATTTCCTGAGGCAAACCAAGGGCAATAGAAGCAGAGATACGTAACTAAACATAATCCTTGATGATCTTATATTGAAACATAAGTGCTCAGCTACTGCCATAGATCTTAATTATCCTGCTCTACTCAAATGTTCAAATTAACAATTCCAATCATGAATTCATAAATATCAAACCTTACTAAAAAAGCCTAACTTCTATGTTTATACCTATTGTATTACTATACATTAGGCACTCTGCCCCAGCCCAAGTTTTAGAAATGATTGTTTTGCGTCTCAATTTAAGGTTTTGACTGATATGACAGCAGGCTATTCCTGTCTCTTCATGCCTCTTTTGTTAAAAAAAAAAATGTTCCTAGAGGGAAGTACGTGGTGTTACTGCAGTTAGCTATGTGGGTGAAGAGTTTCCTTGCTGTCTCAGCTTCTCAGGATGCTTTTGCTCATTCAACCTTATGTCTAAGATAAGAACAAAATATTACTAAACTTGAGCTAGGCAGAGATTGAAACAAGGGCATTTTTTTCAATCCTTGACAATGTATCTAGAAAGGTTCAGGAATACCCACTCCCCTTGATATCAGCTTCCAGAGTGGTTATCTAACCTACCTTGGTGAAGGAAGCCACAGAGCTTGCTGACTGATCTGTGAGCAAAATAAATATTTTGTCAACCTACTCCAGCAGTCTGAGGGACCAGAAGCCCAAAAAAGAAATCCAAATATGTTTTACGAGGCTAGAAAGATGGCAAAGCCTACCCAGGGAGAAAGAATCATATCACAAAAATGACCAGAAAATTACAGTTGTAGCTGGGTAGCGCATGGGACCATACTTCCCTGGGCCTAATTTTGGAATAACAGCAGTACTCCCAGCCACGCAAGAGGGATGGACAAGGGCTTTCTACACTGACACCACTAAGAAGGGAGCAATGCCTATACCAGAAAAAGACTGCAAACTTTAAAAGGTTGCTGTAAGTTGAGTCAACTCCCTCTCCAGATGAACCCTCAACAATATTTTTGTCATCCCCTACAAGTGGAAGGAATCCCATCAGGGTACTGAAATATGCTGAATCTATGACAATAGGTGAAAATATTAGATTATTGATGCAGATGAATCGGTTCTTGCACAGAGAAGGTATGTGCCACTACTGATATGCGCAATGATTTTGCTGCTTTACTGAAAACTTCTGGAGAAAGTGCCATAGTATTATTCATCAGGATGCTGTTTATTCCAAAGACAGTGTTTTACTGTTTGTTTCAGTCTATGCTAATTGCCTCATCATCTGTTGCATTAAACCTTGAAGACTTTCATAATTTATTTAATGAAAATTAATAGCAAAAAGCAAGAGGGTTCCATTGTCAGGCTCACTGATTCTCAGAGAGAAGCATCATAAAAAATTCTCGAGAACTTAGAAAACTGGTGGCAAGGTGTTGAGAAAAAGAGGGGTACATTTGTTGATGATTGCCAGTTACTGAAGGACAAAGGCTAGCTATACAACCTTTCTTTACAAACAGCACACACAGTATTTTGGTGTTACGGTAGCTATGATGGTCTAACGACATCAGCATGGCAAGATCTGTAATCATCACTCCTTGTTAGGCCAACTCATATTTGGAAAAAATCTTGGGGGTTTGGGCACAGAGGCTCTTGTGTACATGAAAGCTTGCCTTCATTTTCCGTCACGTGATAACGTTGGCGATATACACTATGAAAAACACTACGATGGGGTTTCTTCAATTTTAGGCTCTTTGGAATATGTATTTGAAGAGTTTCAGGCCAAAAAAAAGACGGTCTTTTTTTGCCAACCCCATCACTGTTGCAAACTCTGTGATTGACTCTGGTTGTTAGTTCATTTTGATCTTGGGGGTAAATCCAAATGAGTGGCATGATTCACTTTGGATCAGGATGTGACACCATTGTGAAGATTTGTCACAAAAATGGATTAGCCTTCACTTTAACCTTTGGCGTGCATGATGAAATTACATTTGTGTTGTATACAGAGCACAGCATTTTTGGGTGGGGACTTTCTTATAAAAAGATAGAATCCCATGGTCACAAATTTTATACATCGGTGCCTGCCTCTAGGGTCAACAAATCTGATTTCAGGGACTGACTCCATGACAAAAAGGACACTGAGGAATTCCCTTAGACTGTCATCACAACACATTGATTGTGTCCAATTTCAATCTGCATTGAATTTCATTATGTTCTTATTAGTACTAATGTTAAGTATAGCTATAAAAACAAGCTTTGCCCCTGAAGATTTCTGTTCAGTCATGCACAGCATTTAAAGCAAAAATCACTACAGGAATCACTATTCATATTAGACGGGTTGTAAAATGGCTAAATCATGGTTGCCCAAATATAATTATTAATGAGGACTCATCGATAAAAAGGGTTTTCCTAAGAAAGCCTCTCAGGGATCAGCTGTCAGGATAATATTCCTCGATATTTCCATGTCAGCTCTGAAGGAAAATGCAGGCGGATTACGGCTGTGCAGGGAGCCTAAAGATCAATCAGCAGGGAAAAGGAATGGTCATTTACACAGCGGGGACCATTACTCGGTCAGATGGTGGAACGTGGGCGAGGAGAAAAGGGTTGTCTATAAACTGTGAACGTTTTTGCTGGCTCTGGGCTTGCAGGTAGCCTTTGGCAGTGGCAGCCTGTCTGTCTGGCTTGAGCTCTGCCAGGCAGAAGACGGGGAGAGGCATTAGCTTCTTGCAGCAGCGATCGCCGTCCTGGTCAGCCTGGAGCAACGCCGTAGAGGCAAAAAGGCGAAAGGGTGGCAGCTTCGAGAGCGGCCCTGGGAGCACACAGAAGGGACAGGCTAAATGAAAAAGGCTGTTGCGGAGGATGTGAACCACGGGTGCCTTTTTTTCTGCTTTACTGTCGCTCCCATCTCAACCTCAAGCCCTGATATTTCTGAGAGGTCTGAAAACGGTAATGTTTTTCCTTGTCAGTGGACTCAAATCCCAAAGGAGGATGTTCGGACGAAGAAGACAGATTGTTTCTGGTTTATAGTAAGAAATTGAGAAGTCTCATAAACAGGGCAGAACTAACAGTAAAAACAGGATGGCAAAACAGCAAAACTCAAGTGCACTTTGAAAAAATAATAAGCCTTTCAAATCCTTAGCTTGCGCTATTATAGTAAATTGTGGCTATTTCACAATGATTTAAAATGTTAGAAATAGATGTAATTATACTATACAAAGTTGTACTAATGAATATATATCTTATCTAAAAGTAAAAAAAACAACAACAAAAAACTTGCAATATTTTTAAGGCTGAGTTACAACCGTTTTACCCATATTCTGTAAGACATTTCAGAAAAAAAAAAAATGAAGTTGACTTTTACTCACACAAAGAATGAAGTCCTACAATAGTTTTCCAGAAAAAAAAGAAATCTGTAAACAAATAGAAGTTCAAATTTGAAAGAAACAGCTAATAGTCTAAGGCAGTAATGAAAGTAGATACAGTATAATTTCTTGTTTGTTGTTGTTAATCGGAAAAGATCTCCACTTCACACAAAGTCATTTGGAATCAGGGAGTGGGGCTCTGAGGAGCAATTGAAGTTAAGTATGCTTCACTAAGTAATTAACAGCGTGAGAGCTGTAATAGGCTGCTGCAGTGAAACAGGATTAAGCGGGATGAAGGAACTCATTACATTACTTTAAGAAAGATTCCACTTTCTTTTAATGCTGATGTAAATCTGCAGTAGCTTCAATCGCTTTAATGTAGTCACTCATGTTAGACAATAGTCGAGAACAAAATTCAGGCCATCGTCCTTTATCAGAATCCACATCTCATGGGCATTAATTCAAAACTACCAATATCGAAACAAGCAGTAACTGCCTGCATACAAGAAGGTTTTGTGCATGTGATTATTCCGTATCACTTTTTTTTCCCAAAGCATAAATGAAAGCTACAATCTGGAGAAAGAAGGCTTCTTCTAGTCACTTATTTACATTTGTTATTAAATGTCTCCCACTGCTAGACAACTATTTATTTCTGAGAAAAGGCAAGGTCCGTACCCAATGGAAATATGTTTGCTAACAGACCACATGGAACAGGATAAACATTTAATTATGTCATTTTGAAGCTCCAAGAGGATCAGCTAAGCTGTAATTTGTCATGTTATTCTGGTTTTGAATACTTCATGGTAAACTGTCTGATTACATAAATTCATGTTGGCTCTCATGTTAAAGGCATTTTTGCTTTTGAGTAATACAGGACAGAAAAAGATTTTCTCTCTAGAAATTGGGGGGGGGGGTGGGAATTTTTCTACAGCACCAATCCTGCTTTGCAAAAAAATATTAGTTTACAAAACACTGCAGGTGACTCTACTGTGAACTAGTTTTGTTTGGCAAAAGACTAAAGTATTTCCATCTGCCTTCGGCCATTCAGAAATTATTCTAGGAATTTATTTTTTTTATAGGAGATTGAAATGGAAATGATAGAACTGTTTCCTAAGGAACGTATAACCTATAAGTGATTTTACTCCCCTTAGTTTGAATAATAATTTCCTATATCTAAAATGCATGAACCCGTATACATCTGTGGTTCATTTTGCCACAAAACTACATTAAAGCTTCTCTCTGAAAAGGAGCTGATTTCTGCCCACAATGTTTACTGTCTTCTCATCCTTCTTCAAATATTAAATCAGTACCACAATCAAGTTCAAACTATTAAGTTATATAACTATAAAGTTATACTTTAGTATTCTTGATGGATGGTTAGGTCATCCTGCTCAAAAGTGACACACAAAACCAAAACCAAATAGACATGATAAGTAAACGTGTTGCGATATGTTTATGCAAATATGCTGGTGGAAAATGTGCTCAGTTATCAAATTTCATTAGGCCTTTTGAAGTCTGTAATCATGGCTGACATATGTAAAGTCAAACAAAGCTTTAAAGACGACTGCCAGGTATATTATATATACTGGTTTTCTGGAATTGTTGTAACATTGTTGGAATAATTACTGACAAATTTTTAGTTTCCCATTCGACACTTGAAAGCCTTGACTTCACTATAATGCAGAAATGATTTTTTACAAAAGGAAATCTCCTAGTGGTTTTGTGTACTCCCCTTGAGTCCCCAGCCTGCACCCTACCCAAAAAAGAAGATGCATGAAGGTCGTGTGCAGAAAGAAGACTGATGTTTCTGTTTCCTGTATGCTCACTCCATCGTCCTGCCTTTGCAGATTCTGCTTCAAACATCTTGTGTTCATACATGTTCAGAAGACGGTTTGGGTTACACTTCCAAAACAATGAAAAATTAATACAATTCCGTGGAGAAAAAAAAACAAAACCCAACCAAATGAAGCCCCAAAAGCCAAAACCCAGACACATCAGCTCCGTCCTGAAGTTCTTAATGAAACATTTCATGTCTTGACTGAATGGCTCAGTTCAGAGCTCTGAATGCATAAAGACTGGCAGAGAGGAGTGGGTCCAACACAGATGAGAGCTGCATCTACAGCCTGCATGGAAGTACTGCACCTCGCGGAAAAGGCAAGTTGTTCGTGTGGCTGCCGATGAAGACCAGGGACAGCCCCTGTTTGGGGGGAACAGATCTCAAACTGAAGTGAGAGCAGAAAACATTTCAGAATAAATTCATGCAACGGATAGTAAAAAAAAATCACGAGGACCACTCTTCCTTTTATACAACGAGATGCAGTGAAAGCATTGCACTGTCGTTCGCAGTGCATAATTTGGAGATGGTCCAAGGGTTCAAAAAAATAGTAGAAAACCGCAAAAAATGCCTCCAAGAGTGAGAGAGAGACTTTAAGACCTCAATCTCTTTAACGTATGACAAAAGAAGACTGAGAGGAGAAATGATTACACAGTATAATTATCTCCATGAGGGAAAAATACTAATCCAGGTATTAAGTAGGTTTTCAAACCGGCAGTGAAAACTGCAACAAGAACTAAAAGCTGAAAGCTAAAGCCTGACATATTCACATTATTAAACAGGCAGAATATTTTAATGGGGAGCGTAGTTTACCTCTGAAACATGCTAATAGAGGAAGTAGCAGATTATCCATCTCCCACAGTCTTCAAATTAACTATCCTGCACTAAAACACGAAGGAACCACGGTTTCTTAATGAAGCAATTATAAAGAAAACGTTAAAAGGTACAAAACAGGCTGCTTCTTGTAATCTCACTCTGGGAAATGACTGGACTATTTCAGGTGAAAATCAAACATGCACAAACACAGAATCAGCTTGAAGCAGGCTCCTTACAGGAAAAATTTTGCAAGGCTGTAGACAAATTAAATTAAGTCTTAATTATAAGCAGTAGTACCATCTAATTCTTTTCAAACAACCCTTGGGTTTTTCTGGTCTTCTGTACAGAAGGTCAGGCAGAAACAATTTCCGCAGCCCAGAGTACCAAGAAAAATTATTGACAGCACCTACTCATTGCTAAAGTGATCGCTTTCAAACCTACAAAAAATACTGTAGCCTCCCAGCCATATTCATACATATTTTTAACAGTCTTGATTACAATTTCAAATAAAAAAAAATATTTTAAATTCGGAAAGAAATACTTTATTCTTCATGAGGACACTAACTTTTTCAAAATGCAATGTAACATTAAGACACTTATTTAGTGTATTGCTTAAACCAGAAACAATCTGAAATATAATGCAATTATAGGGTGTATTTTTAAACAGTGTAAATACATCAGGTTTTGAGAGCTTCCAAGTTTTTGAAAACTCTTTTTTTTTTTCAAATTTTTTCATCAGTGTAGTACTAGGGGTGAAGTGCATATAGTAATGAGCGCTCATACACATGGATCTCATGCAAGTAACAGAGTTTGGCTTCATGTTTGCAAATTACATTTTTTTCGCCCCCTCCCCTAAAATGCAACTGTTGTAATGTAAGCCTTATTAGATTTTCTACTTATTATTAACCTGGAGGCCCTCCAGCCTCCTCCCTACTCTCTTTCTTATTCATTTTTATACTTCTGACCCGATGCAATCTGCCTGCAGGGGCAAATACAGTTATCTCCTTCTAAATTAAAATTGTAACTCATTTGGTACAGTTTACACAAGGCCTCAGCTTTGACACATGCAATTACTATGAACATAGGACGAACATGATTGCTGAGAGCCACCAGAAATAGAGTTTAATCAGAAAACATGGAGTTGTTCCAACAGATTTATAATTTCACCACTTGCTATTCTTTTATGTTCCTGAGTGTTCGGATAATTAGATACACTGGTTTTTTGCTTCCCAAGAGGCCAGGGAAAGCAAAATCCCTACTTTTACATTAACAAGATGAAATTATAATACAAACAATCCATAACTTTTTTGTTGAAATGACAAATTCATACAACATTAATTTTAGTACTTACAAAATGTTACAAATAATTTGTTCTGTAGTATCGGTCTGTATCTCATAATGTAGACTTATGTGAATTAATTACCTATTCAGATGGATCACCAGGTCTGCCAGCTTTTACTCATGTAATAACTCCTAGGTAGCTCACCTCGCCTGTCTTAAAAGGCAGATTTTTTAAATACGTCTGTAAAAAAGAGTAAGGTTCACATTTTGTGCCACTGTTAGGGAATGATCCTCCGGTGTAGGGGATCAGACTGCAGATCTGAAAAAAAATGGAGACGTTACAAAGCCAGATTCCTATCCCTGCCTGATCTCCGTGCCTCAAGCTCGTCTCTGAAAAAGGAATTTTAAACGTATTTGATCACGTTCAGTGAAACATAGAGTCGAATCAACAAAGAGACATCACTCACTGTAATTAGAAAGGAAGATGCAGACTTCAACTATATGCTGCCTTGCATGATGGCATTGCATTCTTCTGAGGAAGGGGGTGTTCGTGACTCGATTGCTTGTACGAATAAAAGCATCTGAATGGTAAATATAAATGAACAGACATGGGCAGCATCGCCGTGGTTTGCAGTCTTTTTACTGAGGTCTGAATGTATTCATTTTACTTATACTTTAATATCAAGTTTCCCAGGCTGATGGATGGGCCTCTGGGAGGACCGTGGGTCAAATAAGGAGTAAGGTTACAGAAAAGGGTTATAGAAAATATTTTGGGTAAAGAAAATGCATCGCCGATGATGTGCTCTGTAGTACAAATGTGGTCCTGGAGCTCTGGCTGCTTTTTCAAGAGGCCACCTGCTTTCTATTTCTCCTTTTATGTTAGCCATTAATTTTGCTGCCACAGGCACAATTCATACTTACAAGGTTGGAGGCTCAGACAGGAGCAGCTGCTGTTTCAAATGGCGCTACTCCATTCCCAAGACAGCCAACTCAGCTGCAACGCTGACCTGGATACACCAAATCCACCAAAATATAGACTTTCTCGTCCTTAACTCTTTTTTACTGAGTACATAACAGCAAGGCAAATCCATCAGGCTGGAAGGAAACAAATTGCAAGTATGACAAAATTATGGAAAGAAAGAGTCTGGAAGAGCAACAGAGAGAAACAAAGGGAAAAAAAAAAAAGGAAAAAAGGGATTATATAAATATTAGTGCTGAGGTTGCCAATCCATCTCAAGCAAACTGCTCGGTATAAAAGCTTTTCTGTGTTAGTAAAACCCTAACTTAGGTAACAGTTACCAAATTTGACTAAGTTAACTTAGTTTAACTTAGTTAACTAAGTTTAACTTAATAGTTACTAAATTTAATTTAATTTTATAACTAGTATAGTTACCAAATTTATAAAGATATGGCAAAATAGACATGTAGTACCATCATGTTTGTTTAAGTCTGGGATGGCTGAGTCCAGCTCCAGAGGCAGATTTATTTTATTTGGCTCCAGGAAGTTTCCCTGAGCCATTGGGATACAGTGCCCTTCTGGCAGCCTGCACACCCCCAGCCCTCTCTCCAGGACCCCACACTTGGCAGACTCTCCGGTAGGAAAGCAAAGCACCTGCAGAGCCATCTCAGGTCTTGGAGAGTTTATGAGCTGAGCCATGGTCCTGAGCAACCTGTGCTTATTTTGGGGTTTTGGTGGGTTTTTTTGTTTTTGTTTTTGTTTTTTTTCCCCCGAGACCATTTGGTTTCATTTGAGCCCGTTCTGGGAAAATCCAGCCCAGGGATCCCTGTGCTGCATTTCCAGAACTGGAAACGCAGGTAGTGCAGCTCAAAGCAGCCCGATGCTATATCACAGGCGCAGCTCTTGAATTGGATGGATGCTGGAACAAGGATAGAAGGAGGCAGGAGCCTGCGGCCAGCAGCAGGAAAGGACCACAGGGGCCCCGAAGCAACCTGCCTTATGTCACAGTGGAAACACCCCCTGAATCAGCTGAAATTTCATCGTGCCCCAGTGCAGCGGGGAGAGTTAGAGCTCGGGAGCAGTGCTCCAGTAACATACGGGGACAGCAAGGGCTCACAGCAAGCGATTTTGCAATATCCTGGATGGAGAAGAGACTGGCTGTTCCCTGTCTTATCCAGCGCAAACAGCAAAAGCCATCAAATTAATTTAGCAGCAGCCACGTTCAAGGGAAACCAAAGGAAGTGGCTCACCACGCGGCAGACAGGAGAGCTGAGAAACTCCTCGCCCAAGAGGCTGTGGCTGCAAGAAGTCTGGTGGGGCTCAAATGGAGGCTGCAGAAGTGCTTAAAAGATCCTCAGCATTGTAAAAGAGACTGCAGCAGACTCGGCTGGGGAAGTTTTAAAAGGGAAGTATTTCACAGATTTGCTTTGATTGTTCCATCTGCTTTTGGACACAGTTGGAGACAGGATAATGGATTATTTGGCCCATGATCTGTACCAATCCAGCTATTCCTCTCGTCTTAAGACTGACAAATCCTACCAGCTTCCAGTTAGCGGCAGCTGGGAAATTTCCAGGGCTGCAGCTCAACTGCTGTGTTTAACAGCCACATTAGGCCTAACCTCCAAAAATATGCCGAATCCCATTTTTTTAACCTGTTTCTGGTCTCCACAGCATCTCGCTACACGGAATTCTATACTTCGTTTATAAATCGTGTATAAAGGTACTTCATCTTTGTTACTTTAAATAATCCACTTGGCACCTTCATTTAAAGCGCTCTCTCGCCACATTATGAGAAAATAGTAACAACGTAGGGGATCTTTATCATATTCTTTCTCTTACATTCACACAGCTCTTTTCTAGCCTGAAGCAGTTCACTTAATTAATTATATTTATTTATAACTCAGCACAAAATTACTCTCATAAAATGTTAGAAAATATATATCTTAGGAGGTAGCTTTGAGAGTCTAATGTCACAATCTACTACAGCTAAAGCATAGGAATTTAAAGGATAAACATCTATTTCTAGAGATTATTTGCAATTCTTATTTTGGTCTTCTGTTGTGCTGATTTTTCATTGAATACAGACTCTACGTTTGTACCAGACTCTTCTGCACCCCTCTGTCCTAGTTCAGATATTTACAGGCACATAAATTGAGTCTAAGGGAGTTGGTTAGGACACTGAGTACTGTAATATGAATGTGAAAACACCAAATGTTAAGTATAGCAGTGGGGAACCCACAGCACTTAAAAAGAAAGGACTGTGTAAAGGGATATACTGTATTTTTATGATGGCCGTGAAAATTGCTAGTAACAGTGGCTAGATAGGAATGAGAACAGAATAAAAACACTTTTGTAATTCATGTGATTTGTGATGTTGACTTAAACTAGTCCCCTGTGTTTGTAAATAGAGATAAAAGCAAACTTATACCCTTCTACTGTAAAGACAAAATCTCTGTTACCTTCAAGAAAGAGTTTGAACTATTTGCTGGACCCGCACAGGTTTCCACTAGATGGTGCTCCTGGCTTTAGAAAAGCAATAAACAGTTTCACCTGCTGCAATGCAAGGGGCGAAACAAGTTGTTTCATGGGCTGGTGACCAAACAAACGTGAGGTGTCTTCTTGCAGATCTCAATCTACCTTCCCAGATCCCCAGGCTGCAGTAATTTTGTTCTCTCCTCATGCTCCTAAGAACTCACAAGCGTAACATTTTCAATTTCGTTCTCCTTTTCCTACAACTTCTCCTCCCGCTAACCCTCAGCTCCTGCCCGTGGCTACGAGCTGGCAGCGTGCCTTGGCCAAGCTGCTTGAGCGCCCATTGCCCTTGGCCCACAGGCACAAGCAGAGACTGGCCTTCCTGCCTCATGCTTCTCTGCAGCTGCAGAATTTCACAAAGCCTGTATAAGATGCCTCTAAAATGCCTTCTGCAAAGTAGGCTTATGCAGAAACACCATCTCTCAGAAAGCCGTTTTAGGGAAAAATATGTATATGCATATATTGTGCAGCTTCTTTATCTGGCCATCTTTATTCTTGCTGCTATTCTTTTTTCGTCCTCCACTATTGCCATAAGGGTTACCATCTTCTTCATTTTTGACAGGTAAACTCACACGCACAAAAAAAATCCCAAAATAATCCTCCACACAGACACACACTTTTGCTATTTCATTGGCAGGCATTGTAGTGTAGACTGAACACCCCAAAAGGCATTAATTTCTCTGATTTCTTGGGTACATATGCCGATACCTTCCTCTGTACTCTCTTCCATCTGCGCAGCAGATTAGCTTTTTCATCAGTCCAGCCCGTACCAGCAACATACATAAGAAGGATGTTGAAATACTGGAGGCATTTCAGAGATGAGCTGCAGAAATGATTGAAGATAGGAAAAAGTATCTCCCAGTGAGAGATTCAAAGAGTTCAAATCCATCCCCTTTAAAAGTGCTTAAGCACTTAAGTCCCAAGATGGGGAAAGAAAGGTAAGAACGAGTACAGACCAAAAAGTTGTGGACGTAGTTATGCCCAACACATTATCGGTGTGCATCAGAGTTGGGTTCACGTGCATTTGGGGATACCTCACTCTCGCTGGGTGCATGAAGAACAACTGCAGCCCGTTCCTGGGAATGTTGCGCTTGCCGGGCCGCCGCAGAGCAAGCGGGCATTGCAACCAGACCGGGCGGCCGCTGAAAGCACCAGACTTACTGCGCGTTGTGTACAGCCACCGGGCACACGGGCCACAGTCGTACCCAGGCTTCCCAGACACGCTCAAGCCTGGTGAGAGCTGCTGTACAACTCAGGTTGTGCAACTATCTGAAAAGCTGATGGTATAGATTTGTGAGGTTGAGGAGGCTAAAACTGAGCAGGCAGGCCTACATGAAGTCTTCCCAAAGAGCCTTCTTTTTGCAAGAACTGCCTGTCTTTGGCTCAAAACAGCTACCACTGGTTGGTGGAACGGACCGATAGCTGGCAGCACCAGCAAAATTCCTGTCTTAAAAGTGGGCTGCTACAGTTCATTAAGTGAGATTCCTTTTTGGGATGTATGATTTTTCTCTCACGTCTGGAAGGTCACCATTTACAATTGGTGTAACTGGAGCACCGTTGATAAATCAGTTGTTGCGACAGTAGGACATGCTGCCGTCATGAAGGAGCAGTACTCAGTGTTGTAATGCATCTGGAAATACCACAGACTCACGTGGGCTGCTGGTCAGATTCATGTACTCAGTACACAGAGTTTATTCACAGAAAGAATACTTCCCTTGTTTTTCAGAGTTACAGAGAAGTCTGTAGCTACAGTAAGACTGGTTTATCACCCTTAATAGGGAAAGGCAGTTTGTTTTCTTCTCCAGGCTTCAAATCCCTTTAATAATTACTTTGCTAGAAGAGAGGAATGGCTGAACCTGGCCCTAGGCTGACTGGCAGTGAAATTTGCACTGACAGACAAATGAAGAAATCTGAGGTGGAGGCTGACAGGTCCATTTAGCCTATTGTGGGTGAGCAAGATGTATAGAAGAAAGGGACAGACAGAGCTGCTAGAAGTTTGAACTGCAGATGTCTCTTCTACGAAACTCTGCGACTGATGGGGGTAGCCCACTTTGCCCTACCTCATCGAGCCTTGATTCCGTGCTACAGATTGCATGCCTATGCGTCTAGTAAAATGGTGTCCTTAAAGGGAAGCATCATGGACACTGAGTACTCAGAATATCACCCAAAATAAAGATAGCTACACCGCCTCTCCCAGATTTATGGCCCTCACTATTGAGTATCTCCTCCTGTGTCTGCCTTTTCCCCTGCCCCATGCCCCACTGCTACCTCATAGAGCACCTAGTAGAGGAAGGGACAAGTAGTAGCAGTGGTGAGAGTGGTCCTGATGTCCCATGTCCCATGACAGCAGCAGTCAGGCTGTGTTCTCCTGTCCCATAGAACAGAAGAGGTGTTGAAGCCACTGTTGCCACAGTGTACTTCTGGTTGCAGAGATAGCAGCCAAACTCCTTTCACTGCAGCAAACAGTGGCGGGTCTTATGCTCAGCCTCTCTTCACCAGGGATTTGAGATGCCATTGGTCTCAGTTCCACAGCAGAAGCCCTTGGGCTCACTCCATTACCTCCAAAGCCATCAGGGTCTCTGACATGTCCTCTTCCACCAGACAGGTGCCTGGTGGATTGACTTACCCTGGTCTGAGAAGCCTGTGATGAAAACTTGCTTGGCACAAGCTTATTGTGCTTTCCTGAACTTGAAAGCCCTCTCAAGGGCCAGGCAGCCTCCCCCATAACTACTAGGTCAGCGTAGATAGGTTCTCAGCCTCTTCAGTGACTGCTGCCAGCTAACCAGAATTGCTACTTACTTGAAATCCATCAAAGGACAGATATGCACTGCTGCTACGCTTTCTGGCATCTCCTTCTTTCAGGAGTTTCCACATGCAGATGTAGAATTCATCTCCTTCATTCATTGTTGCAGAATGACCCTGCCCCAACTTAAATGGTAGTGGGTGAAAACTGTTGTGCTTTAGCTATTTGTCCGGGCTACCTATACATAAGCACTCTGCCTGGAAATCACAAAGGAACAAGGAGATACACCAAGAAATATTAAGAATTTTGAAAGTTACCGAACTTGGTGCAGCAAAAATCAAATTCTATCCATCCTACCAACAGATTTGTGTGTGTGTAAAAAAATTCAGCCTCCAAAGAAAAAAAGCTTGAAACCAAAAGCTGCGTGCTCCATGACTTATGATTAAAAGTGGCAGAATATAAAGACTGGCTAAAAAAAATATACCAATAAAACAAATGCCTATTGTACAATTTGTCAATGCATCTTTACTGCAAAATACAATGAAGTTGGTTCTTTTCTATGAGGAAAGAGCATGAGCAGCAGTCCCAAGGGAAGAAGAGCAACATGCTGGTGTAAAAGAGGTTTGGGGGGATTCACAGAAGAACACAAGACATTGTGGGTTAATTGACCTGTATCTTTTGCAGAGGGATATAAAACTACAGTTTTCATATGTGGTCTGTGGCAACAAATTACCTGCATGTAACCAGTTCCTATATCGTAAATGACATGAGACCAAGAACTGAAAGTATGGTGTATGCATCTGTTGCAAAGCTTCTGCTGAACTGGGAGGCTACCAAGCTGTATTTCTTGTAAGTCAGAGAATAAGCCAATGACTAGAAATTTGACTCAAAGGAGAGGCCAAGCTAAGAGGGTGTTCCTCACATGCTGTGGATTCTTTCATGGTTCATTTTTTGGAAAAGTATAGAAGATTCTCTGCATCATGTCAGACACTGGAAGGCAGCGAGTCGATGGCACAAAAGAGGCAAAGTTATGGGAATAAAGTTCTCCCATACTTTCTAGAGAATCCCAGAAAGCAGTTAAAAAGAAGGAGAAAAGAAAAACGCCTTACACCACAGCAGCAGTTCAACTGAAAGAAAAGCTGTCTTCTCAGAAACCTCCTTTTAAGTCATTGTCATTCCCTGACTTTGCAAACACTTCATGTGACAACAATAGCCTCACCAGTGCTACAGATATGAAACTTGAGATTTTTAGGGCGATTGAGCCTGAAATATATTTCAACTTGGCTACCTGTCACACTTTGCTTTTTCTCTCTGATGCTTCCTGTGACCATTGACCAAGTCCCTGGCTGCTGGTAGATCTCCTGTGCAGTTCATTAGTTTAACTTCCTACCCAAAGAGGTAAAGTCCACCACTTCTGGAGCAACGGCCATTCAGGCAGAACACCACATGACCACCTAAGTTGATCTCTATAACTTCTGCCCCAAATCCCAGACAGTAACTTTTCCATTAATTTCTATTTCTATTAAGACATCAAATCTTTACTAAAAACATCTAATGGGAGAGATGTAAGCATCTGAAAGGATGCTTTTAAACGGTTAATTATTTTCTTTTCACTAGCCCTTCCCCAAATCTCTTCTCCAATTTAATTTGAATCTGGATGCTTTTAGCTTCTACTTGCAGTCATTGAATCTTGTTATGAAACCATTTGCTGCAGGGTTAGAGTCATCTACCACTAGAAATCTCCTTAAGTGCATGTAATTATGAATCCTACAGAGTACATTAGATGCCAGATTTCTCACCAGCTGTTTTTTTATCCAGACTGTGGAATATTCTTTTGTGTTCTGGCTGAAACCTCGCTTAAAGGCTAGTGTCATTTCTGAAGGGAGGACGTGGTACTCTGGTAGCAATCTCACTCGTGCCACAAGCAAAGGACTGCTGGGGCAGACACACGCTCAATCCAAACAGAAGAGCCACGTAATCGCACGCTTATGACATGAGTGGGAGCCTGAATGTTGCGTTGGGAGGATCAGCTGATTCTGGGCTGATGATCCCATTGCCTTCTTAAAAAAGTCATCATCTCTGAACACCGTTTCCCTTCTCTGGCTCACTGTGATGTGAGCCAGACAACTACAGCACATGGATTACAGGATACGGACAGGGCTGCTCCACCGAGGGGCTACAGCCACCATGCAGGCATGCAGCTACCGCTGCTTCCCGGGTGCAGCGTGTGAGTAGCTCTGTAGCGCTAGCAACGCGCAAGGGCAATAATCTCCCCTGCTCCCTTAGCAAATCCTCTGCTGGCTGGCCTGTGATTACTGGTGGTTGTGGGTGGAGTCGTGTGAAGTCACGCAGAGGAGCTTAAACCTCCTGTAAGACATTTTGTTTAACTGAGGCTCTTCGGTGCACCAGCAGTATGACTATTCTCCTCTGCCACCGGATAGATTTTCTAAGATCTACCCGTCCTTGCCAAAGCTTTGGGAAAACAATCTGATCTAGCCAGCAGTAGCACACTATGAATGAAGCAAGAGTCACTAGCAGTGAGATCCTGTGAATGACTAATTGGATACCTAGTACCATCTTATTCCACCTTACACAAAAAAAATCAATTACCTTTTGGCAAAAGCCAATGTAAAAGTGTTAAAATCTGAGTACAAGATTAGTATAGAACGGGGCTATGCAATTTCTAACTGAATAATTTCAAGTGATTATTACTACTTGACAGGGTTTTAAACTTTCACATTAAATTAATGCATTCAGTTTTGCCATCCTTATTGTTTGTCATCATGGCTCACTATTGTAAAATATTTCCATCGAAATGTTACTAACACAAAATATTGTCTTCAGAGAACTGTCTTTTTATTGGGAAGATGATCTTGAATTTAAGAAAAGCTGTACAAATTTTAGGTACAATCAGTCATATTAACTAACCACTCCATTCTCCAGCGCCTAGAAATCCTTCATAGCATGAAGAACAGCTAAGTGATACTCAGCTCATACAAAAGCCTATCTAAATTTAACTGCTGTATCATGTTAATGAGAGATAAAATGCCCTGTGTCCACAAACAGATGGTGTTAGCCCACATTAATAAACTCACTGGAGAACTTAATATGCTTAGATTTAGATGGGTTATTCCACCGGATGACGCAGTCAATGACGCATCCTGAAGCAATGTATCTGTATTTGGCAGTTCTTTATCGTCTTACTCTGTTCTACTGGCTATGCCGTCTGCTCTCCCTGTGTCCCGTCTTGCCTCTGGGTTATCCTGACTGGCAGATATGCAGGTGCAGCCCTTTAGGGTTCTTACTTGTGGAAGCCAAATGCAATCGGCATAAACCACTTACTGTTGCACAGACATATTTTGTATTGTCACATGATCCCTGGATTTTACTGACCCCAGGGAAGACCTGTGCATCCACCTGCATTTGGAGAGCAGTCAGTGTATCCCTGCTCTCCCCACCGACACACACACACACACACACACGCACTGTCTCTCTCTCTCTCTGTCTCTCTCCTTTACCTCCCTCTTCCCCCAGCAGAGTGGGGAGGGTTACACAGGTATGAAAGATACGGCTGCCCATTCCTGCCTTGCCCTGTCTCGTTTGAGGGCTGCAGCTGCCAGGCTGCTCCCTGGCATGGGCAGGGGGATGAGCTGGGCATAAAGCCACTGGCACCACTGCGAGTCCCATATGGTCTCTTTTTCACTACAGGCTGTGATTTTGCCTCACTATAATCTGCCTCCCAAGGCAACAGATTCAATCTGGACATTCTTGCCCGGGGATCTTTTGGCAGCTCGTCCTATTTGCACTTCCAAAAGCATAAAATGTTTGTATGTTATGTTTTGCATATTTAACCAGTGTTACTACCTTATAGTAAATAAATACTTAAAACATATTAAATAGTAGACTTTACTACTTCAGAAAAATTAAATGAAACATTTCCTGTGACTGGAAAGTGGTATCAGATGTGATGGGATCATGGTATTAATTTTGTGAAGACTGCTTCTGGTGAATTCATTTATATGGATTTGATCCACCTTATCAGCAATCTCCATGATTATTTTGTTATATGAATAATGCACAAAGCTTCCTAAAATAAATCTTTTGGATACCGCTTTACTCATCTTCTGAATAATGTTAACTTTGTGCTCTTTAAATAAATGTTGCCTAATACGAAACCTCTGTAAATACATGCAGTAACTTCGAAATGAGAAATCGTCGGAAGCGGGCAGAAAAGAACATGTGCAAACTGAAAGTTCAAACATGTTGGAATTCAGAAATTATTTTCATAAGATATTGTAATACTTGCACAAAAATACAAGTCTGAAGTCTGCAGAAAGCTTAAGATGTTCTTATCTACTTTATATAATGTGATCTGGAAGATGGAAAAAGTTGACACACTAGTTAGTATTCCAACTTGCAAAAATTACCATGACAATCATATGGAGCTTTAGTGGCTGTATACCTGGGCACAGGCTTTAAATATGGGCAGAGAAAAATTGCTTCTTTTGAGGTTAAGTTCATCTGTAGAATTCGATAAGCGTGCATGTTCTACTTGCAAACCACAGACGTACCTGAAAAATCACAGAAAAGAATTCAAGGATTTAATTCCCTGCCTTCCAAGATTATCTTATGTCAGGGAGAGGCTGTTTAATTTCCTTAGGATTGCTCTTTCCTGTTGGGACTAGAAACATAAAGTGCTTTTAGCTGAGACGTTCAGAGAAAGAAGTAGGGAGGAAGGCGTACGAAGATGAAAAAGAAAGAACACAGATACAGAGGGCTACAAGCTTAGCAAAGCGCTGAAAATATTTGCTACTTTAATTTGTACCTTGTCCCCTTTATCTGGGGTCTATTGTCATCTTCATACATCTTGTGTGTGTGGCCACTTACAAGGATGTGGTTTTTCAAGTAAAAACTGAGAGAATTTTAGTCTAGATCTGAACCACCTCTGGGAACCAAAACGTTTAAAGGCCAGTGAGATATTACCAGAACCACTATGGCCTCTTTCTTCTGGGTTTGTCTAAGAACAATAAAGGACAAACAAAAGACACAAGATGAATTGGGATACTGTTGATCAAGTAGGAGGCAGATCTCAGATCCCAGAGCAATTTGTTCCACAGTCTTGGATCAGGCTTTGAAAGAGTTCAGCAAGGCTCCAGCTGCCCAAAATTTCTTTTCATCAACTGGGGAAGGACAGAATCAGCACGCACTGCTCCTTAAGGTTCACTCACCCTCCTAAAGCTGAGCATTTCCAGTGGTGTGCAGGGATGGGGTTTGTGCAATGAGCGTGGACTGCTCAGCACCTGGCAAAGACTCTGTCACACCTAAAACCTGTGCCTTCTGCTCCAGAACTGAGAGGCTATCTTCAGATGGGAGCTGATGAGTTTGTTCACAATTGCTGAAGCCAAGTTCATGTGTGAATGGTAACACTGGAAATCCTGAGGTGAAAATTACATCTTAAGTGAACAATTATTTCTTGATAAACCTTGAATTATGTTTCCTAATAGTTCCTGAATGAAGGACGTCTCATCCTTTTTTTGTGTGTGTCACAAGGGCCTCTTATTTCTTCAGGCTGACACATCCAAGATAATACAGTACTATCAAAACAAGAAACTGCTGTTCTTCCCACAGAGCTGCCACTAAATCCAGCTATTCCTTTCCTGATTCAAGAAAGTCAGATGGATTCTGCATTTCCTCACAAATCAGAAGAAAAATGTGAGCACATTTTCATTGTAAAATCTGTACTACTGCTAGTAATTCAACATGAACTTATTTTTTTCTTCACAGAATACATTTTTATTCAAATATTTTTAAAGCCTTTCCTGGTTTAAACACTGAATAGATTTGCAATGGGAGTCACAAGGGAAAAAATAAGAAAGAAAAAAACAAACAAACAAAAAAAAAACAGAAAAAAAAAACCCTACGGAACATGTGAAATAAACTGTAGAAGAGTTGTTTCAAGGGTGGAGGTGTACCTGAATTGTGCTTGAATAGGTATCAGCTGATTCTACCAAATGGCCATCAAGGTCAAGGACCATCATAAAAATCAAAGCAAGGACTTTTCCTAGGTAAGAAAATCTTTACTTTTTTTTTTTTTTAGAGAAAGTTCAGTGCTGTGGTCAACATATTTGCTTTTTATGAACACTTATTTGATTTATTTTAGAGAAAACCACTTCAGTTTAGTTGTTAAATATTGAGTACTCCTTTTCCTACTTCAAGGCTCACAGAAGCATATTTCATAATTAATATTTGTATGCTTTTTATACGGGAGTCCTCTTATTTGTACAACTCCTTATAAATCATATGAATGAATGACAGAAAGGACCAATTAGAGATTTTGCACACTACGGTAGAATGGCACTTGTATGTTTGCAGTCTCATTTTAATGGTTTCAGGTTCCACAGTTTCCCTGAGGAGATTACTTGAGAGCTTACTGCAATTTATTCTCATGATAGTCAGCTTCAACATTTCCTTTTCCAACTGGATCATAATACACTTACATCCACATAATGTATTACACATTTTCTCCTCTTGTGAAGCAAGGTAGATTCCATAAATCCTGCAATAAATTCATCACCTTTTCTTATGTCCTTATAAGTCCTTATTAGATGAGCTATGTAACATATGCCAGCCTTGAGAGCAACATCAGTTACAGCTCTTTTGTGATTTGTACAAAAAATTAGCAATCAAACCCCAATACTATAGTCATACTTTATTCACTCTCCAAATTAATTCACAAAAAGAAAGACAATACCTGTTTTTAAACAATTATATTGTGGTATACGTCGTAAGTATAAAACATTGCCCTTTTTTATGAGCGCTTGCAGAGTCTTACCCCCATTTTCTCAGGGTCGTATAATATTCCAGAGGCAAGCCTCATCATGTATCTCTGAAAGGATCCAGAGAAACTTTTCAGTTCACTGCACCAAAAGGAGTAGCGTCATATAAGCGTGATTCTATCCTGCCATGTGGGCCAGTCCCTTCACCCCCCTGTTTACCATATGCCAACCTGTTTTGCTTGCAGACTCCCAGCCCGCCTTTCCCATTCCAGCCCTACCATGGGATTGTCCCTATTCCAAGGCTCATGCTCAGCTCCTTCACCGAGTGAACGTTCTTCCACAAGAAACACGGCTTACATCCGTCTTTTTACAATTCCAGATTAAAGAGATGAGGAAACACATTCCTGCAAATTTAAGAAAGCTAGGTTGGACATTTTAACTCACTCATCTTAAGTTATACTGATCACAGCAGAATTTTAAAGAAAACAAATGAGAACCAAAACCCAGGGAAGCACCTGTTAACCTCCTGATAGTTTGCGTATGTTCATATAGACTCTAAAACAACCTAGAAGATGGCCATCAAATTACAGCTCATGGAACATTATTCCTACCCGACAAATGAGTTCTGTAAAACTACAAAGTCTCCTGGAAACTTTTTCAAGTGGCACAGATGTGGTAATTAGAAAATAATAGACTAAAGCCATGAAAGCCGTAATAAAAAGTTAGAGTACTGCTTGTGCACCCAGTAATACAGAACAGGTGCTCTAATAGCGAAGGTTTAACTGCTAAAGGAACGGGCAGATGTCTACTGCTCCACTAGATTTTACAATTATGGTAGATGCTAGAAATACCAAAAAACTCTGATGTGTCTAATAATAATATCAGATCATTTTTGGAAGCTGGTTTTAGAAAACTAATAAAACCCAACTAGAGAACTAAAGAAGCCTGCTTCCATCTCACAGCTGAACCTGTTCCAATACCCTCATGGCATCTGGTGTCCTATGCCTACCGGACAGGGAACGAGTGCATGCGCTGGAGCCCTGCGACGGGCTGCGTGCTGGGTAGACAGTGGCCACCACCTCCTGCCCACTGACCTGACAGGACAGCTTCTAGCAGCTGGCAAGCCGGGTAGACCCCTGTGGTGAGCTGCAACCAAACTTTCCCTGGCCACGTGGCGTGTGGACCCTGTTAGAGGGAGTCTCCGCTTCATTCTTCAAGAAATCTGTCATTTATTATTGAAATAAGCCCTGTATGGCCAAACTAATCACTGGCTTGAAGTCACTGGAGAGGGAGCAAAGGAGAGGGCAACCAAATCATTTGGAACAAGGTGAAAATACTTTAAAGAGTTTAACGTTAAAAGACATCACTGGATCACACACTCTGATGATGGGCCAGTCTTATTGCTAGTCCCAAACTGAACTATGGAGCTTGTTTATGATTAAAAGCATTACATTTGCATTAGGTTATCTCAGCTCCCGACCACTGATTCTTCTTACATGTTTTTTTTATCTACCATTTTAAAAAGCGCTAGCATGCAGTACATTTTCCTTGTGAAGGTATTTGAACACTGCAGTAAAGCCAACTCTTGCAGACCTTTTTCACAAATTAAATTGATGTAGCTTTTTAAAACTATTGTTGCAAGGTATTTCCTCCAGTCCTGTAATATTTTGGCAGGTCTCTTCTGCATGACCTGATCTTTAATGTCAGAGCTACACACCTTGTTCTAGTACAGGTCTCATTAATAGACACAGTAATCGATTTCCTGTACGCTAATCCTTTAAGTACCTCCAACAGTCACACTGGTCCCATTGCACTGGGACCTCATCTGTAATAGTTTGCTTGAAATTTTTTTTGGACGCTCTTTTCCAAGACATGAGCTGTCGTTCCAGAGGCATGGCTTGTCTTCTTGGAAAATACATACACATTTGGCTGTGCAAGCCTGTTTGTAAGTGTTAATTTTACTAAGCAGCCCAGATGACATGGCAGTTGCTCTCACAGTGGTTTACCAGGTTACTGTTTAGCACATCCACTGATTTTAAGAACAGCGGGTTTATTTCACATCCGTGGTAAAAATCGTGGAGAGACGCTGAGCCTGCAGCACCTTGCAAACCCCGGCACCGTGGAGATTAACCTCTGAATTTTTTTCCCCATCTTTCAAAAGTTAGAAACTATTTAGCTGTTTAACAGGTTAACTGTTGAATAGCTTTGGTCATCAGAAGTACACGTGGTATTAACCGTAGGGCTCGGGGACCATTTTGCAGTTCTACACCCAATGACTGGGAGCTGTAGAGCCATGATGCTTTTGCAGCTACTTTTCTCAATTTAAACCTCACGGAATAAGGCTACCAGAACTGCTTTACAAGACCTGTGAGACGGCTGATATTACGGATATTCATCCTTACCACCGCCCAGCCCCCTACCCTCCCCCTCCCCATTCCCTCCCACCCACCCGACGCGGAAACCGGCGCCCAGCCGAGCCGCTGTAGCCGGCGCGCAGGGCGCATGCGCGGGCCCCCGGGAGGGCGGGGGCCGGCGTCTAGTGGCGAGCGATCGAGCGAGTCTGGCGACTCGCCGGTGGTCGCCCTCCTGCCCGCTCGCCCGGCTCCGCCGCCGCCACTCGGGGACATAGCGGTCGCCGCGGCAGTGTCCGCCCCCGCCCCCTCCGCCGTGCTGGGCCGCGCCTAGTCCTTGCCCCGCCATGAAGTTGAGCAGCCGCGGCCGGGGATGCTGCGTGGCCGGCAGCCGGGAGCGCGGGCCGCCGCCGCGGAGCCCCTTCGTGCACCAGCTGCGCTTCAGCCCCCTGGAGAAAGCCAAGGTAGGGGCGTGCAGGGCCCGCCGCTCCCCCTTCCCCTCCCTCCCTTCCTCTCTTCCCGCCGCCGCCTCCTCCTCCTCCTTCCGCGCGTCCCCCGCGGCGCACCGGCTGGCGGGCCGCGTCCTGCGGCGGGCGGAGACACCCCACCGCCGGCGCTTTGTGAGCCGCCGGGGGCGGCGGGACCGGGGAAAATCGGGGTGGGTGTGTGTGTGTGTGTGCGCCCTCAAGCCGGGCTTGGGAGGGCTGCGGCGGGCGGGTGGGTGGGCGGACGGCCCGGGGGGGTGGGGAGAGAGACGGGGGACGGCGGCGCGGTGTGGTGGCGGGCGGGGGGCTGTGGGGGCGGCCGTGAGGTGAGGGGGCTCGCGCGGCCAACGGCCGCTGTAGCGCCCGCCGCTGGGAGGGCGTGTGCCACAACTTCTCCGCTGCTGCTTTATACTAAAAAAAAAAAAGCTTTTTTTTTTTTTTAAAAAAAAGAAAAAAAATATTTTAAGGGAGGTTTAAGGGAGGGCGGGGGGGGGGGGGGGGCAGTCCTGTGGAGGCACGCTTTTCCAGCGTCGAGTGAAGGTATGCCTGGGCTGAGGCATCCCGTGCGCCTGAAGTTTGGCCCCTGGGTAAATAATCCCTGCAGCATAATTTACGCATTGTACAGGTAGCATGAGATGACATGAATCGGTATTAAAATGCAAATTTGCAGTTGCATGGCTTTTTTTTTTTCTTTCTTTCTTTTTTCTCTCTTCCCTCTGTGCCACTGCCTCTCGCTCCTCGAAGGGTGAGCAGTAGGTGGTTGGATATTCAGAGTACATGGCCCTTGTCTTAGGCTTTCGGTAAGATCTGGGTCACTTGCTGGACGAAGAAATACCATCAAAGGCTCACCTAATAAGGGCTTGGCCATTTCTATTACTTTCATCGCTATAATACTTTACTTCCTTAAGGGTGTCGTTCTGGGGGCCTGACAGCCCTATCAACACGGAAATTAAGATCCACTAATAAACGTCTCGGATCAAGGTGCTTTAGATCCAACTTTCGTTTACATTCAGAGCGAGGTTGATTGTTGCGTTGCCCTGTTGCTGTCCAGATGCTTTACACAAGACTTGTATGGCTTGATTTACAAAACATCAGAATGTGCCTCATGTTAAGTATCTGGCAGCCAAGGAATTAGGAATTAATAGTAGACTGCAGTGGAAAAGGTTTTTATTCTTTTTAATCAAGTTTCCTAGAATGATACAGTTAAATGCTGAATTCAGTGGTTACTGATAAATTGTTGTTTGAATAGGAAAAGACAAAAAAGGTTTGTGTCATTTGCCTCGTGCAGTTTGTACCTAGAGCTCCCTCAATAAATCGCATAGTTGTAATTGTTTCTTTTCTGGGTAACCCTAGTCCTTTCCTTAAGTCATGTTTTCTGCGTAATTAACGAGGTAGAAGTCTCTTAGGGAGAAGAGAGAAGCAAAGATAGCATGTGTTCATATGGACTAAGATTGTATATAATTATAACAAAAACTGTTTTATTTTTGCAGTGTTAATGTATCTTTTTAATGTCACTTTCTACTTGGTTATTTATAAGGAATTTTAAAAATACTGTTGGGAGGGCACAGTGCCAGTTTGACAGTTTTTACAGTATCTCATAGGAGCTACTGGTATTGCTGGTCTGTAGTTAGTCCTACCAGACCATTAGCCACTTCACCAGCGAAGTGACTGGTCGTAGAACATACCTGTCTTCTCTATGGGCTGTCCTGTGCATGTGTATGAGACATAAGCTTTGCCACTGGATTTCAAGGATTTGTTATTTTAAATTAAAACTGTAAGATGCGTTTAAAGCTCTGTATTTTTTTTACAGTGTGGCTAGGTCTTGCTTTTTAAGTGAACAATCTTTTTTATAGATGTACAGCGGCACAGAGTTCTTCAATCCAGCCTTTCTTGCAGTCTTGTTTCTGCAGTTTTATGTGAGGAAAAAGCACACAAACCACCATACAGAACAGTGATAGATTTTCTTCTTTGCCTTAATCATGTTCTCCTAACCTCTCCACTGATTAAAAGAGAAGTTGTACTTGAGATAGAGACTGTTAGAAGAACTGTAGAGCTGTGGAACTGTTCCACTTATGAGAAATGCTGCTGTCCCAGAAAGGGAGACTTCTTGAATGAGGAGGATGCTTTACAGTGAATTACAGCAACGTGCGTTCTCTTCCATACAGTCCTGGCCCATTACCGAGGGTTCGGTATGAAGTATTACAGCTGAACTCACTTCCTGTTCATCTGTAGGCACATATTGTGTCACAGGCTTTTCTCTCTGCCCTTTGAATCTAACAGGGGTGAGTTCTGGGATTGCAAAGCCTCTCGAGGAAGATTAGGAATGTGTGGGGACTGGAGGTACGTGAAGAAGTTAGTGAGCACACGGGACTGAGAGACAAGACTGCTTTGTCTGACATTCTGTTGTCTGTTGCTGATGCTCTGTCAGATAGCCCCATTATCTGTACTACCACCTCATCCCTCCTGCATCCTGCAAGAGGTTAGATTAGCTTTTTTGCTCATTAATACAACTCAAAAGTACATGCATTTTAGAACACTTCAGCTTGAGACTGTGGGAATGAAAAAAAAAAAAAAGAAAGTAAGAGAACAAAACAACCACAAAGAGGAAGAACATCAGCAAAAAGAAACCCATTTGAGTGCCAAGAAATTGTTCACGTTGTCGTTTATTGCCTTTATAAAAACTGGGAGATAACAAGAGTGTAAAAGCAGTAAGCCTATTTGAGAACTGACTCTCATGCTTCCTGTAGAAATGATGGTTATTTCACTCTGATCTGAGGGTGACAGCAAGGGTCATTCTTGAAGCTACCTGTTTTATTTTAGTACTATAATAAAAAGATCCTTTCTGGAAGAAAGACATGATTTCATTAACCATGAATTTTGTTCGTCCTAACAACCTCTGAGCACCTATCGCATAAGTCAAAGCTCTTGATTCTAGTTACCTCTGCAGAACAGGCAGAAATATTACTGGAGCTGTCACAAAGTGTTCATAGCTTTGTTTCCCTGACACTTAAAAATACAATACAATGCTGTTTTCCTTGCTTCTGGTGTTTCTGGCCTTTTTATTGCACCAATGCTGGTGTTCCTTTGGTGCCTTGGTGAGCTGATTTGGCTCATTAAACCAGCAGATTATTGTGGTTTTCTGTATTCTGATTGTTTTAGTTTGCTGGGATTGCTTTTCTTCACTCTAATGAGCATATTGGCTCATTGCAAGCTCAGATAAGTGCTGGAGCAGACTCAAGGGGAGGATTGAGGGGAGAGTGAACAGGACCACTGTCTTTAGCAGCAATGAGCTCTTAGATTGTCTTAGTTGCACATGAAAATTTCTGCTCGTGCATTTATCTCCATGACTGTGTCAATCGGGGAACTTGCAGAGTGGGAAAGCAGGTAGTAAGAGAATTGTTGAGGAATGAATTCCTAGCTCTTTCAGTGTGTCTTTGGTGATTTGAGGCTATAGGGATGATAATAGTGAGGAAGTGAAAGTGTGGGGCGAGATGTAGTCTCCATCTGATATGTTTAAAACAAAAATCAAAACCTTTACCATGTTCAATGTGCAGTTCATGATTCTGTTTTCTTTGTTCAATAGGTGACCATTACTTTGTAATAAGTCATGGAAATTTTGTTGTGAATAAACTGTTTTTAATGATGTTTCTCATTGTATCGCTAATTTCAAAGATGCATTTTTTCAGCTTCTCTGTGCACGAGAGGTATGATAGTGACTTTCAAGACAGGAAACGGAGGCATGCAGAGAGAGCAACAAGGGTACTATGATTCTCTTGCTCAGTGCTTAGATATGTAGGACCTGATGTTTTGGAGAACTTAAAAAAGGACAGAAGTTTTTATACCTTCATTGCAAGTTCATACTCAAATCTGAATGCAGAGTCTCTAAATGAGGAGAACATATGATACCTATTTAGTTTAAGTGAGTTACCTTTCATCAGATTGAAACTCTTCTGATGGAAGAGTAGAGTACAGTTTCCCAGGGCAGCCTTCTGTTACAAGCTGTAAGACCATCCTCTCCTTCCTGCTGTCCATTGGTCTTTCACAGCATACACTTCGACTTCTGAAAAACTATGTAGGATCTTGTAGACCAGCAAATGTTAAATGAGCTGTAGTCAAACTCTGTAGAAAATTGGTCACAAGCTGAACCTCGCAAGGTACAGCTCCAGATGGACCTTTACGCTTTTCTTAAAATGTATCTCAAAACACAGGTGTTTCCATATGACTTATTGCCAGGTAGAATTTGTAATTTTCATAGAAAACATGTCTGGGTGAGTGTCCTAAATATCTGGAAATATGATCACTGAAATAAGATGTCTGTACAACATCAGACAAGGAGTGTGTGTCTCCTGCATTCTTATCTCTGACAGGGGCTAGTGGGGACAAGATCTTCTCCCATTTTGTGTCTGAGACTTCACACTACTACTGTACGTAGATTTTACAGGATAGAAGCTGACCGTAGGTGTAGACTGAACTACTTTTCAAACGTTAGTGTCTCTGTTAATTCCTAACCTTCCTCGGGGGCCAAATGTACTTCTTTCTCCTTCAAATTTCTTGTGTGGACAGGTACTGCACTACCATCTGCTAAAAAAGACGTTAGTGTCACAGCCAGACCCTGTACACCTGTGTACTTGGAACTAACTGCTTCTTGCTGGTAGTTTCCACCACTGCTGTCTCTGGACACAGAAGACCAAGAGTCCTTTTCTACACACTTATGCCATCTTTCACAACCTTATGGATGCAACTACTGCTTCCGTTCTGGGATGTGGCTCTAAAGTGGTCTTGATGCAAAGGATTGCTACAGAGATGCAAAGGACTGAATAGCTCACTATCAGCTTTGGCCTGGTATAGGAAAAGACCTTGAGGAGTAGGAGGGAGAGAGTGTGAATCCAAGAGGACTGTGTCGACTGTGTCCTCACCTGCATTTTGTTTCCCTTTTTTCTTGACAGCTGGTTCTTCTCATCTTATGAGCCTAGAAGGCAGCTGCTATCTCTTCTCCAGTTTACAGATGAATGCTACCCTATTTGCTGTCAGACGTGGTGGTCTTGTCTATGAATGCAGAGTTGCATGAGTTGGTATAACTTCATCATAGAATCATAGAATGCTTTAGGTTGGAAAGGACCTTGTAGATCATTGAATTCCAACCCCCCTGCCATAGGCAGGGACACCTCCCACTAGACCAGGTTGCCCAAGGCCACATCCAGCCTGGCCTTGAACACCTCCACGGATGGGGCCTCAACAACTTCTCTGGGCAACCTGTTCCAGCATCTCGCCACCCTCAAAGTGGAAAACTTCTTCCTAATGTTTAATCTGAACCTGCCCTCTTCTAGTTCAAAGCCATTCCCCCTCATCCTATTGCTACATGCCCTAGTAAAAAGTCCTTTCCCAGCTCTCCTGTAGGCCTCCTTTAGGTACTGAAAGGCTGCAATAAGATCTCCCCGGAGCCTTCTCTTCTCCACGCTGAACAGCCCCAACCCTTTCAGCCTCTCCTCATAGGAGAGGTGCTCCAGCCCTCGGATCATCTTCGTGGCTCTCCTCTGGACATGCTTCAGCAGGTCCATGTCCTTCTTATGTTGGGGACTCCAGAGCTGGATGCAGTACTCCAGGTGGGGTCTCACGAGAGTGGAGTAGAGGGGCAAAATCACCTCCTCGGACCTGCTGGCCACACTTCTTCTGATGCAGCCCAGGATACAGTTGGCCTTCTGGGCTGCGATCGCACATTGCTGGCTCATGTTGAGCTTCTTGTCAATCAGCATCCCCAGGTCCTTCTCCTCAGGGCTGCTCTCCAGCCATTCCCCACCGAGCCTGTGTCTGTGCTTGGGATTGCCCTGACCCAGATGTAGGACCTTGCAGTTGGCCTTGTTTAACTGCATGAGGTTGGCTTGGGCCCACCTCTCCAGCCTGTCCAGGTCCCTCTGGATGGCATCCCTCCCATCTAGCATGTCTACCTCGCCGAACAGCTTGGTGTCATCGGCAGACTTGCTAAGGGTGCACTCGACCCCACTGTTCATGTCGCCGACAAAGACGTTGAACAGTACAGGCCCCAGTACTGACCCCTGAGGAACACCACTCGTCACTGCTCTCCACTTGGACATTGAGCCGTTGACCGCAACTCTTTGAGGGTGACTGTCCAGCCAGTTCTTTATCCACCAAGTGGTCCATTTGTCGAATCCATGTCTCTTCAATTTAGAGAACAGGGTATCATATTTAGGAAGTTGAACTGATTCATCTGGGAAACTAGCCTGTCTAAGGAAAAAGAAAATCCATTTCCTTCCAATTCTGCGAACTAAAGCAGTCCACCCAGGGACGGTAATCCTGTTTTGGGGATTGAGACCGTGGTTGTTATGAGATTACAGTGCAAGTCTGGACCATCACTCTAAAATCTGGCATTGCAGTGGGCTGGTAGCTTAGGGTTCAATACTGGTAGCCCAGGCTTTTCTCTTGCTGTGTGTTCCCTACCTTTACCCTAGATCTACAGATTTGTGCAGCTACAGGGTGAGTTGATTATTGAACTGTTTTGGGAAGTGAGAGGAAGCAGGAACTGATCAATGGAAAACTGAGCTGCATGATGACTAGATCTGCATCAGGGAAGAGAAGAAGAATATGAATAATGCTTTCCGCAGCAGCCTGGAGATGCATCAGATTAAGCATAACGTGAGACAGCACCTTATGCCTTGTTACTCATCCTTGCCCAGCCATTGTGATACTACGTGGTTTTCTACTTCATCTGGAACACCTGTGAATATGTAGCATATGTCCTTTTGAATTCTCTTTGTTTACATGGTCCTTCTGTTTCATAGTGTCTTCTTCATGTTTTGCTAGCCTCCATTGTACACCTTGAGGAGCACTTGTGCTACCCCCAGTCAGCTTCGAACAAGTTTTCAGTTCTCTGTCTCCTGAAGCTGTACCCTCCTCTGCTTTAAGAGCTTTTTTTCTTTCTTTCTGTCCTTTGAGTGAGAAAGATGGGGCTCTTGGCTCCTGGAACTGTTTCCTGGCATAGCGGATCATTGCACAGATAGTTGCTAAGTTATGTTTTCTGGAGGACAGTTGGGAACAACTCCAAACAGCTCAGGAAGGCCCTATTTTGGGGAGAATTCTTCAAAAGACTGTGGGAGAAGTTCCAACATGACATGTTTTTCCCCAAAATTGAGGGCAGAGGACTGACTGGCTGGGAATGGGCTATTTGAGAACTAGAGTGCTGGGAGGAGGTGCAGAAGCAACTAGGTTCACCATGGCTTCCCAGGAGTGGATAACTTCTTGAAAACCTCTGCTTTCCAGGGGACTGTGCGTGTTTGTACAGACCTAGCACTTAAACTCACGTGTGTGTCTGGATGTTTGTCCAGAGGTCTCTGCACAGTGTTCCCTACTGTGGTTCCCTACAGCTTCTGGTTCAAAGAACGTTCTACAGAGGAACTGATGCCTGCCCAGTCCTGGAAGAGAGCATTCCACGTTGAGTCCTGTATTGCCATGTGAATGCACGCTGCTGAAGTGCACATCACTGGCTGGGAGCTGCTGTGATGGACTGGATGGCTTCTCTGTAGTGCAGTAAGATTTACAACATACCCATGCTAAATATTTACTTAATGTGAGGTTGCAGAAAGGGAAAAGAGCATGCGGATGTATTCACTGACAAACATAGGGTCTGAAGAAGTGTAGATAGCTAAGACTGCATTAACTTTAAAGAGTGTGCTTGTTTCAGCTATAATTAAGATTGGTGAATACAAAATTGTTATGTGTACACCACAATTGTTTGTTTGGAACTGAAGCATATTCTGCTGGTTTTAGCATTAGAAATTTTTAAGTTAAGACTTCAGATCAGTTTCTAGGAATTGCTGACTTTTTCAGGCTGAGATTGTGTTAAAATAATGCATTTGTTTTGGATTTTGCAGATTGCCTTCATGACCTTGACTCTGTTTCCTATCCGACTCTTTTTTGCTGCTTTTATGATGTTGCTGGCCTGGCCTTTTGCATTCATTGCTTCAATGGGATCTGATGAGCAAGAGCTTGAAAAGCCCCTCTCCTGGTGGCGAAAGTAAGTCACTGATGCGGTGAAATAGTGAGGGAATCATTTAGTTCAGCAGTTTGAAATCGAGAAGATTGGAAATACCTGATAGCTGTTCCACAGACCTGGTTTTCTCTTCAAAAGAAAACCATAAAAATTATTATTTAAACACTTGCCTCAGACGAGAAACTAAAAACTAAAACTGTTGATTTACCAGGTGTCCCAGGAATTACAGGAAGAAAAATTGATCATGTCTGGCCTCTTACCTTTGTAGTGTGAAGGTTCATTGTGACATCCTTCAACTTCAATTATTCCTGCAATGTCAACTTCTTGTTATGAAGATTGACAGTATGGAATGTGCCCAGATTTCGTATTTTAAATTGTTGTTTTAAACTGCTTTACCCCATTGTTCGCTACCCTGTGATGAATTGACAAAACTTCTGTTGATTCTCTAGGTCTTACTTCATGCTTTGATGCTTATTAGTAAGTCTCTGCTTACTGATATTGGAATGCAAATGAAGGTAGAACGTAAGACAGTGTTCACCCATCTGTGAAAACTGCTGTTTGAGGAGCAAGAAAGGAGTGTATCACCTGTTCTTAAGACAACTTTAAAATTGGGAGCTGGCACAAGCATGAGGGAAGCTGATTGTATTTTGCATCACAGGAGGGAAAGACATTGAGAACCATAGGGGCATGTCACTTTGCATTTAATTTGGAATTGTATCAGTGTAATAACTAAAGGAATAATGGACTGCCTTCAATCTTGCATACAGTTATTGTCCCTCCCCCATTTCATCTAGTTTTTGGTGTCACCCTGCTCTCCAGTCCCTGTGAATATAATAATTCCTGGTGTTTGGTTTTTGCACTGTGTTGGTTCCAGGTAAATGTTTCTCTTTTCATGACTGTCAGCTTAAAAAACAAGCAAACAAAACCCCACTAAAAAAGAAAAAACAAACAAAACAACCCAAACCCAAAACACTTAAGGAGGAGATGGGGAGAAGGGAAGAATAAAATATTTCCACAGCTCCCCATATGTGTTCTGTAGGTATTCCCATGTTTGAGACTCTCTGCCCTACATTTCTTCACTGTTTTGTTTGGATAAACTCGAACCCATTGCATTCTAGCAATATCCTAATAGCATTTTTCAGGACTTAGTTTATTAAAGCTTTTTTGGTGTTACTAGAAAGCATTATTAGACGTTGTATAGAAGAAACTCCACAGTGATAGTCTGAATCAAAATTAATTTAGTGGTAAAATAAATGCCAGTCTTACTGTGATTAAAAAGCATTCATATGAGGGCATGAAATGAAATTGAATGGCAGCTTACCTGCAAAGTGGTCTTAAATCTGCTGAGAAAGAAAAAACAAAATGTCTATGCAGTGTTCCTGCTCTGTTTAAGCAGCATATCATATCTGTACTTTTGTCATGCTTATAAAGTTTTTATGTGACGTTTTCTTTTCATTATTTTAAGGTATTCCCGTGGCAGCATAACTGTTTTCTCAACTTTTTGCAGGATAGTGGATGTTTTGCTGAAAGCAATAATGAGAATGATGTGGCTTGCTGGTGGATTCCATTGGATAAATGTAAAAGGCAGACAGGCGTTGCCAGCAGAAGCAGCAATATTAACTGTGGCTCCTCATTCTTCCTACTTTGATGCCATTCCAGTAACTATGACCTTCGCCTCCATTGTGATGAAAGCTGAAAGCAAAGATATTCCTGTTTGGGGAAGTAAGTTGGTAGATACTTAATTTCTTCAAGAACAATTAAAAATGATTACTTAGGAAGTTCAGTGATTGTGTATGAGGTGGCCTGAAACACAAAGAAAATTTAGCTATAATTTATGGTGAGGTTTGTTTTTTTGTTTTGTTTTGTTTTTTGTTTTTTTTTTTTACTGGTCTACCTTGAAAGTCAATAGAAAACATGGGGGCGGGGGGTGTTGGTTTTTTCCCTTTCTCCAAAGTTGAATGGTTGTACAGAGTCAGAACAGTCCTACAGAACTCATGGTTAAATTTGCAGTGAAATTGCAAGATTTTAAGACCTGACAAATAGAAAAGCAAGTTCAGATGAGGCTATAGAAGCAAAGGGTGAGGTTATAGAGAGTCCTTCAAAAGTTCTTTCCTGGTGCGAGTTGGGGTGCCATCCCAGAAATAAGCTTTTAGGAATGTTGTCTGCTCTGAATGGTACCCTACTTTGAGGGAGTGCTGCTGGTCCTTCATGCATCAATAAGTTTGTCTCAGGCAGGGTGTGAGAGATGACCAAGAACAGATTGTTGTGCACTTGGATTTAGTCATAAGAAATGCAGATGCCCAAGTTGGCAGTGTTTGAATGCTATCTTTGGAATGTAGATTCTCACAAAGGCCTGAGAGAGACCTGTGATTTTTGGTGCAGTTGTGCAAAAAAAAAAGCTTTTATGTTTGTAGACTTCTAACCAAAGTCTCTGTGGAAGTATTTTGGAGAAACCCACCATGTTGTTTCTAGGGGCCAGCGAAGTTCAAAGAATCTTCCTGTGTCTCACTGTGTAGATTTTAAGGGTAGTATAAAAAGGACAAAATATTTTACTTTGGCTTTGGATAGGGACATTAAATTAAAAGTCTGTACAGAAACTTTGAGTTCCTCTGCAGCTAAGTGGAATCGGGCTGTTGGTGTTGACATCCTCCTAAGATTTCATTAGACAATGTAGTTTTAAGGACATGTTCAAAACCAGAAGCTGAGATATGGCCACAAATGGTGAGTGGTTACACCTATGGGCTTCATGTAGGGAATCTCATGGTATAAAGGTCTCTTTCTGTCAGGTGAAGCTCAGGCCAGAACTGTAGCTTATCTCAGTTTCATTGAATATCTGACTAAAAGTTTGTGGCAGTGAAAAATCTGTGTAAAAATGAATAGATGCTTTGAACAAAAAGGGTGTAGGCATGTGTTTTTAAAAACAAATGTATACAAACAAGTATAGTGTGAAAACAAAAGGAAATTTAACTCCCTTGTCCAATACTGAAATAAGATATTGTTGTGGGACAGTATGTTGACACTCCTGCACAGTATAGGTGTATCCAGGCCAACTTGGGCTTTAGCAGCAGTCCACCCATAGAAGCAGAGACAGGCTTGTTTTCTTTCTCAGCTGACTCAATTGACTCTTAATAATTGGTAGCTCAGCAAAATGAAGTAGCCCATGTGGACCTCTCCTTTACTTGTAGCTGGACTGTTTGGATGACCTAAAATAGATGAGGTAACTCCGGGCCATGTTGTGTTACTAAAACTTGATGAAACAGCAGAATGGCTTTTGACAGAATGCTATAATAGCTGTTTAACTATCCCACATAGTAGATTCAGAGGGGACTAGTGGGAAAGTCTGAGGAGAATCTGTAGGGGTATGAAGGTTGTAGTTACACTGAATGTAGCACAAATAACGCACATTGAGTAGTTCAAACTATTTCCTATATACCTAATTTAATTTTAAGGTAATTTTTACAGAATTCAATTGAAAGTCTAGACTTACATTAAATTTTTAAAATTATTCCCTGGATTTTGTTCATGTGTGAGCAAAACCAATTACAGAAAACGCAGAAAACTACATGTAGTGATTTGATGGAATATTACTGGAATGTACAGTGTAGTCAGGTAAATAAGTGTTTTGTCTTGCATAGCTGCAGCTACATTCACTTTGTGTCATGAAGCCACCAAAATTATTGTAGTCCCTTATGAAGTGTTCAGAAAAATGCCATGGAGAAGAGGCGTGGCAAGGGTTGTAACTGGGATTCAGAGTTCAAAAACCTTTTTTGTTTTTAGAGGAATACTTTTATATGAGCAACATTAATGGCAGCAGTTTGGGTTATTATAGTAAATGGACCTTAACAGAGAGGTAAGTAATCACTGTAACGATTAGTTGGGCTTAAAATTTAAAAGAAAAAAATCACAACTTCACTCCACTGCAAAGTTTCACTATTTTTTCTTTTACTACCTGAAAGAGGTTTTCTGTGAAGCAGATAGTACTGACTGTCCTCTCCTCCTTTGATCTAGTATTTTAATTCCAATGTTATTTACGCTTCTCTACATACACAAAAATGTATTTCATGTTACTGGACCACTGGTATTTCTCTTATGCTATGTCTGAAAAGGTGGCCATGTTTTTCTTGAATTGCATGGTGAATTGTCAACACTCAAGACATTCATCTAGAATTTATCCCAGAAAGGTCAGAATTGTGTTTTATATTCTTCAATTTTGTAAATCTTGCAAACTTGTAGTACCATCTCCAGTGAAGTTTTGGAGCCAGGCATTGATAATCTTAACCTTATGATCTCTTAATTGGGTCCTGTTAATGGTCATTCAGAGTCTTCTGGAAAGTTTTGAATAAAGTACATTCATTTAACTCTGAGCACAAGTCAGCACATAAAAAATGAAGCAGCAGAGGAAATTTGTGGATAATTTCCAAGGATGAGGACTTTGGGTGAAGAGCAGATCTTCATCCAAAATATCCAAATATAATATAAATAAGTTGGCTTTTTGATGAAATTACAGCGTTTATCAGGACATTGTACATTATGTACCAGAGGGATCAGGTGCTTTAGCAGGTACAAAAAGATCTGATTGCTAACTGGTTACAAAGATTGGTTTCGGAAGTATTTTGATAGGTTTCTGGAGCAGCTGCCTGTATTACTGTACCTTTAGTTTGCCATTCATGGAATATTAAGCTTTTTGATCCACTTTTAAGTCCAGATGATTTAAAGCCTTTTCTTTATGGGACTGGAAGTATTCCACAAGTGTGTTTGTGTACAAGTGTTTTATTGCTTTCTAACTTGAAGGCAGCTCTCCTGGACCACAAAGTCCAATTTCAGAAGCAGACTTAAGTCTTGTGACTCTTTCAGACAACTTCCTCCTTTTTTGGAAGACAAAGAAAAGAAAAAAATTAAAAAACGCTCTTTTGCTGTGACAGAAGAGTTAGGACCCCTTCAGTTAGTGGTTAGTAATGAAGACAATTACCCACTTGTTGCACATACGTTAGGTTAACAAGCTCTGGGGAGGAACTGCTTGCCCAAATATAAATGAGATTTCAATGATGACCAAATAAAATCGGTATCTGGTAAGCAGAGAATGCCAGAACAGACAAAGCACATCACCATGAAGCTGGGGAAGGACATGTATTTCTACACACTGGCTTTCCGGGTGACATCTAGGAATTTGTTGCACCTTACATTGGCTGAAGAAGTTAGATCAGTTCATTCATCAGCACAGGTCCTCAAACTTTCCTGTTTTGTCTACTGGACCCCACTTGAAGTCAGAACAAGCTATTTGCATAAATTCTGTTCTGCCTTGGTTTTGGCTGGTAAAGCAATCTGTATAACAGTTACTTTTTATTGCTGAAGTGGTCAGTGCTACTGCAGAAGTACTTCAGTAAGAAGGAAAAGGGGTTTGTCAGCAAATATGATTTGGTGAGGATTTTGTTGGACAGCTTCTGTGATTCAAATGTCTTCTGTGCACTGAACTTTTAAAAACTAAATTTAAGGTGATAAGCTAATTTAAAATTTAAGCAACTCCTCAACATCTGTAACCTGACCTTCTGAAAAAGAGAGGAAGTTGGTACCTGTGAAATGAATGAGGGAATATGTTAGCATAAGTTTATAAAGGGCAAGGAGGTCATTTGTACTTGGCAGATTACAGGAGAGCTATAGAGGAAGGGTGAATTCTACTGTGCTGTAAAAACTATCAATTCTGTTGTGGGTGTTTTTTTCCACATTAGTAAACTTAAGATTTTTATTTTTTTTTTTTTGTTCGAGCTCATCTCCTGAAAGTGTTTCATAGGTCTTTTAGTTATGGTGCTCAAGAAAGGCAAGAAATAAGTCATTCATTGGGAAATATTTATGCTGTGGTAGCTGGCTATGTTGTCATCTGGGAGCTTAAAAAGATGCCGAATTACTTACTCATCAGCTCTGTTATGCAACCTAATCCTCCAGTCCTCCACCCCAATTGCTAACCCCACCCCAACCTTCCAAAGCACACAAGGGGGAGAACTGTGGTAGACCCATAGTTGCTCAGTGAGGACTTTGCATTTAAATACTTCTGAGATTCATCAAAACAGTTCCTTAAACCCCTTTTGGAAAAACGTGCAATAAGTGAAGGCGTCACAGACTTTTCCTTATACGCTGTAAATCAGCAGCTTAAACACTGTTAAGGTCACCAGCTTGAATGCCAACATCCTATGCTATGTTGGCATAGTAGCCTGCCTTGAGTACACAAATGAGCTCTTCAATTCTGAGGAGCATCTTGAAGTTACTGCCAAGCTTATCCATGTCATCCTCTCCTTTAAAAGCTTCCATTTCAAAATTCAATGTTTTCTACAGGCTGTGGGCACCCATATGGTCCTGCAGTATTTCAGTCCTCACAGGAGCTCTGTTGGAGAGACTTACTATAGTTACACTGTCACCTGTGTATTAAAGGTATGCCTTTATTGTTTGCGTTGGAATCCTGGACTTGGATTTATTTTTTTTTTTTCACCATAAATTCAGTAACCATTACTTCTTATTTAAACTGCTGCCAGGATGCCTAAACCACCATCACTTTTCTTTAAGCATCCTTGTTAATATCATTTATGGAAGTTACAAACTGCAGTATATAGGAAACCTGCAAACCATCAAAACTGGCTTCATAAAATACTTTCTAGACTGGCAGCAGAAAGCTAAAACATACAGCCATGCCCTCATACAGGTATTGCAGGTGTGAGAGCAAACAGCAATCCTTGTGGTATGAAAAGGGTCTTTGTCCCTCAAGAAGTCCTTAAAGGAAATAGATCACATTTTGAAAGACCAACCCAAATACCACTGAATTTACTTCTCTTAAAGCTAAAGAGAACACTATTTACCTCCCGCTACTGACCTTTCCTTTTTGTACAGACTGCATGTTTCCCACCTTTCTCTTTGGAAATAGGGAGAACTTTCCCATTAACACTGCCTGTATACCAGGAATACTTGGTATCTTTTCTGTCAGGTGGTCTGTCTGCTAAGCATTTAGTCAAACTCAGAGTTGTTGCTCTTGACATGTATTTACCTTTAGTGGTTGGTTCAGGCTTGGGTCAAAAAAGTATATGTGTATGATTTTTGCTCTAATAAGATACTACCACTAACTTTATAAATCTCACGTAGATTCCCATGACTAAAATAACACTGTGTCTGTAAGAGCAATGTAACTCCAGGTGGAAAATATCCTAATTTTGCTTGACTTCAATTTTGTGGATTGATAAAACTTCGTGTATTTTTGTGTGTGTGTGTGTGTTTGACTTTTTTCCATTTTTAAGGTCTGTGTGTCCATATACACAGGAAGCCATTTTATTCTGGAACCTTAATGTTTCTTTTTCCCGTAACCTTCAGAAGACTTCTGAGCCCCTTGTGGATTTCTTTTCTTCTTTCTCTCTAAAAAAGATCAGTTTTTGTGTTAGATATTACTTCATTAGAAGAGGTGTGAGTTCAGAACTTTGTGAGCATGTTCATTTGAGTAAGGCAGCTCTTAAAAACTAAGCACAAGATACTGCTTTTCAAACTTTAACCTTCATGTTTTTGTAAGCCCTAAGTACGAGAATGCACAAGAAGACAAATGTTATTAGAAAAATAATCTGTATTTTTACCCATCAAGGAGTAAATACTGTAGATGGTTATCCCATGCAAGTCTATCTGTATTACACAGCCTACCTCCATGCTAAATTTAAACAGACACAGTTGTAGTGGCTCTATAGGCTGCCATCTCAGTGTATCAGAGGAATGTATGTGCTGGGATTTTGTGTTGTTTGGGGGAGAGGCTGAGTAAAAGCCTCAGGTTCAGCATTCTCTACTCCTGCAGCAGATCTGCTATTCTGATGCTGTTTCTACAGTGGTGAAAATATAACTGCCTACTCAAAAATGTGTGTAGAAAAACAGTATTTAGGGCCACATTGCTACTCCATTCCTTTTTGTGTTCTCTGATGCCTTGTAGACCAGTGGTGATGCTGCCAGTATAGCTTTATCTACTATGTGGTTGTAACTGTCAAACATAATTTAAATGGTTTGTTACAATACTTCCTTCTATTGTATATTAAATAGCACTTCATGTCTTGTGGGTGAGGAAACCTTGTTTCAAATCATTTGGCTGGAAATAGAGAGGTGAAATAGGTGAAATACCTTTTTTTTTTTTTTTTTTCTTTTTTTTCTTTTTTTTTCTCTCCACCCTTTATCCTGAGGAGTTCATTGACACCAATTATGTGTGTTCAGCTCATCAGAAAGAAACTTTTTTTTTTTTTGCTTATGCATCAGCTGGTGCTTGAAATGATTGTATGGGAGTTATGGTTTTGAAATCAGTTGGAGCTGCCACCCTGCTATTAATTAAAGCAATACTGAATTTTTGCAGGCTCTCCTAAAAAAGGTTTCGTGCTAGAGCAACTTTCTGTTAGTTAATATGTCTGGCATTCTGGCTGCCTGCAAGGCAGAAGTTTTGATTAATTACTGGCAGTATTGTTTAAATTGCAGGCACATGCTTAAGAAGGTGGAGTACAGCGTGTGTCACCTGTCTTCAAGACTGCTTGTAATGAGTTGAAATTGGGGATGAGAGTGACAACATCAAGTAGGACTGACTGCTATAGAAAAAGCTGGAATAATGACACTGTCCAGGTGAATGGTGTGAATTGAGGGATTGTCTGACATCGCCCACTAGAATTCATAATTTAAGGGTGGTTTTAATGGAGTGAGAGGAGACAGGCAAACACACCTTTCAGCATCTCTGAATGCTTGAGCTGCCGTCTTCACTATCTGGTTACAGTTGGTCTTGGACAGTTAAATTAGTGAGCAGAGAAGGTTAAGATTATGTTCTGTTTATGAAGCATGTTGCACAGTTCTGCTTGTTTCCTCTAGTTGCTCAGTATGCCAGCTGTCTGAAGCATTTTCATGCATCCTGCTATTTGCTCGTGCACTGACTTTGCTCTAGTCCTGCCTATTCTTTGTCTCATATACTACCTTACAGTACTGTCCCCAGGCTTCTCTATGTTTTGACTTGACTTCTGACTGCAATCTCATCTTGTGCGCCTATTTGGTATGTTTCTCAGCTTCTCTTTACAGACCTTTGACCCTACTCCTGACTATTTCTTGCACAGATCGACTTGGTACAGCCTTTGAATTTTCAGATTCGTGTCTATTTACTGAGCATGAAAATATGGGGTGAGAGTATAGGTCTGTATAGTCTTGTGCTCTGTTTTAAAATGTGGCTATGAAAAGAGTATAAGAGGAAAGGCAAGTACAGAGCTAACCTTCCTTTATGTGTACTTTCAGTTATATGATTACCCTGTCTATCAGGCTAAGATTTGATGTGATGGGTTGAAAGTGTTGGCTTCACACATATTTGAAAGAAAGCTGGTGGTTTAAAAGATAGTAAGTTCTGCAAACTGCATGAAAATAGTGTCTGAAAGATGAAGAAAAATGACCTTACCCTACAGCCTATTTTGTATCATAATTTAACAGGCAGGACAAATCCATAGGAAACCAAGCTTTCAGTTGTCTCTGTTCTTATTCAGAATACCATAATCGTTTTTTCTTTGTATATGAGTGTGTGGGTGTTTGTGGTGTTGCCCATTTGTAAGATAACTTGTGTGTTATGTTGGGGCTTGGTAACATTGCAGTAGCTTGCCTCTGGGAAGGTTGTAACAGTAAAGCTTCCAGGTTAACACTGCTTGCCTGTGCAGTTTTAGATATAGATTGCATTAGCGGTTAGAGACTCAAAATCGGTAAGTTAGCTATAGTCTGATGTTTCTGTCATACTGCCCTAAGTAAAATCTATCTGTTCGCTTAGCTTTGTGTCTTATAAAGAAGACCCTGCTTGCAGTATATCCTCAGATAAGAGTCTTGGAGCTCTGGAATTATCTTGTTCGTTCCTTGGCCTGAAGTCATGAGTTCCATCATTTGGGCCTAACGTAAAAGAAACTTCAGGGTGAAGGCTGAGGATATTTGATTCTTTTTTGCTTTCTTTTACTTGATAATGTTGGTTTTGCTACGGAATACTAATTTGCAGCAGTAGAGGAAACTCAGGACCAGCATCACTAAGAAAGAAAACGACAGAATTATGAAACCAAGTATGGTTTCTTTTGCATTTTTTATTGCTTGTTCTGGTTTGTTGTTTGTTTGTTTATTTCTCTTTTTTGTGCATGGTTGTTTGGGGGGTTGTTTTGGGTTGTTTGGGTTGGTTTTTTTTTGCCTTTCCACAGCAGTAACCCTAGCTGGCCCATGATGATCTTTGTTCCCCTGGCAAGCACTGTTCTATGGATGTTGTCTAAGAGCAGGCATGTAGGAAAAAGTGCAAGAGTATCATAACTTTTCTCTGATATACTGTCTCCTAAGCTTTGGCAACTTATGTGATAAAAGCAGTATTTCTGAGGCTGGCTGAATGCTGAATGTTTGGGAAGTTGTAAGGTATGACAAATTAGTTTCACAGAACCATAGGATTTTGGTGAGTTGCTGGTTAAACAGCCAGTGCAGTAACACCAGAACCAGCACCTTTTGCTGAGTACAGGACTGTAATTCCTTACACCATTGTGGTTTTGGTTTTTTTTTGTTTTGTTTTGTGGTTTGTTTTTTGTTTTTGTTTTTGGTTTTTTTTTTTTTTACACTTTAAGCACTGGCTGATCCATTAATGCAGCAAGTTTATCCTTGACAAAAGAAGATTATACAACTAGTGTCAGCGAACTCATCTCATGGTGCTTGGAAATATGAAAACTGTATTTTATATTTTATTTTGGGTAAATAGAAGAGCTGATGGTGACTCTTGAACCTTCAAATAAGATTACAAGATACAAAAATGGTAAAAAGGTATTTGAAGACAACCTGCTTAAATTAAAGTATGAAGATGCTCCTCTTGTAGTGCTTTTTGACACTGCAAAAGAGTTGTATATGCTACTTATTATTTTGTAAGTGGTCATCAGTGTCCTTGTGACAGACATGCATGGAGAGGATTTCATGGATTGATTTCTGATTCTTGCTCATCTTTTGTTTCTGGCTATGTATAAGAGGTTTCCCACTGAGCCAGGAAGAGGATGCCTGAATCTGGCTCATCTAGTATGAGGAACAGGCAAACAGGTGACAGCTCAGAAAATAAACATGCTTTTTCCTTTGATGCTGATTCCCCAGAAAAGATGAAATTATAAGTGTGTGGAATATCTTTGGTGTAGCTCCAGTAAAGCTGAGCTGTCATGGAAGACAAAAGATCTAAAGACAGTGACAGTTTGACCCACAGGTTGTCTTTTGGAAGCACTTGCTTAGGGAGATTCCTGCTACTTTGCTGGGTTGGGGGTCGCTATAGATTTTGTGATTTTTGTGGTAGGAGGAAATGGCCTATAGTCATCCACAGCTGCTTTGTTGCAGAAAACTATGCATAATACATACAATCATGTTTCACATTATCTGTGATATATATGTATTGGTCTATTAAAAATTGAACAAGTACAAAGTGCCAAAATTGTGCAAATGGTTTTCCTCACAGGAATTCATGAAAATATTTCAATAAAACTGCAATAATTCACCTGAGTATTTAAGTTTGCAGTGTAATATAGTTAAGTAGTTATGTACTTGTACCAAATTTTTTGTCCAGAGGACTACTGGGGGAAAAACATTTTTCAAACAAAGGGGAAATAAAGGCTGGTTTGCTTGTTTTTTTCTTTCCTCTTCAGCTCTAATCAAATACATCCGACCAGTATTTGTATCTCGGTCAGACCAGGATTCTCGCAGGAAAACTGTTGAAGAGATAAAGAGGCGTGCTCAGTCTGATGGTAAATGGCCACAGGTACTGTATTATTACTCCTGTGTGACAGATGGTATTTGGCATTTCCAGGCTTTGGATATGCAGTTTACCTTTCTGTTTGTGGGGTACTTTAGATGGTTTGTGGGGGGTGGGATGTCCCATGCCCTCCTTCCTAGAAGATATAATGTAAGATTCTTATCTGTACAAAACACTAGTTGTTCATTGCAGTATTTTTCAAGGGGACGCTGGGTAAGTAAGTGGGAAGACAGCTCTATTAAGTGATGCTAAATGGATAGAACACAGCAGGTTTAAAAAGTCCTCTGAGAAGAAAATAATCAGGTGCTCAGCAGCATACCTGGAGGAGTGTTGTGTATTCTTCCCCTTCTCAAGGTTTTGGCATACTGTCATTGTTGGAGATGCAATACTGGCCAATACAGCCCAAGCAATTCAGATGTTCCAGTAACTGGAGTGCCCCTCATGGTCAACTGGACCATGTGATAAAAACATTGCTAGAATAAGTGGCTCAGGGTATCTTTTGCACCTGAAATGTGACTATTTACAATGTGCCTTGGAAGAGCATAATAAGACGGAAGGGCTGACTACCTAAGGACTCAGTTTTCTAGAAGCATGCGATTATTTTAAAAATGCAAAGCATTCTTGTGAGGTTTTTGAGGTTAAGATCCAGTATGTCTTTCATGGCATTGTTACTACTACAGTGGTTCCATCTGTGTACTGGACTACAGAAACATTATAAACAGTTGTAATGTGGCAGAAAGGTGATATACAGCTTTCACATTGTGACTTTCATCAATGGATTTCAAAGCACTTAAAGTAAATATTCTTACTTGCAGATAAAGAAACTGAGTTGCAGAGCTGAAGTGACTTCCAGAATATCTAGCAAGCTTGTACCAAAGTGGTCAATAAAACTAGTGATGTTAATTCTAGTACATTGCATTGTCCCCTTATGATATATAATTACTTCCTTTAAATGTCTTGTTCCGTAACTCAACAAAATTTCAGCAGTTCTTGGCTTTTTGCTGTCCAAAACTTTTTTTTTAAGTCTGACCTCTTCCTCTGAATTCGATTCAACTTGATTGTTTTTTGCCTTGTTAGAATTCTGTTTAGTTATTTCCAGCCTCTATCATTCTGACATCTGTGCACATACCAAGTAATAAATGCAACACGAAAATAAGTCTTCCTTTTCTTAGCCTATAAGCAGGAAGCTTGGGAGCAGGAATTTTGTTTTGGTGCAAAACAGAATATATTTTTACCAGTACCGAAATCTTTTGTGAAAATTCTGTTGTACTCACAAGTGGTTTTGGTTGTTGTCAGTGTTCCAGTTGAATAGAATTATTATCAGACATCAAGAAAGAGGCAAATTCACAGATAAAGAAAAATATTTGTAATATTAAGACAGAACTTTACTTGACTTCTTTATTGAGCACTATTTTTTTCTCTAACTGAACTGTTTTTCCCTGAAAACATTTTTACTGTAATCAGTTAATGTTAGCTTTTGAAATATGTGTTTATAAATAAATCCACATTGAAATAGATCTTAAAAGTCAACTTTTTTTTTACTTCAAGATAATGATATTCCCAGAGGGCACTTGCACAAACCGATCCTGTCTAATTACATTCAAGCCTGGTAGGTATGATGCTCATTTCTCTGTTCTCTACAGAATGTTCTTGTGTCTTCGTTTTCTGAAAAACACCACTTGCATTGTAATTTGCTTGCTGTTGCAGAAGTTGAGTTAAAAATCTTGCAGTAGGGTGGAATTGGAGTAGAAATTCTCTGATGCTGCAAAAGGATTGTAGTTCCACTGAGCAAAACATTTTAGATAATTCAGATTTTTTTCTTGGCTTCTGAGATGCATATGAGATGGAGGACTAGTGTTTCTTACTGGGTTTTTGCTTGTGGTTGTCTTTTTTCTTTTTCTTCTTGCTCCCTCCTTGTCCTGTTTTGGATCTGTCATGCAGCATTTAGATAAGCTATAAAGCTTAAGGTATCAGGCTGATGCAGCATTTGTGCTGTGTTGTATGTGGTTGATTCCTCTCGAGCTCTTCTGTTGAGTGCATTCTGGTGGAGATGGCACAAGACTCTTGCCACTATGGCACTGTTACAGAGGCTGTCACTTTTTTTTACAGTATTTTCTTATGACATCCACATTCTAAGCTTTTTTTGGTTAGTATCACCCTTTTAGTGTATCAAATTAGCAGAGGATGTAAAACTGAATATTTTTGCAGCTGTGAACTGCAATTACAATAGGGAGAAATGCCAATATTGCAGTGAACCACCAATGTTTAATGTAAACTTGCCTTTCTGATGTAGGTAGGGAGATGGTGAATGAGGAGGCTACAGTGAGCAAGGCAGTTGTGAATGTGGTTTTTGACTCTTCCTAGGTTTCTGCCTAGTGCATTGTGTCCTGGTCTGACTGTGTGTCTTTTATGTTGCTTACAACTTACATATCGCTGTTAGAATATCATACGATGAGTCAGCATTGTGATTCCTAGTACTGATTCGTTTGGCTGAAGGAATCTTGGTATTGTCTCCTGAACAAACATTCAAAAAGCTTTTCTTTCTCCCCTCTCAGCTCTTACCTTTCTAGACGAATGAGTGGTGGTTAGGAGAACATCCACTTCTTTCCCTCTTTACTCTCCCTCTCCTCCTCTCTCCCCCTGAATCCTGATCATGCTTTAAAACCCAGTCTGAATCCGTCATTAAAGCCCTGATTTCCTGTCCTCCCTCTGTGCCATAGACATTCCAGGCACCATATATTTTCTGCCTCAAATTCCCACTCTGTCTTCCTCTCCTCTGGTCTAGTACATGCTGCTGCTATCTCTTGACTGTCTCTCTTTTCCAGTGGAACCTGCTTCTGTATCCATCCAGCCTCCCAGAAATCCTTTTCCTCATTTCCTCACTTATATTGAATTACTTTAGGTCTCTATTCAGGTAACTGCTTTCAGGATGCCATTCCCTCATGTGGTCTACACTCCTTGCTCTTACTACACAGGTTTTTGGTTTGGTGTTTGGGGAAGCTAGTCTAGCTTTGTTTAAATAGTGATGGTGTCATCACTCAGATCTTGTCATCTTCGGATTCTTTCAAAAGTTGTGTAGGCTGTTGTTCTTGGAGACTGAACAGAAAGTACCACTGGGTCAAGAACAAAATCTCTGCAGGATCCCATTCAGGCAACCTTCATTTAAAGATGTTTATACTCCATTAACAATTACTACTTTTATATCTGGGCAATTACTCTGTAAAGCAAATGTAATGCTAAGAATGCAGTATACTTCCATTGTTTGATTCTTAATTTTACTCAAAATATTAGGCAGAACTTAGTAAACTGCTATAACTAACATAGTTTGAGTGAAGCTGTCTTTATTAATTGTTTTCATGAGAAAAAGATGTTTAGAGAAATCTTGAGCGAGATAGTTATCCTGCTTACCTAATCTTTGTGCTAGAAACCAAGACAATGATTAGCAAATGGCACTTAGAGATCTTGTGCTACTTATTTTTTAGAAATGTAATTTTCATATGAAATGAAGTTATACTTCTGTACAATAGCTCTAGTTCAGTACTTTCTAACTATTAGATTTTTCCGTAGCCACAGAATAGAAGTTGTATGAATTCTGTTAATCCAGAGGTTACAAATCGACGTTGCTCAGCTGAAAATAGAAAGCTGCTGTTGCATAAGAAAATTTAGGTTCTTCACCAAAAAGTACTGTTGACCACACAGAATGTATTGATTTAACTATCTTGCACATCTGCATATTTTTTCAATCACTTATCAAGCTGAATTTGGTATTGGGCTTTGCCTTGTGTAATGACAACTTATGTAAGTGTTAGAGGACAATTTAGAGAATGTAAGCATGCATTCTCAATTGTTTATCTGCTGAAAAAGTGGGTATACATTATCATTCTCCAGTGCTTGCTTTTTGGATTACTTTTTGAGGCTACTTTTGGATCTTATTTTTTCATGATCAGTTAATTCCTATGCATATCAGCCCATTAATTGTATAAATTTTTTCTTTGCTGCAATAAATTTCTTCTGTACCAAAATGCGCTATAAAGTAATTGTCATATGTGCCTTCTAGGAGCGTTTATTCCTGGAGTTCCTGTACAGCCAGTGGTTTTACGTTATCCAAACAAACTGGTAAGTTCTGTGTGAAGTGTAGTTGGAAATATGAGGCATTTTCCTCTTAATGTGTTGCCACTTCTCAAATCTTTTAGGTTAGATAATTAGGTTTAGAAATTTGGAAAGCATTAATAAATGCTTATTGGCTAAGCATGTATTCCTTAAGCTTCTAGCCATATTGTCTTAACTGAGACAGTTTAAATGTTTCTGCTTTTATTAGGTTACTCCTAAACAGTGCTTGAAGTTATTCAGGTTGTTACAAGTAGTACTGTACAAACAACAAGACAAATCATAAAATCATAGAATGGTTTGGGTTGGAAGGGGCCTTGAAGATCATAGAGTTCCAACCCCCCTGCCATCGGCAGGGACATCTCCCACTAGACCAGGTTGCTCAAAGCTGCATCCAACCTGGCCTTGAACACTTCCAGGGATGGGGCCTCCACAGCTTCCCTGGGCAACCTGTTCCAGTGCCTCACCACCCTCAGCGTAAAGAATTTCTTCCAAATATCTAATATAAATCTACCCTCTTTCAGTCAATTTCTGTCCAGGATCTATGTTCCCATGTGCTCCCTGTTACTGCAGTGTGTGCTGGAGAGTTTTCTTAATACCATTAATTGTTGTGAGATGTGTCTGCATCTCTTGTATGTGGGGGTGTTATTCACAAATTAACACAACTAGCTAAATGATAATAGAATAATGTGTTGAGGACCTCAGCACCTTTATAAGGCATCTCGTTGTCCATGTTTTACATGCACTGTGCATTTGGCTAAGGAATGCTAGACATTAGCTAATTTGGAGTAGTTCTTCAATATAAATCATTCAGGTAAAATGCAAATTATAGTGTTTATTTACAATATCTAAATTAAACAGTTTTTACAAATGCTTGTAAAGGTATAGGCAAACAAATTAAGACAAAGCTCACTTCATCTACCTCAAGTCAAGCCTACGAGAAAGGAGAGAAGAGGGATTTATTTTTTTAATTATTATTCAATTTACCTGATGTAGATACTTTACTGTCCTACTGCAGCCAGAATCCTGTCTGTCTGCATTCCTTGGTTAATTACAATATGCTTCCTAGTGAACTTTGCTAGCCTTTGTACTTGCAGTTTCTTTTCAAGCCCTGGGGGGCTGTTTTCAGGTCCGGTCTGTCCCTTCAAAATAGAAGTTATTTAGGGGACGGTTGGAGGTGTGTCGGAAGTAAAATAAGGATTGCCTTGCCTCTTTGGTGATGTGTGTCACATCAGAAGTTCTCATGTCATCTCTGACTAGGATTCTCTCTTCAGGAGAGCCAGGCAAGGGAAACAGAAGCGGTGTTGCCTTATATGTTAACGAGCAGCTAGAATGTATGGAGCTCAGCCTAGGGATGGATAAAGAGCCAACTGAGAGCCTATGGGTCAGGATTAAAGGGAAATCGGGAGCAGGGGACATTACAGTGGGAGTCTGCTACAGGCCACCCGACCAAGAAGACCGAGTGGATGAAGCCCTCTATAGACAGATAGAGGCGGCATCACGTTCACAGACCCTGGTTCTCATGGGTGACTTCAACCACCCTGACATCTGTTGGAAGGGTAACACAGCCAGGCATAGGCAATCCAGGAGATTCTTGGATTGCATTGAGGACAACTTCCTTCTCCAAGTGGTTGAGGAGCCAATGAGGAGACGAGCTATGCTGGACCTTGTTCTTACCAACAAGGAGGGGCTGGTAGACAGTGTCAAACTCAAAGGTAGCCTGGGCTGGAGTGACCATGAAATGCTCGAGTTTGAGATCCTTGAGGCAGCTAGGAAGGTGCACAGCAGGCTGACCAACCTTGACTTTGGGAGAGCTGACTTTGGCCTCTTGAAGAATCTGCTTGGTGTGGTGCCATGGGATGAAGTGCTGGAGGGAAGGGGGGTCCAAGAAAGTTGGCTAAGGACCACCTCCTCCAAGCTCAGGAGCAATGCATCCCTACAAAGAGGAAAGCAGGCAGATAAGCCAGGAGGCCTGCATGGATGAACAAGGAGCTCCTGGACATGACCAAAAGGAAAACGGAGGCCTATAGGGAGTGGAAACAGGGGTGGGCAACCTGGGAGGCATACAGAGGAATAGTTCGAGCAGCCAGGGATTGGGTTAGACAAGCTAAAGCCCGGATAGAACTAAATCTGGCCAGGGACATCAAGACAAACAAAAAATCCTTCTTTAAGTACGTCAGTGAGAAAAGAAAGACTAGGGAAACTGTGGGCCCTCTCCAGAAGGAAACCCAAGAACTGGTTACCCGGGACAGAGACAGAACTGAGGTACTCAATGACTTTTTTGCCTCAGTCTTCACTTACAAGGACTGCAGCCACACTGCCCGTGATGCAGAATGCAAAAGTGAGGATTGGGAAAATGTAGGTGAAGATCAAGTGCGAGACCTCCTGAGGAACCTGAAGGTGCACAAGTCCATGGGACCTGATGAGATACATCTGTGGGTCCTGAGGGAACTGGCAGATGAAGTCGCTGAGTTACTACCCATCATATTTGAGAAGTTGTGGCAGTCTGGCGAGGTTCCTGCTGACTGGAAAAGGAAAATAGGGGTTATGTTTCCCAAAAAGGGAAACAAAGAAGAGCCAGGGAACTACAGGCCAGTCAGTCTCACCTCTGTGCCTGGCAAGATCATGGAGCAGATCCTCCTGGAAACTCTGCTGAGGCACATAGAAAACAAGGAGGTGGTTGGTGACAGCCAGCATGGCTTCACCAACAGCAAGTCATGCCTGACAAATTTGGTGGCCTTCTATGAAGGGGTTACAGTGGCAGTGGACAAGGAAAGTCCAACTGATGTCATCTACTTGGACTTGTGCAAACCATTTGACACTGTCCCACACGATACCCTGGTCTCTAAATTGAAGAGACATGGATTTGACAAATGGACTGCTCAGTGGATAAAGAACTGGCTGGATGGCCGCACTCAAAGAGTTGTGGTCAATGGCTCGATGTCCAAGTGGAGAGCAGTGACGAGTGGTGTTCCTCAGGGGTCAGTACTGGGGCCTGTACTGTTCAACGTCTTTGTCGGCAACATGGACAGTGGGGTAAAGTGCACCCTCAGCAAGTTTGCCGATGACACCTAGCTTTTTGGCGAGGTAGACACACTGGAGGGGAGGGATGCCATCCAGAGGGACCTGGACAGGCTGGAGAGGTGGGCCCAAGCCAACCTCATACAGTTCAACAAGGCCAACTGCAAGGTCCTACATCTGGGTCAGGGCATTCCCAAGCACAAATACAGGCTCGGCGGGGAATGGCTGTAGAGCAGCCCTGAGGAGAAGGACCTGGGGGTGCTGATTGACAAGAAGCTCAACATGATCCAGCAATGTGCGATCGCAGCCCAGAAGGCCGACTGTATCCTGGGCTGCATCAAAAGAAGTGTGGCCAGCAGGTCCGAGGAGGTGATTTTGCCCCTCTACTCCACTCTCATGAGACCCCACCTGGAGTACTGCATCCAGCTCTGGAGTCCCCAACATAAGAAGGACATGGACCTGCTGGAGTGTGTCCAGAGGAGAGCCATGAGGATGATCCGAGGGCTGGAGTACCTCTCCTATGAAGAAAGGGTTGGGGCTGTTCAGCCTGGAGAAGAGAAGGCTCCGGGGAGATCTTATTGCGGCCTTTCAGTACCTAAAGGAGGCCTACAGGAGAGCTGGGGAAGGACTTTTTCCTCGGGCACGTAGCAATAGGACGAGGGGGAATGGCTTTGAACTAGAAGAGGGCAGGTTCAGATTAAACATTAGGAAGAAGTTTTCCACTTTGAGGGTGGTGAGATGCTGGAGCAGGTTGCCCAGAGAGGTTGTTGAGGCCCCATCCCTTGAGGTGTTCGAGGCCAGGCTGGATGTGGCCTTGGGCAACCTGGTCTAGTGGGAAGTGTCCCTGCCTATGGCAGGGGGGTTGGAACTCGATGATCTTCAAGGTCTTTTCCAACCTAAACCATTCTATGATTTTGTTTCCTCTTGGTACATGAGTGCTTATGTTTTATACATGTTTCCATCCATTGTTCTTTCTATTTACAGGATGATGTAAAACATATGTTTGATTAAAAAAGTAAAGAACTTAAGTAAAGTTAATATACATAGACCACTATTTGCTCTTGCCTGAGACAAGATGTGATGGCAGTCACCTAGTTTGTAGTAACAAAGCGAAAAATTATTTTTGCGGGTGCTGTGAGAAGTGTAGCTGTCTGTTGTGCTCACATCATATTAAGCGCATTGTAGCAGGTTGCCTGGGACTTTTCATTGTAATTGTTTATTTTCAGGAAGAGAGATTATTTTCTAAAAATATTTTTAAATATTTTATTGCACTGCCAGTTTAAATTGCAAATGTGCACATGCCTTATGTGATATTCGGTATACCTTGTTTCTTTTGGTTATTATTAAACTTATTTATAAAGCTATCAAATGTTAATATGCCTTTTTACATCGAAGTAAATAAATATAAATTTGAATGAAACTTTTCATATTTTTTTTATAATATTGCAAAATATCGTAAAAGAATATCATAGAGTCATAGAATCAGTGAGGTTGGAAGGGACCTTTAAGATCATCAAGTCCAACCATTAACCTACCCTGATAAAAACATGAATATGTAAATATTTATATAGCTATGCATCAGAGTTGGCCTGAAATCTGCATATGGAACTTTACTTTTTCTTCCTACTTCTTGATTGCTGTGAAACACTTAGTTTTCAGTGCCATACTGAGTCATTTAACATCCTAAGGTCTACTTCTGCCAAGCATTAATGACAGGGGGATGATTGCTATTACTACTTGATTTTTAGATTAGCTTGGGGACTGCAGAAGAGTTGCAGCAAAGTTAAAATCAGGAGAGGAAGGAGGAACATGATGTGATACATTGAGGTGAGGTTTATTTTGGTTAGGATACAGTTGAGTTAGGTAGCAAGGAAGAAAACAGAGTAGGGAGAGAACATTGTTTTTCATACAGTAAGAAAGCATTTATAGCAAACTTTAATTGTCTCTGGCTTCCTATTTGTTGTCTTGCTTGACTGCTGCATATGGTAAGTTTAGGTTTAGAAAGGAGTTTCTTATCAAGATCTTTGCTTAGCCAGTGAATTCCAGATATGCATTGTGTGTAGTCACCCCACTGCTTTTAGCTTGAACCTGCTCTGATCTACCTTCAGAGCTCTGAGTTCTGTGGTACAGATGAGAACAGTCTTGGGCTTGAGTGCACCTGACTCTTTTGGGAGGCTTTTTGAGATCAGAGCCTGGGGTGTCTACTAAGTGTGTGGACTCTTGCGCATTTATTTCCTTGATCTCTATTCAAGAACTAGGCAAAGCACTGTTGTTCTGCACTGGACTGAAACATGTAGCAAAAGTGATGATGTAAATTTAGTTCTCTTCTAGCAAATAAATCTAGTTCTGGTTGCCATGAAGAACTCTTTTTCGAGTCAGGGTTGCCCTCTGAATACTTTTCTTCTTTAGGCTTATGATTGTTTGCAGTAGATGGTGCCTCTGGTCCTGTATCAATGTTTCTTTAGGAGTAGTATGTTAGTATGTTGCTCCTCTTGATACATGAGCAGAAAGAAATTGTAAGGCTTAAAATGTTGTTTAGACCTGAAATTCAAAATTTGCTGCTGTTTATCCAGTTTGGTACTATTTTGCCTATTGGATGCTTGACAGCTGTTACCTATATTCTAATTAAAATAAAAGCTCTAATGTTTCCATCCATAGGTTCTACAGCAATCCTTTTTGCAACTTGTTTTTACACTAATTTTCTTCATGTATGGAGCTTTTCCTTAGTTTGAAGTTTCTGTCAGAGTGCTGGTAATTATGGAAGGCTGTATACCCATTTAAATATCACAGAGCCATTTTAAATGCATTTTTAAGTCCAAGTGTCTTCCACAGGTAACTGTGCTATTTGATAAGAGGTTTGGCAGCATCTCTTGTGCAACTTTGGTGTACCAGGGTTTACTGAGCATGTAAAAACACAGCCAATCTGCTGTTTTAAGCTTGGTGTGATTCTCTTTCTTATGTCAAATAGAAATTATATGGAAGATGTGCTTCTGCACAATTCAAAGGATTCATTATCTAGATACAAAAGTTTCAAAGTGTACTCAGAATGCTGTCAAACTGGATGCGTTCCATAAGCATTAGCTGGTAGCTGTGATAAATATAAAAGGTGTCTAAACTAGGTACGGAAAATACCACTTCCCATCTCCTGCTTGCTGTTTCTATCGTAAAAATACTGGATATGCTGGGAGGGGTCTCCTACAAAATAGATCTGCCTCTTGCAGACCAGAATCCTGGTTTCCATTATGGAGCATTTATAGCTATCATCCCTGCTGCATCCTGATGTTCTCGATGAGAAAAAGCATGCGTGTCTGCTGTGACATTCACATTGAGAATTTCTCGCAGGATTGTTAATGGATACGTGGCATATTTGAGTTTGTCTTGCCAGTTAGCCAGCATAATGGCTGGATTCTGAAAATACTTGCTCGCTGTTCAGTGATCCATTGCCCAGGCAAGGTACCTTTGTAGAGCTCACTCTTTTCTTTTTCTCCTTCTGCACTCTTGCAATTTAGAGAGCTGAGCTGGATATTTGTAGTGCTGTGGTGTTGTACCATGTGGCAGATTTAATCTCTGATTAGAGAAATTGTCAGCTATCTACATTGCAAAGGTCAGGGTTTGTAAATGGAAGTTCCTTGTGGAAAAAACAAACCCTATAACGTGTTTACTTGCAGTATTATCAGACATAAAAATTGCTAGAAAGAGTTCAACAGTACAGCTATAGGCATTAAAGTTCTACAAGATCACTACATGGCGAAGTCTATTTTCATGCATGTATGTTGATTGCTAAAGACAGAATTGTTCTTTTATTGTATCTGGTTTGATCTTAAAATAATTGTTGAAAATCAAGATTTAAATTTTTAGTGGTCCTTCATGATATATTGACCTTACTCCAAGCTGTTGATCTGTTGCATTGATCATGATTTTCACCTCTTATGGTTGTGTTGCTTTCTCTGATTTTTTTACTTGTGGCAGCCTTTTGCTCTAAACGGTAATTAAACATGAGTTTGACTTGATTTTTCAAGATCGTGGCACATGTGATCACCTAAAGTCTCTAAAATGGTTTTGGATGGTAGCATAGAACTGAACTGGAACATTTTCAGTAGGTTGATAGAAACATCTTTCTGATCTGGTCTTTTAGAAACCTGAATTTACCAAGTCCTCTTGTCTTTCCATTAATGACTTATACATTTTATTTTTTTTCCCATTTGGTCAGAAGAGTAGCTTGGTACTCATTTTCAGGCTTTTGTATTCTTACTGCTACGCTTAAATGTCGTCTCCAAGTATTACAGTTTTTTCCTATGCCATTTCTTAGTCTTACAGTTAAAAATATAATGACCTTTACTGTCATATTCCTTCTTGTCACCTGTTATACATTTCTTTCCAGGTCTCTGTTCCCTTTTTGCTATTTGAATCTTGTTCACTTATTTCACTGCTATTTGTCCTCTCTGTGTTTTACACACTGTTCATCTCAGCCATCTAAAAGCATTGCTGGTCTTGCCTGAGAGTCAGTTGGAGGGTTTATACGTCTTATAACATACCTTTTGATTCTTGGATCAGGCAGGTGGATGTATGCTGTCTGTGAGTAAAGGCAACTGGAAAAATACTGCTTTGAGGTAAGACGTAAGGTCTTACTCATCCTGCTGCTTTATGTCAGTTGGGCAGACTTCCTTTCAGTCATCTCTATAGGTCGCAGACACTTCAGAAGTGTTACAGAATGTTCATATCTGTTTCTGGGAGGTCCAAGTAAAGTATAGGGACACTTGAGGGACACACTGTTGAGCAGGATGAGTTAGGAAAATACACATGGACTGTGCATATCAAGGAACACCAGCTTATGGTAGATAACTTTCTTTTCCGAGGCTGACAGCATTTGAAGAATCCCTGGATCTTTAAATGTTTGATGAATATAGATACTCTATGTTTATGAGCTGGGTTACCGGGTATTTCCTAGCTACACAAAGGCTGATTCCTACTGGGGCTAAGAACTTTTGCAAAGAGGGCGCTGAAGTTTCCATGAAAACCTTTTAGTCATATGTCATCAGCTATACTATCTATGATATAACAAAAGTTTAAAGTACCATAATTAATCACCACTGTCATGATTCTTTTCTTAGGATACAATCACATGGACATGGCAAGGGCCAGGAGCGTAAGTGGTTTATGTTTTATTGCTTATATCATGATTGCTTTCCTTCATTAGTTTTTATTTACAAGTCTTATAAGCATATATAGTCAGTAATAATTGCTAGTTATTAGATTATTCTTTGGGATTAATTTGTGTCTTTTATCTATTACTCCCTAATTATGATAATATGCAGTTAGAGGAATCCGGGTACAAACAGTATAATTCTGCTGCTGTGACTTTGGTAGTTTGCGGAATGGATTTTATGTTTTTATTTCAAATTTTTGTTTTGTTTTTTAGCCAAGTACCTGTAGTAAAGCAACTTGTGTCTGCTCTACATATTTTATTGCCTGCAACTTGATTTGTTGTGTTTCTGTATAAAATCTGTATGGCTATTGTTTGAAAATAGTCTAGTCCCACAGAAGGAGTCAACCCACCTAGGGAATTTGGAGATACTGTTTCTTTTATCTTGCCTGAATGTAACTTTGATTATTTTTTTTTTTTTTTTTAAACAAAATGTTATTCTAGAGGTTTCTTAGCAGATTCATGTAATGTAAAACACTAGATGAAGCAGTTCTTGTTTGTTTTAAAAAAAATATTTTTTTTTAGTATTATTTTCACATTGGGGTTGGAGTAGAAGTTCTAAAATGTTTAGATGAAGATTAAAACAAGAAATTTTGAACTGTAAGTAAAGGGGAGTCGGATTCTATGCTTACCATTAGCCTCTTCTTTGGGAACTATTGTTTTGAATGTCCCACCTGAGATCATATATTTTAGTAGTAACGAGGAAACCATTGGGATTAGCCAAGATTCAACTAACGTAGAATTTTGTCAATTAATTTTTGCACCTTCAAATGGACTGGGAACCAGATCTAATTAAGGATATGTCTAGATTTGGAGACTTGAGGAAATCATTGTTCACTTTTAAAGGTTCAGCTTTCAATCAAATTGTCATGTTGAAAGTAGAGGAATCCATGGTAATGTCTGGAGTAAGTAGGTACTGCAGCATTTACTGCATGCAGGGATTTCTGTTCTATCCTTGCGAGTTCCTACCTCCTCCCTTGCATTTGTGCTGCAGTTCATCTAGCAAATTAACTCAGCCAGAGGGGAGAAAGGTGAGTAGCTTACTTCCAGCTTAGTGTCCTACCTGAGGAGTCAAGAACACATAGAAGGAGGAAGGAGAGGGAAGGAACTTGTAGGTGTGTTGCCTCAGATCACTTTAATGTGTAGAAAACCTTTATTTGGAAGTGCTGACCTCTGCTAATAAAGTTAAATTAAATTAAAGCTGAATCAGAATCTGAAGCAGCATGTGATGTTATGCAAATTCACTGGGTCAGTTTAAATTACAGCTTTACTTAATTAGGATTAATTCTCCTGAGTTGACCTAAAATGTATTTCTGATGTCTTAGCAGAAAATACTGTTAAGACTGATACAGTCTTCACTCTCTCAGCAAATGTCTCCCTTCTTCTGTCATAGTGTTAGCCAAAACTTAATCTGGAAATATTGATGTATCCGGGAGTATGCTGTTTGTTCACAGTTGTAGCCTATAAAATGGATTGAAAACTTGTCATGTGGAAGCTATACGCTTTCTTCCACTTATGGGAAGTAATGTTTTTACTAGTTTGACAGTATTCAGAGCAGATCAACTGATTCTACCTTGGAAACAAAAATTGACAAAAGCATACAACTTAAATTTTCTCTACATTGGACTTGAGTCAAACCAGGACAGTTAGATACAGGTTCTACCAGTTTTTTAAACTGATGTTTGTAATTTAAGTCTTTGAGGATGGCAGAGAGAAAAGTTTACTTGTAACTTATTGAGGTATTTTAATGCTCTTGGACAAGGACCTAGAAACCAGACTTTCACGTTTCCTGTCAGTGACATAAACTCCAAATAACAAGTTCCACTGCTGTTCTTGCTCCTTGTCTTTGCTTTAATGTATTGGAAGTTCAGTAGGAAAGAAGGGGAAAAAAGCCCTGAATGATTGTATAGCAAAATGGATAGGGTGTTGCTTCTAGGAACTGCACTTTATCTGCCTAAGAGGATTTTGACCAGCCCTCCTCTCACAGCAATTGACTGCTGTAACTACCTAGATACTGTATAAAATGTGGCTACTGACGCTGCTCCCTAATTTAGGTTTACTAAATCCTCTCCTGGATTTGAATCTTACTGCTTTCTAAGGTCAAGTTTATTCCAGTATCTGGTGTCTTAGGGTACTAAAACACACGTACTGCATTTCCTTAACAGACTTCTGAAGTATAATGAACTTTGATTCCAAACCAAGGTAATGATAAAATCTTAGTCATGATAAGTAACCTTGCCAACGCTATGCTGAATACAGCATTTTCCTGAAACAGACTTCCTGTTTCTTTACACACTGTGCATACACCATATCCTACTGTGTGTATTAGTACCTGTATATCATATTGCTGCTTGTCTTCCTGCTTTTGGGTATCTTTTAAGATGCAACTTAAGTGTAAATTGCTTTTGTTCTACCTTACAGAATGTAATGTATAGAAGTGCTCTCAAAGACCTTGTCTGTTAATTTTGTAGCTGAATATGATCATACCTACAAATAGGAATGTTACTTCGGAGCATAATGTACTACTGTTTCACTACATGTAAATTTTTTCCTCCATCCTTCTCCTTTTCCCCCCTCCCTTTTAGGTTAGAAATTCTGTGGCTTACTTTGTGTCAATTTCACAATTCTGTGGAAATTGAGGTCAGTAAAAAAAAAAAAGTGTATTCTGAGCAGTATCAGAATATGTGTTATTGTACTTAGTTCTGCAGTAAAAGTTTGTATTCAAACTTCATATTTTGACACTGTCTGTAAAAACAAGTTAAAATAGCACTTATATTTTAGACAAATGGCTCCTATATCTGAAAATGTAGCCTAGAAATGGAGTAACAAAATACAGTTTTCTACTTGGCTTAAGATTACTTTCTTATTCATTTAAATTGAGTAGATTTCTAACTCTGTTTAAAGAGTCTTCTGTGAACAAATTTCTTGTCTTTTAATTGCCTGATTGCTATTCCAGGTAGTATACCAACTGTGTGTGTTAAATATCCAAGTCTGTGAATGGTGGTGTATAATATAGGGACTATCTTCTAGAGAAAAATCATAGTAAGTGGTTTCTTATAGGCCAGATAGGTTACTTAATATTTCTGGGTAATTTTTTTTATTAGGCTGCACTGTTCAGTATGTGAAATTGGAAAACGCAAAAAAAAAAATTTAAGTTTATGTATATTTTAACTTTGTTTTGAGAAAAACACTATGTCATACTAAGACTGAAGACTGCTATAGTGAAAATGGGAAAACAATTAAAACCTTTCCTTTTAAATTGCTGTCCGTATGCATCTTACAGAGATTAATTACATTTTTGTGGAGAAGTATGGTGTTTTAAGGGTCTTATATAGGGTATTTGACAGGTGTTCTCTAGTTCTTTCGCTTACGTTTTTTAAATAATGAAGTAGCTACTTATATCTTACTGATGGCAGGGTAAATTAGTAGAAAGAAGTATTACATATTTATGTACACGTACATGGTACTATTATAACATATGCTAATCACAGTATTTATAATTGCTATACTCTGTGTTTACTTATTTATGCTATATATTCTTGCAAAAATAATGAACGCACAAAATACCAGCCACTGAACAGTTGTATCTATTTGTGGTTTGTGTTATCACTTTAGTTGCATGTTTTCAGCTGTTAATAGTATATTAAAAATAAATTAAAACCCTTATTTCCAAAACAGTGGCCTATTTTTGGTAGAAAGGCCAGGGAGCAACTGCCTCATGCAGAGACAAGACAAACCAGCTGATTGGCAGGATTTTTGCTCTATCTCAGGAACATGGTTTTCAGCCCTAGGCAAGTAAAATGGGTTCTTTCACACAGAAGTGAACACTGCTGAGCTTTCTTGATTTTTGAGACAGCAGCTGCTTGCAGATGCTGAGTTTCTGTAGCACATACAGAACTTGCACAAGGACAAGTTATGATCTTTGGTTGTGATTTTTGTTTTTATTTTTTTTTTAAAAGCTAATGACTTTCTGAAATACTGTGTACTAAAGCACGAGCTGGCAGACGGTAGAGGAGCAGAGCTGTTTACGAAGCTGCTCGCAAGTATGAGGCAGAGTACTTGAGAGCTACTTCTTGAATCTGTTTTTGTAAGGAAGTGCTTCAGATTTAGCAACATAGAGGAAAATGTATTGCTCTGTGTTCAAAGTCATGTTTTTCCCCTGGTCTCCAAAGTTTGTTGGCTTTTATTCCTGCTTTGTTCCATCTGCACAGGGATACTGGCAAGTACCAACCAGCCTTGATACCCGAATTACTGCTGAGGGAGATATACAGACAAACAATACAAGTTCAGTATGTTTTTGATTAAATGCTAGCTCCTAAGGTCTAACAGCCAGCAATCAGCATCCGAAGTTTGTTAGTCTGGGCTTCTCTGCATACGTATGTTCTGGCATACCATACATGTCATTCAGCGTGTATACGGAGAAGCAAGCATCTATGTGGATTTTGTAATAGGTTACTCTAAATATTGTCCTGCCCATCCATCCTGTACTTGGAATTGACATGCAAGCAGTCTTGTGAAGAAGAAAGGTTATGTGATCACCTGCACATACAGCTGGTTTTGGCTCATGTCAGTTTGTTTTTCTGGCCTGTCAGCTTCAGTGTTCATACATCCATCACAGTGTACAGTAGCTGAGAGTTCTTCTCTTAATTTTGTTAGTGGTGCTGAAATGATTGTGCTATTTCTGTCCAGTTAGGCATAAACATGTAGAACACCTCTGAAATTACCTCATATTCTCAAACTTGTCCTGTGTTTGGATGAATGACTTGATAGCAATTTGCAAGTCAAAGTAAAGAAATAGAATTGAGCTTGGAACGTGAAGGAACAATCTTTCCCTCCCTATTAGCTTCACAGTCTTTGCTCTTTTGTATATTACATCACATCAGGCTGGCATACCTGCTTGTAAACCTAGAAGACAGGAGTCATGTGTTTTCAATTGCAGTGATGCATAGACAGATAACTGTAGCAAAACCCCAAATAAATTAAAGATTTGTCTATCGCTGACTACTTCTAATAAATAGTTAGACAAACATCTAATGGCAGCATTTTGAGTACTGCTGATCATACCATTATGCGATTCTGAAGATACAGCTAACTTCATAGTTATTGAGAAGTATTTACCGATAGGTAATTATACGAAGTATAACTAAGCTTATTACAAATTTGGTTTCTACTTGAGAAGCTTTCCACAGTATTACGAACATTTTATTCACTTAGTGCATAAATTGTCTCATTGCATTGCACTACTAAGGGAATTTTCTGTTACTGAGCAGCAGTGGGAATCAGTGATCCCTTCTTGTTCCTTCTATCTGATAAGTTAATTACTTGACAGGAATGGGATGTTTTGAGGGTTTTTATAGGTGAGACTGGCCGTGATCTTGGGGCTTACATCATATTTCAATGAACACTTAAAACCATAGCCAAAAGCTTTTAATATAGACCATGCCATTCTGAAAGCTGCCTTTTCGGTTGCAGGTGTCCAGCAGTTTTGGTTTAATTTTTCCCTTCCAGCCTCAACTGTTCTGTGGTTCTGCAGCCATCTGCATTTATTTAGAGTTTTTCTTTTCAGTTGAGTATTAATATACAGTATCCAATTTGAAGGACAAATTTTGCAAAACCTCCAACAACAGAAGATAAAAACACTTCTAATGTGTACATTGAGCAGTCATAAATGATTTCAAAATGTGCAGGTGGAACAGTAAATACCTGATGTCCTGAGAATTTGAATTCTTAATATTTAAGCTATAGAACAATGTTCATGTAGCAGGTGCTTTTCTTGTTTATCTGCAAAGAGCTGGACAATACAGGCTGTAAAAGTTTGTGCGAGAAAATGCTAATGCTTTTAAATCATTTAAAAAATCCTTTTCCTACTTATTAAAGCAAGATAAAGCTCTGCTTGGTTTCCATGAGGTAAGAAATGGAAATGAGCAGAGTCACTGTTTTATGAGTTTCTAGAAGTATGATGTATCCTTAAGCATTTAAGAGTTCAATTTTGACTGGTTTTATGGTACCTTTGTTAATATAATTTTGTAAACAGCAGCAAACTGTATACATTTTTCACCACAGTGCTATAATAGAGATTGTTTAAATGTTAAATATTCTTGGTATAATTCAGTTCTCTGTATGCAGTTTCTACCCGTGTACGTTCCTTCAGAAGAAGAAAGAAAAAATCCAGTGTTATATGCCAATAACGTCAGACGTGTAATGGCAGAGTAAGTATGTTGTAATATGGAATAAAAACAGATGTGTGATTTTAATTTTAGGATCAAGAAAATGTCATTCTGTGTGACAAAACTCAGAGGGTTGTGATCAGCTGCACAGAGTCTAGTTGGAGGCCTATAACCAGTGGTGTCCCCCAGGGGTCAATACTTGGTCCAATCTTGTTTAATGTATTCATTAATGACCTGGATGAGGGGACAGAGTGTATCCTCAGCAAGTTCGCTGATGATACCAAACTGGGTGGGTGGCTGACACCCCAGAGGACCGTGCTGCCATCCAGCGTGACCTCTGCCCAGCTCTCCAGCCTGTCCAGAAGAACCTAATGAGGTTCAACAAAAGCAAGTGCAAGGTCCTGCACCTGGGCAGGAAGAATGCTAGGCACCAGTATAGGTTAGGGGTGGACCTGCTGGGAAGTAGCTCGGAGGAGAAGGATCTGGGGGTCCTAGTAGACAGTAAATTATCCATGGCCCAGCAATGTGCCCTTGTTGCCAAAAAGGCCAATGGAATCCTGGGCTGCATAGGGAATAATGTGGCCAGTAGGTCGAAGGAGGTCATTCTCCCCCTCTACTCGGCACTGGTGAGGCCACAACTGGAATACTGTGTCCAGTTTTGGGCTCCCCAGTTCAAGAGGGACAGGGAACTGCTGGAGCGAGTCCAGCGAAGGGCAACTAAGATGATTAAGGGCTTGGAGCATCTGCCTTATGAGGAAAGGCTGAGAGAGCTGGGACTCTTTAGCCTGGAGAAGAGAAGGCTGAGGGGAGACCTTATTATGGTGTACAAGTATCCAAAGGGTGGGTTGAAGGAGGATGGAGCCAGGCTCTTTTCAATGGTTCCCAGTGACAGGACGAGGGGTAATGGGCACAAGTTAGAACACAGGAAGTTCCGTTCAAATACACGGAAAAACTTCTTTACAGTGAGGGTGACAGAGCACTGGCACAGGCTGCCCAGGGAGGTTGTGGAGTCCCCTTCTCTGGAGATTTTCAAGACCCACCTGGATGCAGTCCTGAGTAATGTGCTCTAGGCAGTCGTGCTTTGGCAGGGGAGTTGGACTAGATGATCTCTAGAGGTCCCTTCCAACTCTGAAACTCCGTGATTCCATAAAATCAAGTCAGCGTAGTTGCCTGCTTGCAAAGACTCTTGTAGTCTGCAGTAGTGTATACAAAACTTTTTATATAGCAGTTGCCTTCCTCCCTGAGGAGGCCAGGGAGCCACAAATACAGCAGGAAATGTAGGAATTGGTAGCAGGAACTGTAGGAATTGGTGGGTTTGGGTTGTCTCCTTTTTCTAACATATCTTCATATAACAAGCCAGTTCTGCTTGCTGCTGTGCGGAGAAAGGTATAGTTGAATTTTATGAAGTTAATGTAACTGAAATTTGTGCTATTGAGGTTGCATTTTAAGCTATGACTTTTTTAATGAGGTTGAGAATAGTTTAATGTATTCATTGTTAGCCTGTGGTTATTTCAAAAATAAAGCACAAGAAAGCTGCTTCTATTGGAAACAGAGTACTGATACAATGCAAACTAATTGAAGTTGCATGTTAATGAGAGGACACATACAACACTTGTCTATAGTGTATAATAAAGCCAACATTGAATATGCAGACCTTCATTCTCTTTTGTAGTATTTTTTAACCTCTCTTGTTCATTCTTTTTTTTTGTCCTTTCAGAAAATCTTCCATTAGTCAGTAGATGTACAGTATTTACAGAGAACACTCATTAATGACTCTTGAAGGATTTAGGAATCTTTCTACTCTGAATTTTGAAAGAACTTGTGAAATCTTAATTTCCTTTGTGTAACTTCTCTTCTGTTTCTAAGTTACCAATTTCAACCAAAGGCAAGTTTGTAGATAGAAACTAGTAATTCTTCTCTGGTTTATAACCAAAACCCAGCTCTGTGAGTTTCCTTAAGGATGTTGGGCCTACAATATAACAGTAGATCAATATTCAATCCATTGTACAAAAGGACGTTTCTCAAAAAGAAAAAAAAAAACAAAACAAAACAAAACAAAAAAACAACAAAAAAAAAACGATCTGTGTGAATCAACCTGTCTTAGAGTTGCAGTGGCCTCAAAGACTATTGTAGTTAATTTAAGACCATCAGCTGGCACTAAATTGTTGTCCTCAGACATTGTGTAGAAGGATGTGTTATGAAACCTTAAATCTGAACTCCAATCAGATGACAAGGATTGTGAGGTATAAAGAGAACTTTTGAAATACAGAAGTTTACAACAACCTGCATGTTGAAAGTCTTCCCTTCTGTGTGCCCATAGGAGGAGAGATGATTTTGCTCTATCTTTTGTTTTTCCCTCCCACCTCTGAAGGATTAGGCACTTGGGGTAACAGAAGTGGGATGCAGGTCTAAAGGGAATACTGTCAGAATGGGAGATAGCAATTGTGGCTTGCTTTGAGATGAAGAAAGGGCTGCAGATCCTGTGTTGATGTGAAAGGAAAATAAATGTGTTTGGATATCAAACTTCTGAAGTTAAAATGCAGATGGGAATAAACCGGAATGCTGACTCCTGGATACCATGGATTACTGTAGACCAGTTAAAATAACATCAACATAGCCAAAATTTATTTATTTATTTATGACCACTTCCATGTGCTTACTTCTAGTGGCAGTTCTCCAGATTCTCCCAGTTCATTCATGTGGCTTTTGGTATAGGAGATACCAGCTGAGATCCTGTCAGCCTGTCCTGGAGGCGTAGCAGTTACAATTCTAGCATTTCGGGTGCTATTTGGTGCTAGCATTGCACCCTGCATTGCTAAATAAAGGATAGTATTACTGCTTCATCTAGATTTGTCTCCTTTTCTTGAAGATTGAATTGGTGACAGTGTACCATTTTGATATCAAGAGGTCAATTCAGGATCTGTTTAGATGTCTGCTTTCCCCTTCATCCCCATAATATTTTTCTGGAAGAAGAGTCTAATCCTACTGGATATTTTACAGCAGCAGAGGTGGCAGTCCCAGATAATAATGCATTTGTGAGTCTTGAACCAGTACTGCAGCAAAACCTTGTCTCTTGCCCTTGATTTCAAAGGGAATTGATAGGAGTTGCTGAGTGCAACAATACGTGTGATTTCCACTCCTGAAATCTGTTTGCCTTCATCATAATCTTGTCTCGTGAACAGCTTCTGTTAAGTATTGAACAAAGCACTTGACAGGATGTCTGATTCTTATGCTGCTTCTACTTGTTGACTGAAGTTTTGATTTTGCCTTGTTTAGATTTTCTGTGGGCAGCCACAGATGCGAGTGATGGGGGTTTCTAGGTGTTCCTGTTCATTTATGTATAAAACAAATGTTTGACAAAGGAGATGCTGTCATTCACAGAGGTTTGCTTCCTTAGGACGTTAGTTTCTTGCAGGACAGATGAATTAACTTGCCCAAAAAGTGAAATCCAAAGTGAGCCTGGCCTTTTGGCTCTCTGTTGCAGGCCAGGGACTTCTGGCAGAACTGTTCTCCTGAGCTTTGTGTTCCCTCAGGCAGCCATACCAATAACAAAGCAAATGCCATTTTTTAACTGCTTTAGCGCTCTGCATGCCTTTATTGTATTCCTTCTCATCCAGGATGACAAAGATTGTATGCTTTTGAAGATGCATTCAAGTGCTAGCCCACCATTTGTATCCTTCTTTTCTGCTGCCATATACCATTCAAATATGAACACTGGTTTGTTTTTCCTGGACCACGTTGGGGATGATTATCTCATTGATGAGAACATTGTGACCAGAAGTTACTCAGTCCGGATTACTATTCTGCAAACACCCTTTCCTACTGTGTTTCAGGACCTCATTCATGGGCTTCTTTTTTCCCTAAACTAAAGCTAGTTTGTTTTAATTAATTCAAATGTAATTTGAGGTGATCTCTTCTTGATTGGTGGTAATTCAGTATTTGTGCACTGATCTGTCACCAAATTCAACAAGAATCCAGGTGATACATTTCCATTTTTTACAAGACACTGTTATGCTAGAAAATTAATTTAAGGCTCACAACTTCTGCAGACCTTTCAGTTGTACCTGTGGATACTTGCTTCCTGCAGTGCTAGTTTGTAGTGACATTTTTTTGTTGCAGTCCCCATCAGAAGGATGAGCAAGATCCACCCCTTAGTAGTTGATTGCTTTACAGCACTTATAAAAATGCAGAATTTCTTTCTAAAAGGGTTTCTTAGTCTCAGCTATGCAATTACCAGTTTTTTAATGTCTGTTATCTTCAACTATTTTTCTCATTGACAGATACTTGTTCGGTAGCATTGGGCCAAAAATTGGGTCATGTGCAGTCTTCTTACAGCCACTCAGCTCACTGTTTCTTCTGTTTTGGGGATTATCTGTTTAATCAGAACTGGAATTACTCATGCAGGATAGCCACTGCTGCTGAATAGTTACTCCATGCTTGTCTTCCTTAGGATCATTTTCTTATTCTGCACAAAAGGTATGTGCAGATTAGATTAATATACTGTTTAAAGTATGGACCACTCTACTTATTCTGTATCAATATGCTTTGAATTTGATTTTCTCATACAGCCTGTTTTGTTTGAGTGACTCTGTCTTCTTCGTTCTTTCTGGTCTTGCTCTGCCTTCTACTCTGTTTAGTCAATGTCCATCTTATCTACAACATGCTATCAGGAAGTGTTTTTAGAGTCACTTTCAAATCACTGAAAATGTTGATTGGTTTTGAATATGGCAACAGTCCATGCAGGTCCTCTCTTTAAAATAAACAAACAAACTTTGGTGATATCTTCAGTTTAATTCACTTCATGTGTTCTTTATTGCTGTAATACAGTTCTGAAGCCACCATGTTAGTAAGTCATATCATGTAGATACATATTATATTGCCCCACTTTTGTATTACTTACAGTTGCAAAATAGTCGTTTTGGTCTTCATGTGTGTTAGCTGTTACCACCTTACACTGATGGTAGTCAATGTGAATTATTTTGATCTGTTAATTTATTCATTTCAACGCTTACTGTTCCTTCTATATATTTTCTAGTTGTGTCAAGCTTTCTGGCCTATATTGTTACATTTTATCTATTTATTTTTAATATCTTCAAACTATGAACTTGTGATTTACTAGAACTTCAGTAGTGTTGGAGAATCTTCAGTGTGTAGACTTGAGGCTTCAACCCCAGCTCTTCTAGAATTATCAAGAACAAGTCATTTGACCTTGCCTTCACAAGTATTTATTTCACAAGTATTTATTTGAGTGATAAAGGAAACATCTCTACCACTGTTAAAGCATTTGAAAGTAGTTCATTTTATTCATAAGATATGTCATCTTAATTGTTTCCTAATATAAAGTATTTATTGCATATGATTTCTTTTTTTTCCTCTTGGCAATTTTATTATCCTCAGTTAGTGATAGATTATGTCGCTGTTTATAGTCTTTCTTATGCTTTGTAAAAAATCTTATGTTTCTTAGCTTCATCCGTTGCAACTTCTGTCTTCACCTTTCCATATTGCTTCTAATTTATTGATACACTTTTAAAGTTAATTTGTTTATGGTGGGGTTTTTTGCCCTAAAAAACCTCGTTAGTTGTCTCTTTTCATTGTGGAATTGTACCTTTTGCCTGTTGAATAGATTCTTGAACACCTAATTTTCATTAGCACTTTTATTCTGGAAGACATCTGATGGTTGTAAAGTAATCAAAGTGCTGTTGAGGTTATAGAAATACTGCTTTAAAGAAAAAGTAGGTAACTCTTCCTCTCCCACTTCGCAAAACAAAATTTGTCAGTTTGTTAGCTTACTATCCATTAGGGCTCAGATATGTTTAAAAGGAGTATGTCAGTAGCTCAGCTTCTAGTTAGTTGCATGTACTTAGCACTATTCATTTTGTACATAAATAAACCTGTGGTAGTGCAGGCAGCTAATTGTGAAAATCTGCACTGCAGGCTTTTTGGGCAAGTCTAAAGTAACATCCATAATTACAGATGTAAGCTCCTTAGATAATTACACACAGACCTGTTAAACACTTACTAACATACACAGTTCTGCTTTAGTTTTTTAGTTTCCCTTAGAGAGGCTGTCTTCAAAATAGGAAACAATATGATTTAGATGGTATAATTTTTTAAAAAATGCAAGTTATAATATTGCAACTTTGTTAATTTTTTTTTATGCCTATGGGGATGTTTAGACTGAAACCTGATGGAAACTGGGTACCTTTGCCCCTTGGTTTTTCAAAACTGTAAGCACCTCAGAACTGAAGTTCTGTCAGCATTCCTGATTGAGCATTTCATTTTTCTGATCTTTCTGGTGTTAGAACACAGCATTATAACTACATATATGACGCTAGCCAGGAGTTTTAAAGTTTCTTTTGTGGTGAGCCCAGAAAGTCAGACTTCCTGTAGAAATACCAAAATGTCATAGTCTGGTTTGCATTTTTCCAGTAACTTTGTTTTTCATCTCCACTTACACAAACATTTAAAGACATGTTTTTATATTTACAGTAGATGCTCAAATGAATTGAAGTGTAGAGTGTTAGGCATGGAACTTGACCGAGAAAACATAAGGAAGACAGATGTTTTCAAGTGCTTGCCAGAATCACTTTCCCCTTGTCGGAACATGTCATACTGTTAAAGCAGTAAATCTTATCAGCTTGACATGAGGATTATGTCTCTGCTTTTGAGAAATGAATCCTTTTTTCCAGCATGCTGGTGAAGGCCAAAGATATTACAGATAGTCTTCTGTGTCTGTTTCACCTTTTGTAATCTTCTACGTACCCAAAATCAGATACTTTTTTTTTTTTTCCTTCCAGGCTTTGACAGCATCAGAATGTCATCTCAGCCACCATATGTGATACAGTAATGCTAGTTGCTGAAGAATAGCCTTGAGGATATGGTTTTACAGTAGCTTACTGGTCTATCTCATGGCTATTTGTTGTATTTTCAGTGGACAATTAAATTTAACTTCGGAAAAATTGCTGTGCTCTGTACCTATGCTGTCTGAAGTTTTATTTGCGATTCTGCAGAAGCACTGGTTGGCTGCTTGGCACTCAACTTTGAAATTCAAGACTTCTTTTTGTTATTTTTATACCATCAAAGGCATGAGGATCAGTATAAGTGGAATTACTGAAGTGCTGGAGCTAACAAGCATCCGTTTGTTTAGGTTTCAGGCCATATACAAAAATGGAGATGAGAACTACGTTGTGCACTCTTGTTTATTTCTGTGAATGCTGTAAGTGTGGCAATTAGGCAAATGTAGTTGCTGAACAGGGTTAACTCTATGCAGCTTCCTGCTCAGTTTATTTTCTCAAGGAAGAAGTAATTTTTTTAAAGTTAAATAATATTTGGCAAGTCTTGTTTGAACTAGATTTTTGAATGCGGACAACTCAAAGAGAACCTGTTTCACTTTTCACCCCTTGAAGATTTGTGGAGTACAAGCCTATAAGATCTTATCCAGACCAACAATTACAGGACCTATTTTCTTAACGCAAGGGATAAACGCAGCTGTTACCAGCTTCTTTTTCTGTCTAAAAATTAAACCACCATGAGATAACTATATTCTTGATGTGAACTCCAGACTCTTACCACTGGCCCTTCATTTGCTAGGATAATGTTGCAAAGTAGTAGTCGTCCAAGGAGATAAAAGGGGCTATCTACCCTGGCCTTCCAAGACTAAATAAGTGAAAGTTCGTAATCTTGGGAAAGAAAGACAGAAAAAGGGGAGGGAAGGGGAGGGGAGAGTTGTTCTGAAGGTCAGGAAAATCATGAGTGTTCTAGTATGCATAGTAAGGCAAGTCTGTTACTTTACATAGTGGAAGAGATAGAAAGCACTCAACAGTAGATCAGCTAAAAGTAAACAGAAATAATCTTTAAAGGATGTACTAAATTGTGGTGTTCACTACCAGATGCATAAAATGAATTCATCAGAGCTGCGATGTACTGTAAAAAATTTGGTCCATCAGTGATTCTAAATCACAGCGATACAAATAGTCTCTGGTTCAGGAAGATTCTATACAGATGACTATGAGAAGCTGGGGTTATTTGTCGACCATGTTTTGTATGTCTTTTTCCAAAACACCTGATAGTGAAGTAAAATGCCAAATTTGCTATCCTTTTAATGTCTTTAGCACCCTATAAAATTATAGCTGATTTTAAGGGTTTTTTTGGAGCAGCCTGTGGAGTATTTTCTAAATTAGTTCACAGTTCTGCTTATTAACAATGTAAAACATTTTGAAAATGTTTTTGTTGAAGCATAGATTCAGAATGTCACAATATTGTCTGCACTATTTTTCTCTCACTTTGCATAATATTACAGCAGTCACAGTCTGGTTTATGTTCAGAATTTTGCATGTGTAGTGGATTGGTAGGCAGAAAATGAGAAAGTTGATTATTTTTATATTATGACTGCACAAGTGTTAGACATTGAGAGCTGTTTGGTGTGAGAAGTCGGGACATAACAAGTACAACTGTTGCATACAACAGATTGGGTTTGCAAGAAGGCTTTTGGGGTTTTGTTTGATTTGGGGTTTTTTGTTTGTTTGGTTGTGTGTTTTTTTTTTTTTTTTTTTTTAAGTGACTTGCTGACTTTGGAATTTCGTGTAGTGTGATATTGTGAAAGGTAAATAGCCATCATTTCAGAGAGGGTGGGGAGGGAGAAAGTCGCAAAGTGTGTCAAGCCCCATGTGCACATCTGGCCTTATAAAATTGCTGAACAATAAAAAAGGTCAAGATCAGGTTAACTGATTGTGAAAGTGGATGTAGTATGAAGAAAAGAGGAAAGAAATGCTTCCAAATGAAGGTGTGGGAAAAGCTGTTACATTCCTAGTTTATTAAAAACATTGGGTTGCACTTGCAATTTGCATCTTGAATCTCAAATTGAAATCTCAAGTTGCAGCTGTACCCAGGCTTTACAGTAAACTCTAGTATGCCAGTCTTTATTCCAAGAAATTGAAAAATTCACAAGTCTTAGCACAAACAATGAATTTTATATGTTCCCCGGCTTCAGTTTCTTCAATACTCTGAGCTGAAATCAAGGTCCTTTTGCATTAATCTGCTAGCCTTATACAGCTTGTGATTTATCTTCTGAACTTGAGACCATTGAACTCTAGTTTATCTGGCCTTGGTTGATCCTATGACTGAATTTTACTGTGAGCAAAAGTTGTTTCTTCTCATTTTTTACTTCTGATTTTTGTAATTCTGAAAGTCTGTATGCAAATATATTTTGCTTTTTAAGGCTGGAAAATGGCCAACAGGTGAGCAAGAGAAGATGTTTTTATCCTTCTTAATCCTGCTTTATGTATGTTTTGACACTGGGCATACGTGCAGGCGTTAATTATAGTGGGAATTTTCCTGTACTGGTAGAGCTATTAGTCTGGCCCAAATACCGCTCCTTCTGTAAGGGATGTGCACAGCTATAAAAAGGTGCAGGTTGTATTTTACCCCTATGGCTTGGCTGAGTCTAAGATGTTCCCTACTTTTGTTTGGAATTTGTGCTGTATCATAAGTTTGGTCTTGGTGGTTTGTTGGGTTTTTTTGTGGGGTTTTTTAATTCCTCTTTGGCTAGGCTCCTTCAACATGTGTGGGGACCATTATTTAAGAGAAGTTATTTAAATCTGGCATCGGTTCTCGGACGGCAGTCAGGCTTCTACCCTCCACCAGGTTGAATGGCCTGATCTTTTAGTCATCTTTCTTTTGATGTGTTTGAAAAGCTACTAGTTTTAACAAGTTATTGTTTCTTGCTTTGGCTTGCCACCTTATGGTTATGTTTTAACTTGTCTGTCTTCTCTGTTTTCCATGAGAAAACATGTTTTTTTTTTTAAAAAAAGTCTTTTCGTTCTAATTGCCATCTTTAATCAGTTGCTGAGTTATACTGGATTTTTTTTAATTTTCACAATCTTTTTTTGATAAGTGTCTTGTCACTTATCTTTATTCCCTCATATGATGTGTTGTTTCTGTACCACCAATGACTACTTTACCCTTTCAGTTACTTCTTTTAACTTTTTAACTAGCTTCCCCTTTTCATTGTAATTGTCCTGTGCTTCAGCTGGTCACCCATAAGTTCCTGTATTTCAGTTGTGTGCTATACCTACTGCTGTGTTAAGATCTGATGAAATTTGGTGTAATGTGCCTGGCTGGACAAGATCTCTGGTTATTAGCACGTTCTTTTATGTAAGCCGCTCTGGATGATACTGTTTAGAGTGTGTCCTTGCTGCCCTAGAAGTTCAGCTATTTCACTGATAGTTGACAGGGAAGTTTATAAGGATGATCTAGCACACACATAATACAAAAGAAGGGAACGGGAAATAATCTAACTGATAGAACAGACTCTGCTTCTTTCATCCACCTCTCTATTTCCAAGGAAAAATGATTTAGTATTGTATAATACCGATGATTTCATATTGTATAATACAACACTATATTGAATACCTTGTAATACAAGTATTGACAAGACCTGCAATGCCAGATCTCCAAGTCAGGTGGAACTTGGAAATGGATTTAAACCCCCATGGCATGGAGGAGTTGTTCATCTGGATTTTACACAACATTCATTACTATGTTAACCATAAGTCTATGGGATAAAATATGGTATCACAAGAACCTGTTGTCCATTCCATTAAGGTGGTTTACAAATTTGCAAATACTACTAGGACACCCTTCATAGGAGGAGTAGAGCAATGAAATGGGAACAGATAAAGAAATGAAAAATTTGGAGGAACTGAATTTAATTGCTTATGATCACCCATATGAGGCAATCTAGCCTTCAGCAGTTTGCAGGATTTTAAGATGCCTTTTCTATGTACCTGTATGTCTTTGATTTAGTTGGCTTTTTCCGTGTGTTCCTTCCTGTTTGTTGTTTCTTCTTGCAAGGGGGAGGCTGTTCAGCCAAAATCACTATCCTGTATGTCCTTGGTTTATTCATAAGTAGCTTATAAATAGTATCCATTTTTTTAACATACTTTTGAGCTTAAATATCTATTAGTGAGGTGTCCCTGAATGTTTGACTTTCTCAGCCTTAGAGAGAAAAGAGAAACCCTAATCAGTAGCTTTAATGTTAAGTGCATGTCTTACTAATACATTAGAATTCCTGAAGTTTGGCAATTAATTGGTGGATAAAAGAGAGCTGGCTTGTTATTTGCATTGGCATTGCATTCAAAGGCCTTGTAATGAGATTCTGGGGAAGAGGCTATTTAACAGAAACTAAGTGGTTGTTGCATGAGAGGTAACTGCTGTTACAGATCAAACTGTCTATAACAAAGTGTAGAACTGAATGCAGAATTTTCATCAAAGTCAAAGTGACTGTGGCATGCCTCAGGGTTTTTCTATCAGACTTGCCATTACTATATATTATATTCACAGATGAAAAAGGTAGTTAGTAGTAAGGTAGAAGAACTTGTAGATTAAAAGAATGAAGGTAAGCCAAGAAAAAAAATTTTGTGAAGACTTCATCAAACTAAAAGTGCACAATGGAGATAATGTTCCATACTAACATAAGTAAAATTGAGTGTAATGGAGAACATGGCAGATGAGTAACTCATATGGAGCAGTGTTTGCTTTCTGAATTGTCTTATGTGTGTACACTGAATCCTTAAGGGCATCTTCCAAACCGAAGTGTCTTTCTTTCAACTTTGGCACAGCAAATGCAGTGCAACTACAATACTGGGATTTCCTTGAAGTATATTTTTGGTGCTGCCGTTACTACAGAGCATCAAGTTAGAAGTAAAGCAACAATGAGTACTTAATTGTTTGCCATACAAAAACTTGGGAGTATTTTTTTCTTCTACCTTTCTTATGTCATACACTTAAAAATAACTTGTGTTCTTGGAGTTTAACTCTCCTTGCTTTTATATTTTATGTTCTAGCCATTTTTTAGAGAGAAATGTTGCCTGTAGTATAGTATTAATACTACCTGAAGGTAATAGTTGTTCTGCTCAGGTGATAATTGATTTACTAATATGTGTAATAAGAATATAAATATTTAACATAATCATTAATAAATATATGGGTTTGCTCTAGATTAATAATGTCAAAACTTTTGTTATTTACTTCTATAAAAATATTAAGGAATTTGAAACTCTGTGCACTGCCTAATTTTTCTCTTGTTCTTTTGTATTTTCATGTAGTTGTAAAGTCAAAATAGATGTTCTGCAGTGGGTAGAGTACCATATTTCATTCTTTGTATGTGAAGTTTCTTTTATGAGCTCTTTCTTACAGTCCTTCAGGATACAGAACATAATTGTTACAGGATTTCTTGCTATAAAAAAAAAAAAGATGATTCTGCTCAGTTTTCTTAGATTATCTTGCTTACTGTGTTTCTTTGGTTTATTCAAGGGCGTTGGGAGTTCCTGTGACGGACTATACATTTGAAGATTGTCAGCTAGCTTTGGCTGAAGGACAACTTCGTCTGCCTTCAGACACCTGTCTTTTAGAATTTGCAAAGCTTGTGAGAAGCCTTGGGTGAGCATATACAGTATTTATGTGTAAGGTGCATCTTTATTATGTATCTGTGTTTATATAGTTTTCCCTTCGTATAACAATATTGCATTTATGAATACATATGGAATGTTGTCATATGACAATTGGAGAATCACTAATATAAAATTAAACCAATACTGTTCTCCACTTGCAGGCAGCACCCCTAGATACTAATTAATAGGTGTCATAGGTTGTAAAATTCATATTTTCAGTCTGACAAGTGAGCAGAGTGTGTCTGAAGTGTTCATTCTTGAAGAAAACTAGAAGACACCTCCTGAAGAGGGTCAGGAATCCTGGAGGTTTCCTAATATTTCATACAGTTAAGAGTCAATTGCCCTTTCCTGTGACATCTATGAAGGGAGAACAGTGCTGCCATAGCAGTCTTGTGACTGGATTAACATTATAATAGTGAGGGCAGAGGGGTCACCCTTTCCCAAGAAGCAGAAAGAAGTGGTTGATCTTTTGAGTAGGTTACTGCTAGATGGACTTTCTAATGAAACTGTAACTTAGTATATGCAGTGTGGCTCCTCTCTTCTCATAGCATTAGTTCCCTCTGGCTTTACCTTTCAGAAAAGCTTTAGGAAACAGTGAAAAAATTCACATAAATCAAACAGTAGAACTTGTTGCTGCTGTCTTTCCAATTTTTCTCCTATTTCTCTTCTTATCCTGTTGAACAACCACAAACTAAATCTAAAGCCTCATCCTATTAACTCCTTTAATATACAAACACCTTTTTCCTTTTTTTCATCTCCTCACCTGAAAGTATATAGTTTCCTGTTTCCATTCTGTACTTTTATTTCCTTTCACTAATTTTTCCTTCATCTTCCAGCTTGTGTACATAAATGAAAAAAAAGAAAAGATCTGTTGGAGAGTAAGTAATGTAGGACAGCATACATATGCATTCAGAAGACAAGCATATATTAATTCATTGTCAGGACCTCCATCTGAAAAGACTTCCAGTTGGATAGGAAAGACTTCTAAGGGGAAACAGAGATTCTTGCTTTGTTCCAAAGATTCTGACTTTACAGTACTAACAAAAAAAAAAAAAAAAGGCAAACAAACCCAAAAAACCACCATGTCTCTTATTGTGTACTTGATAATCCCAGGATTCAGTTTAATCCTCTTGTTAAATTGTCTGGCTTCTGTCTGCTCAATTTAAAGCTGTTCTTTCAAATTATGCTTTTCTGGGTTTTTGTTTTGGCCTCTAGAAGAATTATGTGCATTTGTGAGTGAGGTTCCCCACAACCGAAAAGTTCTCTGTCTGGTTTGAGCAATTGTTCATTGCTGAAAGGTTATCCTGTCTTGATTTGGATGTGTGCCAGTAAGAAGGCTATTACAATGGTATTTTTCTGGCACAATTGGATGAAGATTGTAATATGACTTCATCTCTAATGCATGTTTGATGGCGATGCAGTCATTTTGCTGTTTTTTCAAAGGTTTTGAGGCCAAGGAGGCATTAAAATCATCCAGTCACATCCCTAAATAACTGGAACGGTAAATTTTATCTGCTGGATTTCGCATCCGGTCTTAACACTTGCTTATAACATACTTTCAGCAATAACATACCTTGACTAATAACATATCTTCAAGATAACATCCAATTTGAAATGCAAAATTTTTATAGTAAGGCAAAGTAAGACTTGTTTTTGGTTTAGACTCTTTGAAATCAAGTTACACCTCAGTTTCCTACATTGGAGGGTTATTTCTGTTCACGTTATGTATCTACAGGATTCATTAATATTGTAAAACTTGCTTAATCTGTGCTCAGCTGGATGGGATCCAATCCAAAAGCCATGCAGCCACAGCATTGAGTTCTTGTGCTTCATCTAATGAAGAGCTTGGGCTCTGTTAACACAGTTATACAGCTGCCAGGTCACAGCTGGCTGAAACTCAGCTGCCTCATGCTGAACTCTGTAGTAAAATGACTGCATCAATGAGATCAATTGATCGTAGTCTCCTCATCTCAAATTCTGTGTTCGTTAGTCGTGAAGCAGTTATGCTTCTGTTGATCCTGATAATCTATGTCTGACCAATGAGCTGATTAAGCTATATGCAATCTTTACTGTAGCTTTCGTACATTGTAAATCCTCCGCTTCATTTCATGATTTTTTACACAGTTAATTACCCCACTGTTTAAAGTGATTCTCTATTTGTGCTTTGACTAGATCTCTTACCATGTTGTAGACATTGAAGGTTGTTTGGATTTTGTGCCTAATTAAACACCTATTTGGATATCTTCTCCTTCAGAAAGTGTTAATACAGTATAATTAAGTCTCATTTGCATCTTTTTATGACCTGCTTTAAGATAGTTGCCTGCAAGGAGATCCTTAAGTTCTGATTTTAATTGATTTGTTCCTATTGTCTCAAACTTCTGTTCGTTCTAATTCCTGCATTCCCTTAGCTCATGAACAAGAAGGACCTTCTAGCTTTAATTCTTCTTCCCCTTTCTTATAGAAACATGGCTTTTAGGCCATCAGTAGCTCCTTAGAGAATTTCCAGTTTTCAGTCAAATGATTTTGCAATTTCTTTTAGTTGTGATTGTTCTCAGTTTTAATCGTTTTATTTTCTGAAAATTAGAAATACCTTTCCTCTCTTCAAAAAAAAAAAAGAAAAAAGAAAAAAAGTGCCAAATGTACCACATATTGCCATCCAAAGTAGAATTTGTATTTTTTTTTTTTTTTTTTTTTTTTTAGTGACTGTGTTCTGCTTGCTGTTAGGTGAGGCTTATAAAGTCAGGTCTTTATAATAAGTCCTGATCCAATTGGAATCTACCCAGAAGTGACTTGTACCCATTACCCCTTGTCTTTTCTATGTGACTCCTGGGAGTCTCCTTCTTCTCTGTAGCTTTAACTGTACTTAATTGCTTCCTCGTTGTTTTTTCCCAAATCTTTCACTTTTAAAACCCCAGGTATGATTTTGAACATCTAGCAAGAATGGATGTGTCTCACATCCTTCTGTTTTAGTCACTGTTTTCTACTTCCTCATTTTTCTTATTCATTTGAAGTCTTTTTGGCAAATATTCTTTAAAAATTTTTTCATTCATTTTTTTTCTAATTACTTTTTTTGGAAGCCAGGCAGCACTGGTACTTGTACAAGATGACACATTTTCTCTTCCAGTACGGTAATTGACTTCTCTGTGCATCAGAAAGCAGTAAGTGTAGAAAGTACAGCAAGAACATAATATGGTATCATGCTGAATGTGCATTTTATTATTGGTATACATGTGGCACAAGACCCTTTGGTTTGGCAGGTTCTTGATCTGGTGTATGCTTTTAGTACACAGACTGAGGTTCTTTGTACTTTTCACTGAAAATGGTATAGCTCTGCTGATTACGTCCACTTCTTTTAAAAGGTATGTTTTGCACCAAATCGTCCTTTTCAGGTCAGGTTTCAGAAAAATACTCTGTTCTAGCCTTCTAGATTTCTTAGCTTTCTCAGTAGGATTATTCTTAGTCAGTAATTTTTATCTTTAACAACGGGCAGCAAGAAATTTTGGAATTCCTTTTGGATCCTTAACTATCTCCTTTGCTTTCCTAAGGCTGAGTATTATTGGTGTCTTTTACCCGTGTGATGGGTACTAGTGATGTCTGCCCTGGAAGAATGTTCTACAGCTTGAGCAAGCCTGCAAGGTTTACCTCCTTACACACTCCCTGGCTCTGGTGAAATTCAGTGTTAGTAAACGTACTTGGCGTTGAATCAATTCTGTCTCTTAAAAGCCATAGTATTTTGGTAAGAATGCCCTGAATTAAATAGCAATTCTATTTTGACCACTACCCTCCAATATTATTTCATCCAGTTGGCCGTGAGGATCCTTCTAGGCAGTGCCTAGGCCTGGTGCCTGTCTATTCTTGCTCAACAGCCTTTACCACCCAGACTACAATGCAAACTTCTGCTGTCCATGTGTGCCTGAAATGGTGGTCCAGACTGTAGGCAGATCTTTGCATCCCCAAAGTAATAACCCCTCAGTGTTCATAGAAAAAACTCTGGAGAATGTTGTCCTCTGGCCTTCATGATAAAAGCAATACTGTCTGTTACAGGAGGTGATCACGGATCAGGCTTAACATAGCAAATACCAACCATAATAGCCCCTGCTGCCTGGATCAAGGCAGGGTGTGCCATAGTATTCAGAAGGTCAGTCTTGCAGCTGTTCAGTATCCTTTCTCCATTATGATAAGAAGTTGCACATCAGCAGACATAAAACTGAATGTATTTTGCTTTTCTGGCTTAGGGCATGTTTCTCTGAGCTTGCAGTTTACAGTAGCTAGATACAAGATCCAGCTGTTCTTATGCAACTTCCAGCTCTGTGAGACACCAGAAGTTTTTTGGCAGGTTCCCAGCACGCAAGAAATGAGTTTGTTTTCAAATAGTCAAATACAGCTAAAACTAGCTTTAAGCAGGTAAGACATGTTATGTGCTAAAAATAATGGTAATTATGCTGAAAATATCCTACCTTCAGGGATCTCGTTTTCCTTGTGAAATCTGCTGTGAAGGATTTCATGTTCTGAGCTGTTAATCTTGAAAAATGCCCTTTCTGTCTACAGGGACTCGGAAATTACTTTTTGTTCTCTTTAGTGCATGCTGGCCCAAAAACATGAAGCAAAACACCACAACAGCAATAATGTTCTGTATCGTTGTTATGGTTTGAGAAACCCACAATGATTTATTGTCATTTAGACAATTATTCTCTCACCCGATGACCTCTCCCAACCCGGGAAGGGGAATTGGGGAAAACACAAGGAAACTTGAAGGTTGAAATATAAACTGATTTAATAGAATAAAACTAAATAATTAACATTAATAACACTAAAGCACCAATATTGATACAAATATAAAATATACAAGGATTATACTCGACCATTTAGTGGGACCTGTGCACTCCCAGCAGTGGACAGATCTCTTCCAGATCTCTGGATCGCAGCCATTACCGGAGAGACCACTTCACAGCAAACTTTCTAATATATATTGAATGTGACATTCATGGTACAAAATAACCGTGTTGGCCAGCTTGGGTCAAGTGCCTGGCTCTCGCTCCTCCTCATACCTGCACCTGGCTAGCTTGAAAAACACTGAGACCTTGAAACCCCCACACCATAACTGGCTGTAAAGTAAATATTTTCACAAATTCAGAAACTAGAGTCTTCTAAAAGTGCAGTTTTCCCAGAAGAGAAATTAGTCCTGTGTCACTCAAACCAGGGCAATTGTAAAGCCTAGATCCTGCATGGAATCCATTAGGCAAGCAAGCATGATTTCATGAGCAAGATGTTGGCTTTCTAGCTTTCCTAGCCTCAATTGGGATAAAAGTAACAATTTGAAAGCAATTGAGACATTAAAACCATTTCACATTGGTTTAGAACCTATTGTGGGATTTGGAACACTTGGCTTCAAAAGACTTCAGCATAATAGGTCATGGTCATCCACACATCAGTTACTTTCTGATCCTGGAAGGACTGGAGGGAAGTGAGCCCAACTTGAATTATCAGAAGTACGATGCAGTCATTCTCAATGCATTAAGTTTGCCTCACTGATCGACATACTCTTTTTGAGATTGGCTCACATCTCTTTCTATATTTATAAAACCCAAACCACAAGATGTCTGTAAGATTTTGTGGTAAGCCATGCTAATTTCTGTGTAAGGTTTTGCCTTCAAGCTTTAGCTTTTTGACTTAATTGACTAGTGAAGGGATCTCACAAATCTCGAATACTGCTCACCAAATGAGTTCTGGAAGGTGAATTTTGAGTCAATTCATTACAAAACAAATCTCTCTGATTTAGAGACAGATGTTAGACTGCGTATTCTGTGTCAGTGGTGGCTTACCTCAAGGGACGATTCTGGTGCCAGCTGTCCTTCATCTTACAGTTAAAATACATTTCAGCTTCTACAGTGGGGATGTATTATCTGTGGATACTTCTTACATGTAATCCTGCATGTGAGAAGCTGCATTCTGTGTGCACCTCAAATTCTCCATGGATTCCTTTGTCATTGTTTGTGCTACTTTTCTACTTGATCATGGAAAATGAATTTTTGCAGAGGGGTGTTTTGCTGCTCTTTTTATACTGTCTAGGACCAAAACTTGATAGGTGCTTTAATGCCAGGATGGAGAACGTATGAATGTTCTGTAGGGACTGTGGGTCTCTGGAAGTATTCTTGCATGTTCAGGTCTTATAATTCAGAAATAGAGGGCTTGGCTTTGTTTATTTAGTACGATTTTGATAAGTCAATTTAGGTAATGGCAGACAGCATAGTAGTTGTTTTTACTTAAAAGCAGTGATTTTTTTAGGATGGGTCATTTCAGCAAGTGATCGAGATCTGGAGCTGACGTATCAGATAATCTTCGTATTAGAAATGCTCTTATCTTTTTTTAAAAGCTCCCGAGAATGCTGATATCAAGTATTTTATTCATTCTTGTTGGTGAGAGGAAGCTGCTGAGGAGTCCCAGCTGCAGTCTGGGAACAATTCTGGTGTGAGATTGTGAGTTCTGTAAACAACTGCTTTTCCTTGTCTGCAGCAGCAAACAGCAAAACAGACAACTGCAGAAGAATATTGTAGAAGACTATGGGCTGCTTTTGTCTTCAGACTGGAAAGTTTGGATGCCCATGTTACTCTAACTCAGTTTAGAGGAAACACACTGATCAAAATTTGGTTGATGTTGTATTAGCGAGGGAATTTACTTTTCCCCATGTACCTGCAGCACCGTTTATTATATTCATAGTAAGACTTCTTTTCACAAAGCAAAACCAGGAAGCTTGATTTTGGGGGGGGGGGGGGGGGAAGGGGGAAGAAACACCAACAACCATATAGTAGACATTTGCATAAATATAAAGCTGTTTATTGATCAGTCAAAATCTGGTTTTGCAATCAGAAGGACTGAGGAAATTTCTGTAGCTGTATTAACTGCTATAACTTTGTTTGGGTCACCTTGTAATGGTGTCCAGCTCCGGACTGAATGTGAAAAATGAGGACTGACAAACAAGATTAACAGTATAATCGCTATTATGTAATCCCTGATTTCTTTTAAGCAAGATGTCAGGTCTTTCCTGTTCAGTGACGTTAGTAAATTTGGAATCATAATTGGTTTATGTTACTGTCCTAAAATGCAGCCACGTTCAGGTAACCTAAATCCCACCTAGTTCTCCACACCTGATATTTCTTATTAGCTAGTTCTAGACTGTGTTTCTTGTTGATGTTGAACTGATTGCACATACAGCTTATAATCAAGGTAGAATAAAGGACACAGGTTTATGACCAGGGTTCCTAAGCCCTTGCAATAATTTCTAATACAGTTCAAGAACTAATGGGAGCCTTAAAATTACAGGAGTAAATTATTTTATAATAAAATTGCTTAGTGATTCTGATTGCAGATTTTGTAATGGTTTGCACCATTGTCATCCATTGCTTCATTTGATATATTGAAATTTGTATTGTAAAAACTGGGTTTATTTTTAAAAAGTGCAAAAATAATATGCTTTCTAGGTTGAAGCCAGAAACACTTGAAGATGATCTTGATAAATATGCTGCAAGTGCCATGAAAATGAAAAAAGAAAAGATTGATCTTAAAGAATTTTCAGCATACTTGGAATTTCCAGTTTCACACACATTAGAAAGTATGTTTGCGCTTTTTGATGAGGTAAGAAACAACATCATGTTTAAAAATCATACTACTTTTGGTAAACTGCTTCAGCCAAATTCTGTGCCAGCTGAATTCACTGGGGTCTGATTTGGGCCAGTGCCAAGTGCTTTTGAGCACTTCACAGTATTTCCTTCTGCATTTCCTTTTCAGCAAGGTAAAAGCAGCTATCATCAACTAAATAAAGTACTCATTCAGGTAGAAGTTAAGAGGAATATCAGTTGGACAAAACTGATTTTCTTTCTAGATGCAAAATGTGAAGAGGAAGCAAAATGGGTTCTTTCCTCTGCTGCAGCTTGTTGCAACTGAATGCAATGCCTATTAGCTGATATTTCACTTACCTTCTAAATAAATCATTTGTTCTTCTAGGATGCCTGAAACCTGAAGGACCTATGAACTTGGCAAATGAGGCGTGTTTTCATTCCTCTGGCAGTCAGTCAGGATGGGGAAATTACTATTATCTTTGTCTGGATGAGGTGCTCTTTGGACCAGGAGGTGGATATGTCCACAGTGTTCTCTCAGGACTAAGAGCAGGTGTCATGTATTCAGGGCTTAGATTAGGCTACCTTGCCCTCTAGTTCTCTGATTTTAATTTCAGCCCAGTAATTCAGGTGGTTTAACATAAAAATCTTAAATATGCAAGTGAAGGGTGACAGTAGCAGCACTGTCTTCCAAGAATCTTTGAATTATGACTTCTAATTGAGACTCTGAAAGGGGTGTGCAGAGCTTTGATGACTCAGGTTCTTACCCTGAATTAATTAAATTTCAGTGAGCCTTTTTGCAGTGGCATATGTAATAGTATTTCTGAATATTCTGCATCTTTAGCAACTGTTAGTTATTTATGAAAATTCTTGGACAAATTGCAGTGTCTTGAGGTGAGGTTTTTCTTCACAGAATGAAGATGGCATGATTGACATTCGGGAATTTGTTATTGCTCTGTCAGTTGTCTGTAAGCCGTCAAATACTCTGGAAACAATTCAGTTGGCATTTCAGGTAAGCAGCATTTTCTTCCTCTATGTAATTTACTTTTTTTAGAAATTAGTAATAATGCTGTTAGACTTTACAGAAGCTTGTTTAACATGCCATTTTAATTACATTGTAAAATATCATTCATGCAATGTTAAATTAAGAGGTCGTGTTCAGAAGGAATACATTGCAAGTTTAAGTCATGTAAAATAGCGGAAGTTTGCAGTTTGAAATAGTTCTCTGTGGAACTCTGGTAGAATCTTTTTCAGCACGTTGAGTCTCAGACCTGAAGTCCTTTGTATTGATTCCTCTAAGGGCTAATGAGTTGTGCTTACTACTTTTATAATGTTGCAAGGAAATCTTATTTTTCAACTTAATAAACTGTTTTAAAACTTCTCTTGCATGTTAATAGAGATTAATCTTTTTACCCTTTTTCATATCTTCGTGATAAGATTTTCTTCCTTCTTAGTCTTACTGTGTTGGTCCTTCAGTTTCTGCCCAGGCTTTATGCTTCCCAGAAGAGCTCCTGATCTTGTTTGAGCCTCAGTGGTTTGTTGTAGCATCAGCATAGACAGTTAATGCAGGCTTTTGGGGAGAGTGGCAGCAGCAATACTTAATGTTTGCCATTCCGGTGGTTTTGTCTGAAACCTTGATTTATTACTTTTTAATTTCTTTAATATTGCTATTTCTACACGCTAACTCTGCTGCATCATGCATCATCTTTTCCCTTTGCCTTAAACTCACGTGGTCTTTAGTGTTACTGAAACCGAAGAATGCTAACTCTTGATGCTGTCATCACTGGTGAATGCATGGAGTTGAGAACATTAATTTCCATGGTGCTACATGGCAGCCTTACTTTCCGAGTAGTTGTTCTCAGGTTCTTCAGCATACCTGTATTACTCTCTTAACTATGTTTTGCTAAAGAAATGAAGCTCCTGTGAATGTTTAGTGTTCACATCTATCATTCTTGCCCTTTGGCCAGTATCAAATAAATTTAACAAAGGAGGAAGAAGCAAAAATATTTAATTCCTACAAATAATGGGGAAAACCTACCTCTAATTGCTGTTACTTGCTATTACTTACTGTTACTTCTGAGGGAAAAGCAGAAATGTCTCTGCCCTTGCTTACTCCGTTTGATCTATATAATGGCATAGAGGAATGCTCAGGTGCTGTTTGGTCATCTCTGTGTCTTCATACTAAGATGGAAAAGGTTAAAGTAAACTTGAAGGTGGCTTTTGGGCAGTATTTCATTAAAGTTCAGCTGTCGTGATGCATAATGTGCAATGCTTTTACCATTTTAGAGGAAGAAAAGCTCAGATTAGGCAATTATTTCCTTTTTGGAAGTACCTAACTTTAGTAGAACTGTTTCTTAAACAAATTCTGTTCTTCACTATCTGCTCTGTTCTTCAACTCATAATACATAATTTTGAGTTCCCTGGTTAATTGTAAAATATGAAGTTAACTGTAGAACTGCAAAGAAGTTCTATGCAGGTATGAAGAAGGGGAAGCAGGTATGGCTCATTTTATCCTGCTAGTGATGATTGAAAATGTTAAAAGTCTCAAGCTGAGAAAACTGGGCTCACAGTATTCTAGAAAAATGGGGAAGAGAAACTTTTTTTTTTCCTTAAAAGAAGTCGTTTCTTTCCCCTCTTTCCTGAGTTTGTGTAGAGTAAGGTATTCATGCAGCTTATTGGGAGCCACTGAAGGATCTAGCCAGTTCATGAATGTGTGGCTTCGAACAGTTGCTGTCCTCTACCACGTGCTGCTACTTGCAAAGCACCTTGTCATTTGTTTTCAGGGATAAAGTGCAACATTTCATGTAGCTGAACAAGTTTTCAAAGTGAAAGTGTTTAGTATATGGTTGAAGAACTTGAAAAATGGGAGTTCTAAAGCAGTGGGCAATTAAAAGAGAAGGGAGGATTATGGCAATCAAGTCTAAGCAGCACTTCAGCGTAAGTGCTACATATCCTCCCTTCCTGATTGCTAAGTAAGTGAAAGGGTGTTGTGAATTGTGCTGATAGGACGCTTGTGAGCCTTACCATCAAATATCACCTTCTGACTACTTGATCTGTGAAAATATAGCAGGTTTTATTTAATAAGTGTCTGGTCCTTGCCCCTACTCCTTGTGAAACAGTGTGCAAGTTAGATGCAAGGGAGAAGAAGGCAAGATTCCTGATTTGAGCATGAATGTTGTCTTCCACAGTACTTCAACTTTTGTATTCCACTGACTTTTTTTTATTCCATTGAGGTGTGCTGTCTCGTGACAGCAGCTTCTGCTTGTGTGAGAAATACATCCTTATGCCTGTTTTGTTCAGTCTCATTAGTTCCCGCCTTCTCAATGATGTAGAGAAACTAAAAGGAAGTTTCCAAAATAGCATTTTTTTATGTGGTTCAATATTTGCAGTGTTGTCATGCTTGACAAGGATGTTTCAAAACTCTTCTGTCTCAATTTCCATTACACAGGCAAGTTGAGTTATTCTAGAAAGTTTAATGAAGTTGTATTTGTCATAGATATTGATGTTTTTCCGTGGACTACAAATTATTCCGTTACATATCTGCAAAACGCATTAAACAGTCTTGTCTCTGAATATCACTGAAATGCCAGTGGTTAGTCGTGTAAACAAAGGGTTTTTTTCTGAGTAGGTGAACTAATAATCAATGCTGTCTTTTACCTGGATTAATCAGAAACCTCAGTAGGTCACATCAATCTGAGAGCAGCTAGAATGTCCAATATGGAATTTTAATTTTGCATAACTTTAGTGTGGTGCTGCTCACAGGAGTTAGCATTCAGCTTTGCAATGATTTATCTTGCTGTCTTGATTCATAGCTGTACAAGTCAGAAAATGGAACTATAACAGAAGAGGATTTAGCTCATATTCTGAAGACTGCCATGGGTGTGTCACAGATTAATGTTACACATCTTTTTAGAGCTGTAGATGAAAAAGAAAAAGGAGAGATTACATATGGTAAGTACTTTAAGTGGATCTAATTGTCACAAAATGTCAGTTGTCTGAACTCATGATGATATACAAAACAGTTATATTTTTATTAAACTTTACCTTTTTTTAGTTGACTTGTTGATTTTAACAACAATAAAAGCACTACAGACAAAGTAAATTTACATTTTTAAAAATTACTTGAGTTTCACCTTTAATATCAAATGCCAGGATTACATGTTTTCAGAGGTTTTCCCTTCTAGATTAAGTCAGGCAATACCTAGATTAGCTCCTCCAGCATATTCTGTTCAGTGATTTCCATGTATGCAAATGTGTGTTTTTAAGAAAGCTATCCTAGCTCTGTCCTGTTTTGCCTCTTGTATCTGTTCCCCACTATTTCTGCCCCCAGAATATAGGGGAATATAAGATTTTTCTACTTCCATAATAATTTCTCAGCCTGTTTGAAAATAAGTCACGGGGGGGGTGAAATGAGGGGGTATTAAACAGGCTGCTCATTAGGTAGTATGTAATGCAGGTGATATGGAGGTGAGAAAGTTGCATTTGAAAAAAAATCTGAGAGCTGGGTGAATAGATTATGCTGGGAATCAAAGTACTTATGTGTTACTTCATAGTCTTCATGTTTTATGCAGTAAGATTCTAAATTTAGTTGTATCTTTTAAGTATGAAATGAGTTGTTGGTAGCCAACGTATCATGTATCTGCAGTAGAAGTGTTTGACATGCCCCGTCCTAGTGGTTTTCCTTCAGGATAATCAGTATGTGTTTAATTTGTAAAAAATCTTACAAATTAAGACATCAATGCTAGTAAATCACAGTTTCTACAATATCTATGTAAAGCCTCAACTACAGAGTTATTTTAGAGTTATTGGAATGAGTATCACTGCCACTGCCTGCTCCACTCTTCCTGACTGCTATGTCTTGCCTCCTTGATATTCCCACTGTACTAGCCCTTTCCTTTCTGTACCTCTCATCTGTCACATCACCAGCATTTCCATGTCCATCCCATGCTATGGCCTTTTTCCTGCCTATCTCTGTTGCTCCTTGTCTCCCAACTCATTTGGGCGGTGACTCAGCTCTTCCCCTCCCTCCCCCCATCACCAGCTTCAAAAATACCAGCACAGAATCTTAAACTGATAAGCCTAGCAGAACTCTAATTTTGGCACGCTTCATTGTTTGAGAATAGCTAAATTTGAAATAGCATACACGTGAACTCGGACCAGTTCATGTGAGTTACCAAAGAATTCATATTTTGATATCCATCTTTAATAGTACTTTGTTGCATTTAAATCTGCACTTTTCCCCGAAGTGGACGGTATGTTGCCATCACAAGAAGACCTGGACCACTGAACCGCAGCACTGGCCACTGAAGTGCTTAGCTCTCATTTACATTATTTTATTTCCTGTAGTCAAGAGTAGTCTTTTGTGAGGCTACACAAAGTAGGATGGTGTTTATGTCATTCCTTTGAAACTTTGCTTGGATCTTTTTCTGAGAGCAGTGCTCATTTTATATTATAAACTTTCCATTAAGATTTTAACATCTCTGAAAGCTTAATAGTAATAATAAACATCCAATTTATTGTGATAGAGAATTATAAGATGAAAACAAACTTTTAGTTTTGCATTTCTGTCTTGAAAGTTCTTGCTATCAATATTCAATCTCTTCCCTTTCCTGAGAATATGTGCAACTTTCCACATACTCAATTCATTGCACTTAAATACTGAGAAAGGAGAGGTGGAAGATTACACCTTTTCTGAAGGCATTGTCCAGACAAGTTTTGAGAAATCAAAACTTCATATCTGGTGGAAGAGTACTGACATTACTTTGTATACATGGAGCAGAGGGATCTGCTCACAAGCTCCTTCTTTCTAGACTGTTAGAATATGAAGCAGGAATATTAAATCTTCAGTCTTACTTGTAAGAACAAAAAATAATATCCAGAGTATCAAACCTAAATTCCTTGCACATATAGCAGAGTCCATGAAGCCAAAGATCTCATCCCAAAGAAGCAGCTCAGGTTACAGGTAAACAGAACAACCAATAGCAAAATTGAGATTGTGTAACTAGATTGATAGTCTTGGATCTGAATTGTTAGAAGTCTGGATTTTTGTCACATGCTTGAAAATACACTGGTTGCCAAAGTTCTGTGTGTCAGTTCTCTTAAGTACTTAGCTGTTGGCTTAACTGTTTAGATGCACCTTGATTCCAAAGCTCATCTCTTCACTGCAATCTAGAGAGAGGCGAGACTTCTGAATCTTAAGACATGATTCTGGAGAATTTGAATAGGTTCTGTAGGTGAGCATGGCAAATTCTAGGAAACTCTCCACCTGCTCTTGATGGACAAATGACGACTGTGAAAGTGTTCTGAAGACTGCCTTGCTTGCTGGTAACAAGAAGAAAGGGGAGATTGGCAGTATTGTGAATATCCATATAGAAGAACTTTCAGAGGAGAAAGAATTATTTGTTCTTTAAAATGTAGTATCCTTACCTATATTAACCACAGGATTATCCTGTGAAGTTCCTGTACACTAAAGTAATAATGTAGCTGAGGGGGAACAAAAAGTAGAGAAGATTCATGACCACAGAGCTTCCATCAGGAGCATCAAGTAGTAGGAGGGTATCACAAAGGCAGGAGAAAAACCTTTTGAAGTTCTTGTAGTACATATACATACTTAATGCAAAAATATAGACAGGCATCTTAAAGAACTCCACTTTGTGTTCTTTCCTCCTTTTTGTCTCTTTTCTTTTAGTAGGGGGTACTACTACTACTTTTTTTCCCAAGTAAGTGACAAAGGTGATATTTTCCTCCAGTCTAATGCTTTGAAGTTGCTTTAAGCTTGAGCTCCAAGATGAGACCTGTGGTTAGAAGTAATGCTGGAATAGCTCGTTCTTCCTACATTGTCTTGTCTCACATTTCTGATGAATGAGGCAAATGGGATCCCAAGCACTTTTCTTTGGGCTCTGCTGTGTACAACTTTGATAAATATTCCTTGATATCTTCAGGACTTCTTTCAGCAAGACTCAAAATGTCTACTTGCTGAAATCTATCAGAAACATTATCCCATTCAACTCAGTCCTCTCTGGAATCTGAATTTCTTTCATTTGGATCCAATACTGATAAAACATTGAGGGATGGATCCTGACAGAGTTGTCAGGATGCCGATTTGGATATAGACTATCATACTTGTGTGAACAATTTCTTCAAGGGATTTTCTGAATTTATTTTCTGAAAAGATACATTAGCTTTTGGAAAATTTACTTAGAATGGCATCTACAGTAAATATTCTAGTCTTTTCCATGGAAAAAAAAAAAAAGGTTATGCTTAATGTGACTGTAAGAGTATCTTTGGAACCGCTAACTGAAATTTTTATACTTTTCTTACCTTAGTTGGGCTGTCAGAATGACCTTTCCCAGAAAAGGCTTTTTTTTCATGGTCATTAATATGATGGACACATGTAATGTGTTGTTACAAAAAGAAATAGATTCTTGGGATGGGCTTAAAGCGTCCATGTGAAAAAAGGGAAGCCTTTTGTGCCTGCTGCAGAACAGATCCAGTTAAAGCTGATAGCTGATTGCTCTCTCAGTGTTAGCTGCAGAAAAGTAATCTGCTCAGCTGGGTTCACTGAATGTGCTTAACTGTTTTGATTCTGATGGATCAGTTTGCACTCAAGTGTTTCTAACCACTGTTAAATACTTTAAATATGAAAGTTCTACATTTCCTTCTTGAAAAAGGTCAGATGCATCACGTTCTTTGCTATGAGATTATATTTTTTAAAAAGTTGAAGTTGCATTAAATATTGTCAAAAGACAATTTTTTGCTGTATGCATTTAAGGTTGTTTGGTTTTTTTTTCCCTAAAGACTTTACTATTTACGTGATCAGTTGGTTGGTTTTTATGGCCTGAACATCATCAGCTTTTGTTGAAGTTACAAGATCCAAAATACTTTACATCCATATTAACTGTGGATAAAGGATACCCACTTTTTCATTTGCAGAAGGATGAAGTTATGTTTATTGCATTCTTCCCACCTGTCCCTTTGCAACAGTGCAGAGGCAGGGTTGACCTGCAACTTCAGTGCCCCTGTGAGCCAAATGACATTCCCTTGCCCTTTGCAATATTGAGAAAAACTTGTAATCTCAGAGAAGGGTGGCAGAGCGGGAAAGCTGGGGTAGTTCCCTTCTTCCACACCAGCCCAATTGTACCAGGAGGAATTGGGCTTCACTCCTGAAAGGCTACTTCAGCTGTCATATACGCTGCACTCCAGGGAACTCACAGCATCGCTTGATCATGAGCTCTTCTGAGATAATACAGTGAATCTGAGTGGGCTGTGTGTGATACATTGTAGGTGACTGAGTTAGTGATAATGTTCACATCCAGCTTTTTCCAGTGTCAGTTTATATTATCAGAATATCTTCTTATGACTCGGATCCTGTACAGTATCTTGTGTTCAAATCATGTCTGAATAAACAGTCATATGGGCAAATTGTGACAAGGCTTCAATGTCTGATTTTTTTTAACTCAATATATTACTTCTTGGTGTTAAGGATTCCTCGCTCTCGCAAGAACTAATCTTGCTCTTTTTATTGTCGTATTAGTATCTAACATTAAAATCAGTTTTTCCATAATGTGTTACAAATTAATTATATTCTCACAATATTATTCTTTAAAATACTAGGACTTCTGAAATGCTGAAGTCTTGAAAGTAGAAGGCAGCAATGACAGCTGCTGTTAGGCTGAAGAGAATTATGAGTGCAAAGCATTAAAGGGCATGTTTGCAAAAGACTTCCCAGATTTCAAGAAATGACTACTCTTGCTGTTAATTGTTCCTCAGTTGGAGGGCTTTTGCCCTTCCTCCAGTGAACAGTGAGATGCTATCTTAGGGTGTGTGGTGCTCCTTGTGCATTTTAATACAAACCTGAGCCTGTTCACCCCTTCACCATACAAGCTAAGCTCTGGTCTGAAGTGTTTTAAGAAAGCTTAGATAACTCTGCAGCATCTTGGCTCTGGGGATGTGGTAAACTTCTGAAAAGCTAAAACATGCTGTGGGGATAGCGTTATGTTAATTGCTGCTATTTTTCTCCAAAGTGGTCACATGATTATATATGTGTAAGTATTCAAATTTAGCATCCTTCTGTTTCAAAGAGCTGATTCTGTGTAACAACATTTTTTTTTTTAGATGACTTCTACAGATTTGCTGAATTGCACCCACACTTTGCAGAAGACTATCTCTATGCTGATCAGATGGGAGATGAGAGTGGCTTGGAGACTTCATCTCTTTCTGCTCCTAATGGTATCTGTACTGACTTCAGCCCTGAAAACGCTGAAGATAAAAACAAGCCCCTGCAGAAGAAACTGAATTAACACTACAACTGTTACCTTCCTCTCCTGGTGAGAGGATTGTCTTTTCTTGGGATTTTCATAAGTCACTCCAACTATACAACAAATACCAGTTTTGTGTGTGAAAGTTCTTCTACCTTAATACCGTTCTTTGAATCATATGTGCTATATTTAAAAACATGTTCCAGGTTACTTTGGGGAAGGTGGTTTTATTTTTTTTCAAAAAGGTCTTTGAAAGGCAAAAATGTGAATGTGCTTCATTATTAATGTTCATATTTAAAAGGAAGCGGCACACTTATTTATAATCCATTGGCTAGTTTCATGTACAAAGTGTTGCACAAACTGTGCATGTATAAAGAAACTGTAGCTACTATGGTGTTAAGTGCACTTTGGTGATTAGTGTTTTCCCTCGTTACGGGGATGTTTATTTGGGGCCAAACTTTGCTGTCCACATTTGCATAGTCAGTCTTGTTGATTTCAGTGGGATTATTCTCTTGAGCAAGGCAAGCATATTTTGGCCCTTTGTTTTGGTTTCAGTGAGCAGTTTGGAAACAATAATGCAAAAACCTGCTAAGGATTAATTTTTATTGTTTAATGGCAAGATTGTTTCTCTTTCAGTCTATTCCATGGTAGAATGAAAAGGAAGGGCTCCTTATCCCTCACCCCAACACTTTTCTACTGTAATCTTTCAGATGCAATTAAATGTGAATTTTTTCCAAACTGACATGCCACATACTGTCTGCAAATACGTGACAAAACTGTTTGTGCTTTTTTTCTTATAATCAATTCAAATTATGTCCACCCAGCATTTAAATAGGAGAAGTTTACACGATTGTATTTAATCTACGTTTATCAGGAATCACAGGTTTCTTTTGTAGCAAGCCTGTATATACAGATAACTTAGTATGGAACACACTAAGAAAATGTTATGGTATCAGCACAAGTTTGAAAAGGTTGCAGTTACTTCAGAGGCCAAGCCAGCAACAAGTTGCAGAACATCTTGAAGAAAGAAACTCTAGTTAAATCTCTATAGCAACGTTAAGTATACTGCATATAATGTATATGGAGCTTAAAATAGTTTAGAACTGTTTAAAAAAACAAACAAACAAACTAAACCACTTGTATTAGTAATGGTTCTTCTCTTCCCTTTCGTAAAGCCAGATGCCTTAATTAGCAATGGAGGTCTCAAAGAAAAATTTAAATTATTATAAAACCACAGAGCTTCACTGATTAAAAAATGTGACAAAAGTCTCAAGGAGTAGGATGGAGAACTCCGTCACAAAGTAACTCTGATGGCAGCTCTACTTCCAAACAAACAAAAATTACTTTCAAATAATTTCTATGACTAATTTTGTAGGGCTGTGCTAAAATATAATGGTTTTGTGATTGGAAAGCTGTTGAGACTTGAATCTTCCACATGTTAGAGTAATTTAAAACTAGATTTGAAAGGCAGGAATTTTAGCAGAAGGAAAGGAAATCTGTTAGTAATAAAAGCATTTGGTACAATTTTTTAAATAGCAGGAGGTGTCTTAAAGCGCATTACGGTATTGGAATATGTCCTTGGAAATCCCTAACTATGTGGCAAGTCTCCAAACTGAAACTGGCTTTAATAGAAAGGGTATGGGGAAAAAATGTAAGAAATCATGCTTTCTGTGAGGTATGTGGAGGTAGGTCCTCATTTGGAGATAATAATTAAACTTCTGATTTATCTAAGTAACGTGTGCCAAGCTGACAGGGCTGTAGCAGACTGGCAGACAAGATTTGAGCTAAAACTGATGATGAAGAATAAGATAAATGGTTTGGAAAAATAAGGCACATGAGGAATTACACTTACATAGGAATAGTCAGCTGCACATACAGAGGAGGGAGTGGGTATTACTGCATAAAAGATCTTGGGGCAGAGATGGTACAAAGTATGACAAACTAAGCACCACTAACACATTGCAGCAGAAAAGATACTCATTATAGTGGGATGCATCAATGGTGTAACCTGTGAAAAGTGTGGTGGTATTTCTGTGTTACCAAGGTGTGATAAGCCCTTACCTGAAGTACCTGCTATGTTGGGGCACCTGAGAAAGATGGGGAGTAGCTGGATAGAGTCCTGGACAGAAAATGAAGTTTCAAAAAAAAAAAAAAAAAAAAAAAGAGAGAGAGATACCAAAAGCATTCTTTAATCCAAAGAAGAGGAGACTGAAGGAAGATGTGAAAACAGTCTTCAAATACAGAAGAAGTTGCTATAGAGAAGATAGGAGCAGTCTTTTCTCCATGTAGATGCAGGCTATTCATTTAAAAGGCAAGTTAAGCATTAGGAAAATTTCCTTACAATACACCTAGGTAAGCTGAGGAGAATGGATTATTCCAGGTGGTGTGAGGAGCCTTCCTTCACCAGAGGTTTTGAAAACACTTGATTATGTTGATCATGCCCCAGGGTTATCTGGATACATCCTGAGGTCTACTTTCTGTGATTATACAGTGTGTATTGTATTTGGTGTGTAAGGGAGGAAGGCACATGAACCGTAGTCTGGATGTATTGCATCTCCTCTACCAGACTTTTTATGGCATGTGGATTAAGCTGCCTGTTTAAGATAGTTATTTTTTGCTTTGTATGTGAGCCTGGGAATCTGAGAATTTCAGAGTGCAGGGGATGGGATAGAGTTCCCCGAGACATGTGTCTGACAAGAAGAGAACGGTAAGCTTAGTTATCCCATGGACAACTTTGGGGTGAGAGAAGCTCCAGAAGAAGAGATACTCTGTCCATAATAATCTGTGAAAGAACAAAGCAAGCTGATTGAAGTTGGCTAAATATGAGCGTGCCTAATTTGCATGTATGCTGTCTGTAACTTGGGGAATCTGTCTTCTGAAAGCCAAAGGGTTCATTTGGTTTCATATTTGTTTTGGTGAGGGAGATGTTTTCTAATTGTGATGAGGGTAATAACTGCAGTTGTGTGCAGCCAAGCTGTGCAGAGCGCTTGGGTTGCACTGCAGCCTGCGACAGAGGGCCCTTAAACAACCGCCACGTTGCATGTCGAAGAGGCACTGAAAGTTGTGTGCATCAGTGAGTCCAGTCCAGAGCTGCTGCTGAAGAAGGCCAGTGACCAGCGCATTGTTGGCTTGGTGAGCAAGTACTCTTGGTGGAAACAATCATTTAGAAAAGAAAAATAAACAAACCCACAAAACACATAGATTCTGTAATGAATTGCGATTCTCCCTCTTTTGTGAGATTGTTGAACGAGGTAGAGACATAACAGGATGAATTATAGGGTGAGGTCCTGATCAGCCTGCATGGAAACATTTTTAGATCGCGCATAGTGTCACAAAAGCTGAGATTAAATAATATAATTCAGGTGACTTTTATCATTGGTAGAATATAAGGCTATAATGTTAGACTGCTTCATGGTGAGAGAAAAGCCACGTTATGGTAGAGTGGTAAACTTGGGGCTTTATTGAGGGCTGAGCCCTGTAACAGACTGCATTGCTGCAGCAATCTTCGTTACAGTTCATCTATCAAACTGACTGCTGAAAGGTTTTGGTAGTTCCACGTAAGTGGCCTTTTGAAAAGGCACCTGACCGTGGAACAGCTGGGTTGTGACAGTCAAGTTTCAGTGGCTTGCTGCAATGTCAGGGTAGAAGTGGAAGCTTCCTTTCCCCTTCACCAAACATTGACATGTAAACACTTTCAATTGAAGTATTACAGATTTTACCAACACGTTTTTATTTTAACTGGTGGTACCAACAGCCCCTAAATTTACAGGGAGACATAAGAAGGAATGACTTCAGTTCTTTGCAGCAATTTAATTTAATAAACAATCCTCACACCAAAATGCAGGAGTGTGAAGGCATTTGATGTTTCTGATGAGCATTTTATTACTTTTAGGCAACACTGCCCTCACTTGCCAGTACAGCTCTTGCATCAAACTGAATTTTTTTTATATTTTGAGAGACCCAGACAAAGTTTTGCTATTCCGATATGGCTGAAGAAGTGTACTCTGTATTTTGAACATGTTTTAAAGTAACACAGAAAATTACTAAATACAAGATATCTAAAAAGTCTTTTTTTTTTTTTTCTTCAGTTGTATTTCTTCAAACATCATAAAACCCCACTAAAAATGCATAAAGCATCCCTACAACAGGGAAGGCAGGCAGACAAGCCAGGGGCCTGCATGGATGAATAAGGAGCTCCTGCACATGACCAAAAGGAAAATGGAGGCCTATAGGGAGTGGAAACGGGCAGGTAGCCTGGGAGGAATACAGAGGAATAGTTTGACCAGCCAGGGATTGGGTTAGACAAGCTAAAGCCCAGATAGAACTAAATCTGGCCAGGGACATCAAGACAAACAAAAAATCCTTCTTTAAGTACGTCAGTGAGAAAAGAAAGACTAGGGAAACTGTGGGCCCTCTCCAGAAGGAAACACAAGAACTGGTTACCCGGGACAGAGACAGAGCTGAGGTATTTAATGACTTTTTTGCCTCAGTCTTCACTGGCAAGGACTGCAGCCACCCTGCCCATGATGCAGAATGCAAAAGTGAGGATTGGGAAAATGTAGGTGAAGATCAAGTGCGAGACCTCCTGAGGAACCTGAAGGTGCACAAGTCCATGGGACCTGATGAGATACATCTGTGGGTCCTGAGGGAACTGGCAGATGAAGTCGCTGAGCTACTAGCCATCATATTTGAGAAGTTGTGGCAGTCTGGCGAGGTTCCTGCTGACTGGAAAAGGAAAATAGGGGTTATGTTTCCCAAAAAGGGAAACAAGGAAGAGCCAGGGAACTACAGGCCAGTCAGTCTCACCTCTGTGCCTGGCAAGATCATGGAGCAGATCCTCCTGGAAACTCTGCTGAGGCACATAGAAAACAAGGAGGTGGTTGGTGACAGCCAGCATGGCTTCACCAACAGCAAGTCATGCCTGACAAATTTGGTGGCCTTCTATGAAGGGGTTACAGTGGCAGTGGACAAGGAAAGTCCAACTGATGTCACCTACTTGGATTTGTGTAAACTGTTTGACACTATCCCACGTGGTATCCTGGTCTCTAAATTGAAGAGACATGGATTTGACAAATGGACCACTCAGTGGATAAAGAACTGGCTGGACGGTCGCACTCAAAGAGTTGTGGTCAATGGCTCGATGTCCAAGTGGAGAGCAGTGACGAGTGGTGTTCCTCAGGGGTCAGTACTGGGGCCTGTACTGTTCAACGTCTTTGTCGGTGACATGGACAGTGGGGTCGAGTGCACCCTCAGCAAGTTTGCTGATGACACCAAGCTGTTTGGCAAGGTAGACACACTGGAGGGGAGGGATGCCATCCAGAGGGACCTGGACAGGCTGCAGAGGTGGGCCCAAGCCAACCTCATACAGTTCAACAAGGCCAAGCGCAAGGCCCTACATCTGGGTCAGGGCAATCCCAAGCACAAATACAGGCTGGGCAGGGAATGGCTGGAGAGCAGCCCTGAGGAGGAGGACCTGGGGGTGATTGATTGACGAGAAGCTTAACATGATCCAGCAAGGTGCATTCACAGCCCAGAAGGCTGACTGTATCCTGGGCTGCATCAAAAGAAGTGTGGCCAGCAGGTCCAAGGAGGTGATTCTGCCCCTCTACTCCACTCTCATGAGACCCCACCTGGAGTACTGCATCTAGCTCTGGAGTCCCCAACATAAGAAGGACATGGACCTGCTGGAGTGTGTCCAGAGGAGAGCCACGAGGATGATCCAAGGGCTGGAGTACCTCTCCTATGAGGAGCGGCTGAAAGGGTTGGGGCTGTTCAGCCTGGAGAAGAGAAGGCTCCGAGGAGATCTAATTGCGGCCTTCCAGTACCTAAAGGGGGCCTACAGGAGAGCTGGGAAGGATTTTTTCCTCGGGCATGTAGTGATAGGGCAAGGGGGAATAGGTTTAAACTGGAAGAGGGCAGGTTCAGATTAAACATTAGGAAGAAGTTTTCCACTTTGAGGATGGTGAGATGCTGGAACGGGTTGCCCAGAGAGGTTGCTGAGGCCCCATCTGGAGGTGTTCAAGGCCAGGCTGGATGCGGCCTTGGGCAACCTGGTCTAGTGGGAGGTGTCCCTGCCTATGGCAGGGGGGTTGGAACTCGATGATCTTCAAGGTCTTTTTGATCCTAAACCATTCTATGATTCCGTGAAAAGTTTAGGAGGTGCAAAGCATGTTTAAACCAACAAGTCTACCACAGTAGGGCAGATGCTATTCTAGATTTCTGAGGAGTCCACTGCTGTAAGCAGCTACACTAAAAAGGCGTTAATAGGCAATTTGCAAGACTTACAGAGGAATCGGGTTGTACAGTTAATTTTATACCAATGAATTACACTGTATACATTTATTGTAGCTAGACTAATCTTCCTATGATAAAAAGCAACTAGGCTTGTGTGTGTGTTTGCTAATCCTGCTTGGAAGGTATAAATCCGTAGGTCACAAAGGTTGACAGGGGGACACGTGTGCAGTAAGGAAGTGATGCAGCCTCTTTAGTGGCAAAGCTGCTGGAAGTAAATAGTTTTATACGTGGCTGTTTACTAGTATTTGCATGCAAACTGAACAGGTTGGTTTGCTAATTTAAGCATTGGGCTGGATGGAATGTTTTTACTCATAATAGGTAGTAAATGTTTTTCTGGAAGAGGTATTGTTGCACTTTTAACATTTGCATAACTTGATACATTTTCTAAAGCAGGTGTATTTTTAACCATTTATGAGTTCTCTTAAAAGGCCATCTTCAGTATTGCCATTAAGTTATTTTTCCGATGTTATATTATCATGTGGTAAGTACACCTTTTCATGATAACTGTTTCAGTCACATTCTGCTGTCCGCTCATTCAAAAATGGTATTCTCATTTAAAAAAAAAAAAATTGATTCAATTTCTGCAACTTGTATTCTTTGGTGCCATGTGCTGTAGAGCCCATCATCTCAGAACTATAGAAGCACAGCTTTGCATATATTAAGGGACTGAACTAAGATGCAAAAAAAAAGAAAAATTGATAAAAACTCACCAAATAAGTTTAATTTTCCAGGGTGTGGGTTATAAGACTTTCTGAAACGTTGCATTTTGCTTAATGTGAAGCCTCTGCTTTTTTCTAGCAGCACTTTCCTGAGTGTCCTAGCGTTAAGAAATTACAAATATGCTGGACAAGAGTTTTACGTTAGCAAAATTTAAGTTCAACTCCTAAACTCATATAGAAGCAGAGAAGTTCCCTGTGAACCAAGTGCTTCAGATGGGTTATTACTTTTTAGGCATCTGAACTTCAGCTAATGTGGAAAACTTCAATTACCCAATTAATATGGCTAGATCCTTTATGAAAAAAGGAGGAAGAGTAGGTGCAACAATTTGAAATGGAAAGTAAAAATTTGTAATCAGTGCCACTGAGAATTAATTATTAATCAAATAATTAATCAGTCCAGCAAAACAACAAGATCTGTTTCACAGGTGAGCGGCAAGACTGAGACTGTCATTGGGGTCATTTAGCAGTTGCAGCTATGCAGAAGTTAGCCAGCTGTTCTTCAGTCAGAGGATGGTTTCTCGAAGGTACTGCACAGCATTGCGTATCCAAGTAATGTCCAGGTGACGGGCAGCACAGCCAGTGCAGTTTCATGCGCTCTCCCTGCCTTTTTCCTATGAATACTGGGGGAAAAAAAAGTGTTAAAACTGTGACAGGAACCTTGTAACACCTCCTTAAAGGTAAAAATCCTCCAGCACTACCTCAGAGGAACAAACACGATGGTTCTACGCTATAACTAAGGCAGTGAGCTGGGTATACACATTAGTCTCCGACACATTGTGATTGAAATGTGCGTAAACGATACAATATTGAGGCAAAACTACTGAGAGAATGCAGCAGCAAAGTGTCTGTTAGACGTGCCTGGACTTGCATCTGTGAATATTTCCTGCATCTCATAGTGATCAAGACAGTTTCTTTCTCTAGGAAACCTTTCGGGTTTATTTCAAGATACTAATTATTTCATCTTTTACAAGCGGAGTGATTTGTGTTGTAGAAAACGGCTTCTTTTTTTCCCCCAGGTGATATCATGTGCTTTATCATGTATAATGGGATTAAATTCAAGTGGGCGCTACCAAGAGCGCAGAGGATTTAAGAGGCTTATGAAATGGAGGGGTTATGTTTCTGCGAAATATGCTGAGACCTTTTCACAGTAACTGACACTCTGCCTGGATTGTCTTGCAAGTCCGTTAGGCAAAATAGTTTTACTAATTGTGCGATGGCAGCGGCTGCTTGTTCCATTTTCTTTAGCAAAGTGGCAGAGTACTGCTGCGCAGGCTAACTTTGGGAGGCCATCTGTAACCACTAAAGATGTATCTGCAGTTTCCAAATGATCAGTCTCTGGGAATGGAAACAGTAAAATCACCTTTGCACAGATTGCACCTGAGTAAGATGTTCTGTTAATTAACTTATTTGGGTTTGGGTTTGGGTTTGGTTTTTTAACCAACATAATTGTCATGGTTCTTTATTCTGAGCTAAATTGCACAGGGCTATACGAACATCACAGTTTATCTGAGGTTCGCTCGTAGATCTCGGAAAAGGTGCTGCTGTCTGTTAATCTGTGGATGGTAGTGCTAAGCTTCAGTTCTTTAGCTTTGACCAAAAGATGTTAGAAGAAAGAGAAAAGTCATAGTGACTTTTGTAATTTTAATAATGATATCAAAATGTTATTTTGATATTATGAATGGGGTGTTATTTGAGAGTGCTGGTTCTGAGCCAAAGAGTCAGTTGGAGAAAAATCAGGCTGAACTTCTGGTCCTGAACCAGTGAGCAATAAAGCCCATCAAGGCTAGTGTGGCAACAGAGCTTTCACGGTGCAGCTGGCCTTTCCCCACAGTAAGGAAGGATCTTTTCTGCCCCTTGCGCTGGGGAATTCGGTTTTCTGCGTCCCTCGCTCTCGCTTGTGCTGTCTGTTCTTTGTAGGTGTGTGGCAGCCTGAGGGACACCTCACTGCCTCTTCAGCTCAAGTGATGTTCATGGGCTTTTCTCCCTGAGCCATAAGGAGCTGGTGAATATTAAATTCACCTTCTGGTAATGCCACCCAAAACTAAGGGCCCATGTATTGCTCTAGCAGTTTTCTTTTCCCATGCTTTAACCGTTGCAGGTGTGTCCAGGTGATAGCAGGTCTGAAAGAACTTATGAGATTCTTCGTGTTCCTATGAACAACAAGAAATCAAATTTAGAAATATAATACAATGAAACCTTAAATTAGATTGACTTCTGAGTTGCTGTGTCACATTTGGTGTGAGCCTGTTTACATCCAAGTTTGGAATGCAGCACTATAAATGTGATAGCAAACAAAGTCTCCTCGTGGATGCTGAAGAAAGCTGAAGCTCAGACAGTTTTCATCCTACCATGGTACTGGAAATGAAATTCATCTGACGAGAGGTTATTTCTAAGTCTATGAATGTATATGGGGAAAACCCAAATACATGTCTCTATTCGCTATCCAGCATGAAGACAATTTTGTATTTTAAATGCTGAAGAAATAAACTTCTGAAGATCTTGTATGCCCTAAGTATATATTTTTGTCCTATGTTTTCTTTTATAATGAAGTTCAAAATATTTCTTACATTTCAGAAGGGAGGTTTAGGTTAGCCAGCGCTGTACTTTCCAGACTACAAAAGCAGTTTTTAAGTAAACATGTAAAAATGAAATTGTATTTTTAAATATGTGGATTTAGCATCCTGAAGTTAAACATCTCTTCTTAGCAATTGTATATGCTTAGACAAAAAGCGAAACCATTGCAGCTGCTTGTCTATAGTTGTTTGTGTTTGGTGATTTCTTTATATTGCTTCCTCTAATTGCTCTAAGGGGTAGTAGGAGCTCCATGTAAACCAGTAACACTAGAAATAGAAGTCAGAAGTAAATTTCTTTAGAAGCGATAGATTTTGTTGCCTGGAGGAGGACCAAGACTCGGCATCTGCTAACTTCGTGTGATGTACTACACAATTTCAACACTGCGGCATTGTGCTGGACGTATTTGGCATCTGTTCAGTGGGACCACTTTTGAAACTTTTTTGTAATTCCTAGCATCTCTCCAGCTGTGCAAGATATTTCTAATTTGATCCGCAGGTACTACTAGTTCATCCTTTTGGAATTATAAAAGTTGAGTTTTCAACAAGCTGAGGCATAATTTAGAAAAAAAAAATGGTTTTGATCTCTTGAATTATTGTTAAACTTGCATTGAGGATATCATTTATATCTTTTTGGAAAAAATATTGCTATGTTTTTAAATACACTTGAGAATTTAGATGCAAAAGCAAAAAAGTTAACCTTTTAAATGATCCAGATTTTGGAATTTTCTCTTACCGCTACTGAATCTCAGTTAGGCACTGCCATGAAGAGGCTGCTGTTAGTCGAAACCCTGTGCTGACAGAGCAGGAAGCCGTTTTGTGGGAAAGCCCTTGCAAGGTATTAATTACGTGCTTGTTCCATCAGTGGTACCACTTCTGCTGACTTCAAGGCTGCTCAAGCAGACCTGGTGTGTTGGAAGACGCGTATTGGCTGCACGCTTTTTATTATCATAGCCCTTGGATATGCAGTGTAAATCTGTAACGATACGTAGTGCTACTGGATAATAATAATAATCTGAATGCATATTTCCTGCTGTAAATTTCCCTCCTACGGTATGTGTACATAGACTATTACCTTTGCACTGAACTGACTGGACACTGAAAAGCAGAAACAAGTGGTGTACTAACAATGACTGTAGCTTGTGGTTCCCATTGTGGAAGTACTTTTGCAGAACAAAAAGTATAGCTTCAGTGCTACAAATTTGATTTTTATATTTTTTATTAGCATGCATGGAAGACTAAGGATAATATTTTTTAATAATGAACTTGGTTTTGTACATTTTTCAGTGTTTAAAACTATATGATTTAACATTACCTCTGAATACCAGTGATCAGTAAATTCTTAAAGGAAATACCTCAATTTGAGTATTCTTTTTTCTTGTTAGTTGTCCGATAAGTTGAAATGGTCCATAGTGTGTGATGAACTGAGCCAAATGATGTCAGCGCTTTAGCTATGCTACACGAGTCATATGAGGATTTACTAAAAGGGAACTGAATGATACACTGCAAGTGTTGACATGCAGTATACAATCATGGCTCGTTCTGCCCAGCTGGACATTTTCCTTATGAATGGCTTGTAAATTGAATTTTCAGCGTGAAGCCAAATTAAAAATGAAACAAAACAAAAAAATGTTTGGTTTCCTCTGGATTTTTTTTTTTTAATATATTTAAGCTTTTTATAAACAGCAAGGTTTACAATGAGGGAAAAGCTGCAAATTGTAATTGTGAATAAGACTGAGTCCATGTATGTTTAGGCATGCTTTGTTGATGTATGTTCTCTGCAGCAGTGTTTGTAGGAGAACAGTGTTTGTTTACCTGACAAATAGGAGCATGAAATACATGGTTATAAGGGTATTTTGGGGGGGATTTTTTGTGTTCGGGGTTTTTTTTTTGTGGGGGTGTGTGGTTTTTGGTTTGGTTATTGGATTTTTGTTTTGTTTGCCCTAAGGATGAGAGGGATATTGACTCCAGTTCTATTTTCTGTGCTTAAAGAATATCAAAAGGTCAAAAAAGACTCAGAAAAGGGGCTCCAGAAGTCTGGAGAACAAGTCTGTCTAAATTAGACTGAAGTAGCTCTGGCTACTTTTATTTATCCAGGAAACAGATGAGAAGTGATCCAACACTCAGATACCTACCCATACCTATATATGAGAAATTCCTAACGGAGGGTGGAAAAAGGCATAATAAGGTCCAGTGGATATAAGCTGAACATTAACATTCATTAATATAAACATTTTTAAGAATACAAATGAAACACTGGGGAAGTTTACTGGAGAAATAACATACATTTGTCATAACATGAAGATTTCAAGGGAAGACTTGTTAATGTTTTTCTTCGGTGGTTTGTGTGGAAGAATAGACATCTGTGGGTGACAGCAAATGCATGTAATTTTATTCTAGGTAAGAAAAAAGACTGAATTACTGTATTTGTCCAAAACAAAATTTAATCTAGTTATTTCTTCTTTCAGTGGAGTCCTACTAGTGATGCTGCTATGTGGCATGCTTTCTTATGAAGAGCTTGAAAACCTGAACTGTTTTTTGGTTAAATATATTTTTTCCCTTTTCTTCTCCTCAAGTAACTTATTTGCTCTATATTTATTAAAAGTAGATTACACTAGAAAATGTTTTCACTAATGCCAGAGGATGCTATCAGAATGTAGTACCTTTTCACACTTACTCATCACAATATGGAAGTGATTGATATTATTAATGAAATATTACAGGTGTGTAAATGCACAGAATGCATGCAATATTTCTTTCTTCCAAGGGTAAAGATTCCCCTACCTGATACCATATGGTTTTAACCCTGTTTTTCATAGAATTGTAGAATGGTTTGGATTGGAAGGGACCTTAAAGATCATCTAGTTCCAACCCCCCTGCCATCAGCAGGGACACCTCCCACTAGACCAGGTTGCTCAAAGCCCCATCCAACCTGGCCTTGAACACTTCCAGGGATGGGGCCTCCACAACTTCCCTGGGCAACCTGTTCCAGTCCCTCACCACCCTCAGAGTGAAAAATTTCTTCCTGATAGCTAATCTTCTAGTTTCAAGCTATTCCTCCTTGTCCGATCACTACATGCCCTTGTAAAAAGTCCGTCTCCAGCTTTCCTATGGGGCCTGTCCTCATAGGGGAGGTGCTCCAGCCCTCTAATCGTCTTCATCGCCCTCCTCTGGACTCACTCCAACAGGTCCACGTCCTTCCTGTGCTGAGGACTCCAAAGCTGGACGCAGTATTCCAGGTGGGATCTCACAAGAATGGAGTAGAGGGGCAGACTCACTTCCCTCAACCTGCTGGCCATGCTTCTTTTGATGCAGCCCAGGATAGGGTTGGCTTTCTGGGCTGCGATCACACATTGAGGGCTCATATTGAGCTTCTCATCAATCAACACCCCCAGGTCCTCCTCCTCAGCGCTGCTCTCAATCCATTCTCTGCTCAGCCTGTTTCCCTGCTGCTTGCCAGGGTAGTGTGAGGTGTGTCACAGGTGACAGGCTATAGCCCTGCCTCTGCTGCTTCTGCCACTGTGCTGCTTGGTTCAACAAGGCTCCAATCTGTAGCCAGCCCTTCCTCGCTGCTCTCATTTCAGCGTCTGTTCAGGTGATGTGGTCTGCTAAGGCAGCAGCATGAGCTGTGAGCCCTCACATCATGCCCTCTTCCCCTTCCCCACCCTCATCTTCCCCGCTTTCTTCTGTTATTCTCCACTAATTCTTCACTTAAAGAAGATATCCATCTTCACCTTCCCGTGGTATTTCCAAGCTCCATGCATCCTCTGACGTGCTTACTGTAATGCCCCAGCTCTTCGCTTGCCCTCGTGCCTGTTTCCTCACTCATGCTCATCTCCTCGCTCGTCTGTGTTGCAGGGCAGCTCCCCGTTGTGCCATCTTGCTGAGCTGCCGGGGCAGTCATCGCTAACCCATGCTTGTGCCTTTCCTGCCTCCACATACCTTCACCTCTTAGCTGAGGTGTACCTGAAATACACACCTGCCTCACCCTTTTCTCCTGGTTGATGCCACACGAGCAGATATGTGAGAACGCTTCTTTTTGACTCCCTTTTTGACTCCCTCTCCCAGGCGCAGGGCCTGGAAGAGCCTTCCCAGCTCCCTTGAGGGGGGCAGCATTTGGTAGAGAGCTGGGCGGGAGGGGGGCACGGTGCAGCACAAGGGCCTCCTGTCTCCCTTCCTGCCACCGCACCCCGCCTGCCTGCCCGCCCCTCACCTCACGGGCCCTTCCCGGACCCCAGTCGTTGTCAGGGGCCCCGGAAGAGCCGCCAGCGCTCTCGGGGGTGGGCGGACACGCCGAGAGTGCCCCCTCCTTCCCCGGCCGGGCCCGCCGTGAGCTCGGCCGCCGCCCTGCCTCTCTCCCGCCGCGAAGGGCGGCAGCCAACACGGCGGCCGGCCCCCAGCGCCCCCTAACGGCGGCGGGCGCCGCCCCGCGGCCCTCACGCCGTGACGCGCCTGCCATGAGCCGGTTGCTAGGCGGCGGGGCGGCGTTTCCTCCGCCCGCCGGAAGTGACGGACGGGGCGGTCGGCTGCGTGTGGGATGCGCGAGCGGCGGCGGCGGTGGCGGCGGCGTCGGGGCGACCCGGCTGATCCCGAGCGGGGCTGCGGGGGGCGTGCGCGGCCGCCGCCATGCTGAGCCGCAGCTCGTTCACCAGCCTGGTGGTGGGGGTGTTCGCCGTCTACGTGGCTCACACGTGCTGGGTGATGTACGGCATCGTCTACACGCGGCCCTGCCCCGCGGCGGCGGGGGGCAGCGGCAGCGGCGGCGGCGCGGCGGGCTGCGTCTGGCCCTACCTGGCGCGGCGGCCCAAGCTGCAGGTGAGCGGGGCGGATGTGGGCCCGATCCTCTCAGGCCCCTCATAGCCGAGCGCCGGCGGCAACGGGCTGCTTGGTACCGCCTGAGCTCCGGGGCCGGGCCGGGCCTTGGCCGCGGCTCCGGCGGCTCCGGCGCCGCGCTGACTGGGCTGACAGGCGGCCGGCCTGTTCGCCAGCACAGCCCGTCTTCTCCCCCTCCACACCCTCTCCCGGTGGGGCCGCGGTGGTGGCGGGGGGAGCGGTGCTGGGTGCGAGGACGAGGACCGGCGCCGGCTGACCGAGGACACGGGTGGGGGGACGAAAGGGTGTTTTGTGTTTCGATTTCGTGTGTCCGTTGGTGCAGAGGCCGCGCACAGCAGCCTGGCTGGAGAAACGGATCAACTTCCGTAGAAATGCTGGACTGCCAAGTATAGGTCATCCCATAACAACGTCTTTGGTGGCTGTGTCACAGCGCGTTTCTGCCTCCGAAAGGAGGGAACAGATAACTGACAGCTGGTTTAGACTTTTTTTTTTATGAGTACGGTGTTTTCCTTCCCTGTGAGTATAACCATCACGTGACTGGGGAAATCAGGGAAGCTGGAATACGTACAGACCTCTACTCTGAGAACATTAATGCGTGATCTTAAATACTAATGCATGAACTTAAAACGAGGGGTAAAAGTTTTAAACTTTTTTTTTTTTTAGATTTAGATTAGATATTAGGAAGAAATTCTTTACTCTGAGGGTGGTGAGAACAGGTTGCCCTGAGAAGCTGTGGAGGCCACATCCCTGGAGGTGTTCAAAGCCAGGATGGATGGGGCTTTGAGCAACCTGGTCTAGTGGGAGGTGTCCCTGCCCATAGCATAGGGGTTGGAACTCGATGATCTTTAAGGTCCATTCCAACCCAAACCATTCCATGATTCTAACTCCATTCCATGATTCTAACTTAATGTTTCTGTACTCTGATTTCTCTGTGCTGTGTTTTGATTTCAGTTGAGCGTGTATACTACCACACGGTCAAACCTTGGTGCTGAGAGTAACATAGATCTGGTTTTGAATGTGAAGGATTTTGATATTGAGTCCAAATTTGAAAGGTAGGTACCCAAACTACAAGTTCTTTAATTCTGAAGAGTGTATCCTAACTAGTAGTTTCATGTATGGATGTATGCATGAAGCAAGCTAGCCTGTTCATGATAGTTGTGTTTAAAGAGTAGAGTTGTTCTCGCATTCTTTGTTTTGGGGTTAAAGCTCTTTTTGCATGCTGTACAGGGTATTCAGTTCACACTTGTTCTCATAAAATGTGTATTTGCCATGTTAAGGCAGAAAAGGTGTTAGTTGGACTTCAGCCTTAAGAGTTGATGACAAAGTGCTGCTGTTAATAAAAATTGTATTTTTTTTCTTTAATGAAAGGTTCCTAGAATATATCATGAACTAAACGTTGGTAAAGTGCCTGCCTTGATGGAAATAGTACGCTAAGTTCACCTGGTGCTGAGGAATAGGCTCTTAGACAAACTTTTCTTACATTGAAAATCATCTCATAGTTACAAGAAACAAAAGCTTGCAAAAGAAAGCTATAGTAGTAAATACAGAAATGCTTGTTTCTCTCATGTAGATTTTACAAATCTGGAATGCTGTCCTATGTTGCCTATAATTTTCAGATTCCACTCTATAAACGTTCATCTCACTAGCTGTGCTAAATCAGTAACGTACGTATGATGTGCTAAACTTAAGTATTGGTTAGTTTGGATCAGCGTTTTCAGCCACACAGACAACTTTTTTAAAAAGTGTGCTTTGCTTATAGTAGTAAAAATTACTTCCCATTCGGAAGATCTAAGTCAAAGTCAAAGTGCCTGGAAATGCTTGAGACTTTCCTCTAATAACACGTGTAGCTAACCTAGCTAGCTAGTAGCTACATGATGTTCTTAATAGCCATGGCTTCAGACCTGGAATAGAACTTAAAAGTCAAACCATGTTCTCTCTTCTTGTATGTTGTAGCAACATTGTTTTCTATAACTGTTTCTGTGCTAATAATCATAAAAATAAATATTTTTTAGGTTTATATTTAGGGTTTAGGGTTTCGAGATCTTCTGAAGGGATTTTGGTGCTAAGATGGAATAAAATTGTGCCATTAGACAAATTTCTGAGTATAACACTGGACTCTAGGTATGCCTCTATAAAATTAAAATTATCAGAACTACTTGGTTTGTGCTACATATTTGCTGCCTCACTTTTTTTTGTTTAAAATAGTTGCCTTTGACTCTTGTCACAGTCTCCCAGTTTCTTTCACGCTCTGTGTTTTCTATACTTAAAGAACATCTGCAGTTTAGGTCATATTAAACTTCATCACTGACAGACTTAAAAATATAAGAATTTTTTTTACTGACACAGTCTGCTAAGTCATTGAAATTATTCAGAGAAAAATAACCTCAGCAAATTTACAAGAATAGAGGAGACATTATGCAAGGTTGCAAGTAGGATGATTTCTTGGCTAACGTGCCACTAACACACCACTTCATGATTCGGGGCTCCAATTTAGAGTTCTGTGCTTGGCATGCCATAGCTGAGAAGACATTTTGTTAATGCAAAGCGCTTGGCAAAACTTGGTGATTTTAAACTTTTTATTGTGTATACAATCTGTGATACATATTCAGCACACAGAAGGCTATTTTCTACAAGTGCTGTGATAATTTCAGCCCTATGATCTATTGGTAGGGGAAAACAACAAAAGAACTGATGATGCAGTCCTGTGTTTTCTAGGATAATAAAGGATGAGTTGGACAAAGATTACAGTATCTTCAGATAATATTTGCATTTCCTAAGTTTTACCATTTTGATACATACTAGAGTATATAAATTGATCCAGCCACGGCTTGTTAGGACATATTAGCCAGAACTAATTGTTGTGTGCCAGGGAACACAAATGTGTCTTTTTCTTTTTTTTTTTTTTTTTTTTCATTAATATCCCAACCTTTTTTGCTTGCTTCCAGAGCATCTTCAGTGATCCATATACGTAATAGCTAAATATTTCAGCATGTGCTACATCATCTCATAATGTTTTGTTGTTTTTTTTTATTTTAGGACAGTGAATGTCTCTGTACCAAAGAAAACCCGAAATAATGGCACATTATACGCATATATATTTCTTCATCATGCTGGCATTTTGCCTTGGCATGACAGTAAGCAGGTGCATATAGTAAGCCCTCTGACCACATACATGGTCCCTAAACCAGAAGAGATTAATTTGCTCACTGGAGAATCAGCCACACAGGTAGGTGGTTTTTCCATCTATAGATGAACAACTGCAAAAAAAAGTAATTTCTTTTATAGACACTACTAGTGTTAGCATCTGCTGTGCTTGCATCTTTACACTAATGATGATATTAGAAAATAAAAACAAAATCAAAACCCATCTTCTTGATTATCTTGATTATTAGCTTGTATCCTAATAAGTAGATCACTCAGCACAGCAGAGGTAGAGCCCTCTATGACACTGGCTGCTATTAAAACACTTCCCTAGTTAACATTAGTTACTTCTTTAAAGATTCATTGCTTTTGGTAGAAATACTGTATGGTTCTGTAACAGTATGATGATGCTTTCTGTAGTGAATTGGATTCGTGTGAAATAATACGCTTTGCTTTTATAAAAGAGATAGGAACTTGATTTTGACATTGGTGAGTGACCAATGTCAAATTGCTTCTTTTCCTTTAGGATGTTCTTACTTTGCACTTCAGTTCAAGAGAATAAGATAGTATCCTTTGACAAGTGCTATGATTACTCACAGGGGCGGGGGGAAATGTAGTGTTACTTAATGAAATACTTGTGAGTGGCTGCTGTACCTCATATTAAGTGGACCTTGAGAATTTCACTCTGTTCTTTGGAATCTGAAATATACCTGTAGCCAGCAGTGCTGTTTCTAAATCCTGTCAGAATAAAGCTGAGAATAAGTTGAGGCTAGAGTCCAACACTGAAAGTCAGAACAGGTGCTGTTCATCCAAAGAAAAGCAAGTAGAATGCTGTGGGGATAAGCATCTACTGAAAGCTAAGGTCATACTCGGTTTCAGCAGTGCTTTACAGAGCATTCGGAAGCTCAGAAGTTCAAAACAAATGGTCTGATCTTTTTGGACCCCAAAATTAATGTGGTTGACCATCCACATCCTTTTGACTGTTTTGAAGTAACATCTGATTACTTATGTAATCAGTCCTTATGTCAAAGTGACTTTTTCTGACTAGTGTCCACATTCCTAAGTTAATAAGATTAATTACTCGAATATTCATTCTTGATGAACAAGGCTGTGAATGGGCTCTGAAGTTTTTCACTGTCAGATTATGGTGTGCCTTTACCCGTTCTATCATACTTGAGCAAAATATTTGATCTGGTCAAAAGTAAGGTAAAGTGTTTCTTAGTGGGCTTCTGTTTCATGATATAGTTAGTGGCTCCATAGTTTTTGTGAGTTAGAGTATTATCCTACCCAAAATTCAGTATTGTTTAGCAGTATATATATTTGTTGTATGTTTAAAGCAAATTGAAGCAGAAAAACAGACCAATGCTCTAGATGAACCTGTCTCTCACTGGAGGTCAAGGTTAACCTTAAATGTCATGGTGGAAGATTTTGTGTTTGATGGATCATCCCTCCCTGCTGATGTTCACCGTTACATGAAGATGTAAGTTGATAACTTAATTTTGCTAGATTTGTTATTATAAACTTACTGCACATTTGTTCAAAAAATCCTCCCTGGCCTCCTTTAGTATTTTATGTTTAAATTGGCGGTTAGGAGACAAGAATAGATACTCCTAATGCTTGCATTTTGGTAGTGACAATTAGTAAGATATTATGTACTAGAAAACCTGATTGGAGATACCTTCTTCCTGGGCAGGTCAGAGTTTAGAATATTTCTTTGTATGGAGTTATCATAGTATGTGAAAGCAGAACTACAAACACACAAGTAAAATGCTACGGCAGACTTCATACCCCCTTGTTCTCAAATCATACTTCTGGCCTTTAAAGCAATTACTGTCCCTTGACCTTTCCACTTGTCCTTCATCTGCAAATTATCTATACAAACTGCAAGTGCTGAAGAGGCATAGCTGATCTCCTATGTCATCTTTTTTTCTCCCTTTATGAGTTGCTTTATTTTACTTTGACAATGTGTGTCCCTACATTATGTCATTTTCTCAAGAAATTACTAAAAAGCAAGGATAGGTTTTTGGGCCACTAAATGCAGGCAGTAGCTTCTGCTCACAGCTTGCTTAAATTACTTCCAATGTTAACCATATAAATAGTGCTGTATTGGCTTATGCTGCTGTATGTCGATGCTTTTCTCTTCAAGTATCCTGTTAAATCCAGAAGTTGTTGCTTAATCAGCAGACCTCGGGGTTCTGGGATAGCTTCCCAGCCAGAACAGATAAACTTAGTAACTCATAAGATAGGCCCATAACAAGAAGGGGTTGGACTGGGGTTGGTGAATGAGGATATTTTTTCTGGTCACGTTTAGATATGCATCAGTGCTGTTTTGTCATTGCATTATACAGGAAGTAGTTTAGATATGAAACAGCCTGCTCCATTTCCACTAGCAGTAGCTTTAATTGTAGTTATTATATAGAAACCTAAACCTCTTCAGTTAAATAACCAAGCAGTATTTCTGAGCCTTGTTTTAGTACTTTTCTATATTACTGTTGCCCATTGTATATTTAGAATGCAGTCTTTCTTAGCATGCATAGAGCCTTCATTCTTTTGTCAACAACTAAAATTCAGCTTCAGGCTTTAAAAAGCTCTGTTATGCTAGTTCCATAGACTTACTGAGAACATCACAGTGTAGATAACTGCCTTTCTAGTGAAGGACTTTAAGAATTTGTCTCTCTTTAGCCTAGTGCCCTGACACTTTTCTAAGATACGGACAAAGCGATTGCATATAGGTCATAATTTGCTCAGTACCTTTCCAGTGGTCAATTTTGTAGAGGGCTCAAAGGCCGGGAAGTTTCTATTGGTTCCATACAGGTTGGTGAGGTGGTAGAGTAATCCAAACGAGAGCTTTGGTTGAGAAGACAGAGAATATTTCTGCATCTTGTGCACTCTCTCCAGTGGTATCTCTAGCCTTCCAGTGTGCATACCAGCCATCGTGTTCATAGTCCCATGCTAGCTAGAGCACGTGCTGTTGCTGACCTGATGCATGTCATCGGGGGTGCAGAGGAGTGGGGGAGGTGGTGGAGGGTTGTCATTGTTACAGTAGGAGGGGAATACTTGAGAAAAAGGATACAAATATATGGTAGTAAACTTCAGCACATTTCTCTTCAACGAACTTTTAATTTCGGCTACCCTTGGTCATGCAACAACTTGAGCATCATCACAGCCAATGTCATTTGTCTGGCTCTTCTTTTTTTTTTGTTTTTGTTTTGGTTTGGTTTTTTTTTTTGTTTATTCTGTCTTTCTACTGAAAAGTAAAAAGAAACTAAAAAGAGAAATGTGACATGCCTAATTTTTTGTAGTCATCTCTCAGTGAAAGACTGTAGGCTAGTGGCTTCTTTCTATCTTCTGTTAAAGAAAAATGTGCCTGAAAAGATGGTGGGAGATATCTACATGTGTAGATCTGAAAGTGATGAATAAGTGCTAATTTGAATAAAAGTAGTTTTCTTTTTAGATCACTACAGTCATAAAATCCATGTTTAAACATCCTAGGGTTCAGTTGGGGAAGACAGTGCATTACCTTCCAATATTATTTATTGATCAGCTAAGCAACAGAGTGAAAGATTTGATGGTGAGTAATAGAATACCTTTAATTATATTTCACAGTTTTAATAGTAATCTTCAATGTTGTTTTAATCAAGGTTTTGTCTTAGGTTGTTTGCTGTAATGAAAAAGTATAAATTCACAAAAGGACTCTATCAATGACTGTTTAACTTAATGTGGTCAAAGGTGGTAACTGCAAAGGCTGGATCTGGGTTTTGAGACTCCACTCTGGCAGAAATCTCTGCCAAGCACTCCCTTCTATTCCACCAAAAGATATTTGGATTCCACTGCTTTGCCTCTTGGGTGGATATGGAGGACATCACTGCAGCAGCAGTTGTGGTGGGAGCAGTCTCATGAGCAATTTGACTCCTTAAGTTGAAAAAACTGTGTTAGTGTTCCAGAGCTGCTTCTGATACCTTTTAGGGAAATGACCATACTGAACGCAGCTGCTACCGGAGCTACACCGAGATAAGTCAGTAGCTGTTCTCTTATCTCCAAAAAAAATTCACTCGTGATTAAATTTTCTGGTGGTGCTCTCTATCATCTTAGAGTAACTTGGGCATCTGAAAGTTTGGTATTACAGTACATCCAATGATTTTGTGCACTGAAAAAAATCAGGGCTTAGAAACTTCAATAATGGAATTACAGAAGGATGAGGCTGAATGAGATCTCTGGAGGTTGCTAGTCCAATGGCCCTGCTCCAAGTAGAGTCACCTAGAGTGGGTTGCTCGGGACCTTCTCCAGTTGGATTTTGGATATATCCAAGGATGGAAATGCCATGGCCTCTCTGGGCGACCTGTTACAGTGTTCAGTCACCCCTGCAGTTAAAAAAGGGTGTTTTCATTCATTTAAATAGAATGTTCTGTATTCAGTTTTTGCCCAATTCTTCTCTTGTGGGAAATTATGCTGTTCCTTTACTACAAGTTACACCTGGCAATCCCTTACATCTAAACTATGTTCATCTTAGCAGCTCTTAGTTAAGCCCTGCAATTCTTGTCAGTTGTACTGACTGGAATTTAGCAATCAGAGTTTCTGAGAGCAAAAGTCTTGGGGAATGTCTCAAAACTGTTAAATAAGTATGCCTGGATTCAGCATCTTCTAAATGGAAGTCTTGATAGATGTAAACTTTCCATAGACCTACTATATTGTCTTTCCAATTCATTAACTTTAGCTCAGACAAAGAATTTTGTTACTTTTTGTTGGGGAAAATCTTCTTTAAGAACTGGTATCCCCCCCTGCCCCCCAAGCTTTTTCAGCAAAATAAACTCCTAAGGATTTGTTACAAATCTTGGTAGCAGATAGTTTTGTCCAGTATTTCTTTAGATACACTTTTGTGATGTCTTTATCAGTGGTCATTGTCCTTTGTTTTAAGTTTCTTACCACAACTCATTCGGTTCAGTACATTCATATGAGCTTCTAACTGGTCATCTACCCTGTTTACAGATAAACTCAGCATTCTCATGGTACTAATAACATTCCTGCAGTTGTCATGCATGTCACAGATTATGCTATTGTAACTCACTGCCTTAAAGTCATTAAAGATCCTGAGAAGTTCTGCAAAGACTATTCCATCAAAACTAGCAGACTTCCCCTCCAGCACTGACTTGTGTGACTGCTCAGTAGTGACTTGCCAGAATGCTTGCTAGTCCTGCAGAAAGAGTGGTCTGATAGTATGCATACTGTGAGATAACGAGGGGTAAGTGAAAAGCAGGAAAGTATAAGGGAAGAAGTTGATACAGCTTTTGTGGAGTAAGGTTGGCATTTGACTGTAAGTAGGGGCATAGACACTACCTGTTTGGTATGCCTGACCTGAAGTCATGGAGCTGAAGATGCATTTTCCCTGCTTGTGCTAGGCTGTGTAGATTTTGAACTGGCTATTATTTTGACCCAGATGGTAGGTTTTCTATGGTAAGTAATGTAGACAGAGGTTACGCGTTCCTCATGTTCTTAATTGTTCTTGCCAATGCTAGGGGTTTGGGGATTGCACAGAATTCTGATTTAACGAAGAGAGAACTTTAAAATTCATGCCACTGAATTAACTTGCTTTGTTTACACACTGTTTTGTAGTGCCGATAAACTCAAGCACTAGAAGTAATATGTGATGTTCTGAGGCCGTACAACAAGAGTAGGTTGTATTGCAGAGGTTTGGTAACTTCCTAGTTTTCAAAGGCGTAGCAACAATTGCACTCAACTAGGTTGTCAGGCAGCACTTGTGTACTTCTAATTGGTCATTCTTCTAATCTTTATATGTTCATTTAATTTTCTTTTGGTGTTGAAGAATTGCTATCTCTGTCTTTTACTGCAATCCAGTTTTCTCCCTGTGTTACCCCTAACTCTTCAGTAGTGCTTTGCCTTTGTCGAGTGCACTTGCTGCATGTCACTTCCCCATGCGTTTGCAAAATTTTTGTTTTCTATCTGTCCTGTACAGGTAAAATTTCTTTTCCTTTTCTACCAGAATTGTTAATGCTGTCTTTGATAGACTGAGAAACTGAAACGAGAATGGAGGGATTACAGGCATCCTTTAAAAAGGAGAAGCAGAGAAGCAGCCTGGAAGATGTTTATGTAGCTTTTGGTTAACAGCTGTAGAATCTCCCCAGCATTGTCTACCTTGAGCTCTAACCACATTGTTTTCACCCTGCTTTGTTGTTGGGGTCTTTTTTGGTGTGTTTGTGCTTTTGGGGGTTTGGGGTTTTTTTGTTTGTTTGTTTGTTTGTTTAGTCCAGGCAGTTCAGAGTTCCCTGGCACCATTCTAGTTTCTCAAGCTTTCTCCCTGCTGTATTTATAAAACTTCCTTTTCTCTGCCTTGCATGTGTGCATGTTCTGCCACTTTCTGAAAAGCTTATAGGGTCTTGGGAGGGTGGTGAGATTGAGAATTGTTTGTACTTGCTGGAGGAAAGAGTGAATGGGAGTGAGCATAATCCCCAGTTCACACCTGACTGATATGTGGGGAGACTAAAACCAAGTTCTGTAACATAAGCGCCAGAAGAAGCCTCTTCATCTCAGAGGTGTCAGTTTATTAATTACTGTAGAGACAGGTACAGTGTAGAGTAGCAGTTCTGAGATGGGAATTATGATTGAGTAGTAATTAGGAGCCGGGAGCAATAGATCTTGAACTGTTGCAATTCGGAGTGCCTGCCTGTCTGTAGTCTTGAGCTATCTGTAAAAGTTTGAAACATACTGCCTGAACGTGTACCTAGATAGCTGCAGAGGATTCTAACATCTGTGAGGGCAATTTTTATTTCTTTGTTTTAAACTTACTTGAGAGACAGTCACCTATCATGCAGAAGGAGCTGAAGCAATTTAAGACTTTTTTTTTTTTTTTTTTTTTTCCCAGCTTAAGGGAGGCCCAGGTAGTTCTCATGATAACAAATGTAGATGATACAGGAAAATGAGCTGAAATTTACTTCTTTTGGAGCAGGAGGAAGATTTCTGTGACACTCCATTTCCCAAGTTTTGCAGGCAGATTAACTTGTTTAGCTTTACCTATGGTGTTTTCACCAGTCTGAGCAAGTAGAACCATCTTGTTTCCCCACCTTTTGTTTTGTTATGTGTTGTTGTAAATTTAATTTCTCTCAGAAACAGCCTCAATTTAGTAAAATTCTGACTGTGGCTTTTGGGATATGATTTTTTTTTTAATCTTCTAGCTTAGGTAATTTTAGTATATACATTCAGATAAGAACTATTAAAAAAAAAAAAAAAAAGGATTACCTTAAACACACTTGAGCTGGGACCAGCAGAGGGAACTTTACGTAAACATCTCAGAGGCATTTGTATACAGTAACAGTGAGGTTGCTGTAACAACTTGAACAGAACAAACTGTTAATTTAACATTTCTTGGGGCTGGGGGGAACAGATTTCAAGCATAGTATAGAAGCCTAAGATCTTATTCCCTTTCAAAAAACAAACTGACCTCTTAAAATTTTGTGATTAAAACACAGTATGATACAAGCACTTTATTTTTTAAAAAATGGATGGAAATAATTCTTGCGTTTTTTTCTGCTATTAAAAATGAAACTATGTCTTTTTGAAATACAGGTTATAAATTGTTCAACAACGGAGCTACCTCTTACAGTGTCATATGACAAAATATCTCTTGGAAAACTCCGATTTTGGATCCATATGCAGGATGCTGTGTACTCCCTCCAACAATTTGGTATGTTGTTTATCTTTAATGACTTTAGGCCAAAAAGCCACCAACCCCTCAAAGTTTTTTACATGTAAGTACATAGATGACACTTAACTCTTTTTTTTTTTTTTTTTTTTTTTTTTTTTTTTCTGGTTAGCTGGTGAAAAGTTTTAATGCTACAAATCTTACATTGGTTTACCTTAAGGTAAAGATGGAAATAAAATGTTGACATGTGGTAGGAAACAAGAATACAGAGGTGAATTGGCCATTTTAAAAACAAATTTTATTTGGCTGGTACTACTGTAAAAGTATAAGAGGCCAAAATAGAGGAGAGGATTTTCACCTCAGGTTTTCCCTATCATCCATGGAACAGAAAGGCTGCATCAGTTTTACATAAGCTTTGATATAAGCTATGTATAGCTGGTTGCTGTAGCCATATACCTACAGTGAAATACAGCATAGTCTTTGCGCTCAAGCTGGGCATGAAGAAGGAATCTAGGTTCTGATCATACTGCTTCATACTTCATACATAATCATACTGACACTTCAGAACTGGCTGGCCTCTCACTGTGGCTCAGTTACAAATTTATAAGGTAATTCAGATAAACTGGAGGCTTTACATGCATTAAACTATTAAAATCTGTGTTTTGCTTAAATGTAATGGAGTAGGCGTACACTTTCACTCTGAAGTTCATATGCTCTATGTTGGTGATGGTACAGCCAAGCTTTTACTGTCTTTAAATGTTCAGTCCACTGATGCACACATTTGAGTCTAATCGTCACTGTTAATCCTGAAAATGAGATGTAGATTTTTATCTTTGCTGTCTTAGTTTTATCTTACTGGACCATAGTTGGCTTCTTTGTGCTAGAGTAAGGAACTACATTGTAACTGAACAGGTGTTGATGTGTGTGAATGTAGATTTTTTTTTTTTTTTTTTCTGATCCTGTCTTTTTAAGCTCTTCAGACAACAATTTCAACTTTTTTTCAGGCCAAGAGATCTTAAAAGCTTCTGTGGTGCATTATTTTAATGATTCTTAAAGCCTTCCCAGTTTGATTTTTTTTTTTTTTTTTTAATGCAGCTAGATGCAGTATTCTGCTAGTTTCTCAAAATACACAAGCAGTGGTAATGCTGCTTCCATATTACTCAGTGTTATTCTTTGTTCACCAAAATTTAGTCAGTAAGAGGGAGAGGGTTTGGTTATTCACTGTCATCTCAGAATTAATATTTTAATGATGGACAACTTAACATTTAAGGCGTTGATTCCTCTGAGAGAAAAAAAAAAAAAACAATCTGTTCAGCTCTAGTTTCAAGAGTGTAGTGTTGTAAGATACAGTACCTGTATACAGTGTGACTTAACTGAGGGTCGACTTTCTCTATTTCTTTTGCAGCCTAATTTTTTCTCATGTTTTGTTGGGGGAAGGAGGATAGGTAAGGAATAAGGTCATACTAAACAGAATTCAGCTGCTTCTCCTTAGCTCAGGCTAATGTATATTGAAGCTACAAGTATGTCTGCTTAATATATCTGTCTTGAAAGAATCAAGTAACTGCTTGCTCAGAGTTTGTGTGGGGCATTTGACCCCCATCATTTCTCCATACATTTTTGTGATCCTCCTCAGAATGGCATAATTGAAATTTTCATGTTCCAAGTCTTGGTTGTCTTGTAATGGATGTGTATATCAAGACCTGTCATCCTAGAGTACCTCCTCTGCCTGGGAAAAAACTACCTACAATGCTGCTTGTTCTCTATACGTATGTAGATAGTGAAATGTAAGGTTTAAAGTCTTCCTTTTGGAATAACTTATGAAAAGGTCACCTTAGCAGAACTCCAAAATGACTTGAAAGTGGGTAAGTTCATATTCTTCTTGCTGTGATGCAGGACAGCTGATAGGAGAAAGTAAATTGGTACTGAACTCACCAATGATATAACTAGCACCATTGCTGTAAATGCAGCCTTGTGTATTGTCTGAGAGCGATAGGCTTCAGTCACAGTGGCTGTAACTTTCTACTTCATGAAGAAAGGATCTTAACACTGTCTGAAGGAGTTCAAATGGATGCCGTATCTTCTGGAAAACACACTTCTTGGTTTGCCTAATCCGTGCTCTGGGGTCTATACTGTTGCATACGTGGCCACGTTTCCCACTGACCTTTGTTGTCCTCCACAGTGTAGTCCTTTTCTCATTTTTCAGTTTTTAATGTCAAGCTTGCTTTTCTTATGTATCAAAGAAGAGCTCAGAGGCCAAGCTGAATAATCCTTTTTCTCAGGCCAGAATGACTTCCTGTGTCTTGCCCTTTGTGTCTCTGGTGTTCTGCTTAGGTTGTAGTTGCACAACATGTTAAAGGTACATCAGTCTGCTTGTAACCGATGGGTTTTGTTTAAGGCAAGCCAAATAACTAGACAAAATGTAGGTAGACTTGGGTTCTGTCAATAAAACTGCCATCTTGTTTGGGATTTATGATTCCTTAATAAAACATGTGCAGGTGAAATAAGATTCCTTTCATACTGGACTCTAGCATAACAGCAATTAACTGTCTAGTAATTCTTGCATAATTACTTGTTCTTTCTCTTAGGGTTTTCAGAAAAGGATGCAGATGAAGTAAAAGGGATTTTTGTTGATACTAACCTGTACTTTCTGGCTTTGACATTCTTCGTAGCAGCATTTCATGTAAGTAGAGAAACTTTGGGTTTTAGGAATTACAGCATATGAAATTAGAAGAAAAAGGGTTGGGGGTGGGTTGAACTTCAACTTTTTCATTTATTGAGAACTATTTTGGAAATTGTAATTTCAGTGGAGCAATAGAAGAGATTTCTGGGACAAGTCAGCTATATTTCCAATAGCACATTAATATTAAAATCTCAAAGAAGATAGAAATATGAGATAACTAGGTATAAACCAAACAGTCTTGACTGAACTATAACACGTTTAACTTCATTATCATCACGATTTTTTTAGCTGAACCAAAGCACCCAGAATTAATATGCCTGTCAACATTGGTTCACATTTTCTGCTAAGCTGAGTTATCACAAATTTTACTGCTGCAGTGGCATAGCTCGGGCACTACCAGTAGGGTTTGAGTCTCTGACTTCTAACCCCTAGAGAAATTTAGATCAGCTGATCTAGATTACTTCAAAAAATTGTCACTGTAAAGTGCTGAGCTTATTGCGTTAGGCAGGTTGGTTTGTTATTGTGTCTCTCTGTCAGCATTGTATGTGTTGGTTTAAATATGAATCTTTGTTTTAATGAAAAATTTTTTATCGATGTCATAAGTCCCTTCCAACTGAATTATGCTATTCTATTCTGAACAGAAATACTGAAAATACTGGAAGAAATACTCAGTACAAATAAATTTAATGCTGAAGCATCCTTGAAGTACAGATCAACTTCCTCGTTATGAAATAGAGAGGAGAAAATGACTACCTATATTTTAGGAATGTTTTAAAAACTTTGTTACTATCCAAGCCTAAATTAACTATTAATCCAATACAAAGCATTTTGAATCTTATTTAGTGTCGGTTTCTTTGGTCTGTCAAGGAGGTGAGCAATTCCTCGGGGTCCTCAGTTCTTCATCCTCTATCATGTGTCACCCTGTATTGGGTCACTAACTTTCTTTACCAGATGCAGCACTGTAGTAGTAGCAGTACCTGGAATTCCACCTGTCATTTTGTGCTGCTTTTACAGCTTGGGCTTCTAAAACAGTTTTTCTTTTTAGCTTTTCTTTGTGGTATTTAATTTTTCTGACGCTTCAAAAACAGGTTTTTCTTGCAATTCCATCTTAAATGCATTTTTGACAGTTCAGCTGGTAGTCTTTAGCATTCGAAAAAATAAGTCTGTTTCTTGCTATTTTCAGCTTCTCTTTGATTTTCTTGCATTCAAAAATGACATCAGTTTTTGGAAGAAAAAGAGGAGCATGATTGGGATGTCTACAAAAGCAGGTACGGGCCAGAGTGCCAAGTGTGTGTGTGCTATCTGATATATACTGTGTGGTTTTAGTCTTACTCTTAAGTTGAAACTTTGTAGATTCACCAAGGTGGCAAAATGAGATGTGTTTGTGTGTGAAAAGAAAACGGCTAACAGGCTAGTTCTAACTTTGGTAGCTTTGTGTTCAAGTATCACTTGTTTTTAAGCGCTCGTGTGACTTCTGAGGTTTGACTGTCTCACAGTTGAGAATGAGTTTAATACTAAGACAGTCACCAGATTTACACTTTGAGAAAAGAATAAGGACCAGAAGAAAATTCTGTGGGCAGAGAGAATGGGCTGTCATAGGTAATGCTGTCCTCCGAGTTCTATGTGTTACTTGTAGATAACTACAGGTTCCAAAATATTTGGAAGGGAAAACGCTGTAGTGTAGCGCTGTTTATTTGATTTGGGCTTTGGTGGAAACAGGAACAGTAGAAGCTGCTGGGGGGGGGCGGGCGGGGAGCATGGGAGGGTTGAGTTGACTTGGATGTAGGAAAGATGAGAGAAACATAGTGGTCCAACATCCTGCCAAGCCTTCCTAGAGACAAATGAAGGTAAAAGCCAAGCCAGCCCTGGACGCTTGAGGTTTAACATACCACTCCCCAGCCTTGTTTATGGTGCTAATACTTACTGCTTGTTTTTCTAATAGATTTTTTTCTATTCTGTTTATAAACCAAAATGATAAATCTGGAGTCACTTGACCTCTGAGACCATCCCTAATTCTATCATATGTACAGATTGATTAAAACATGTGAGGAGTATCAACACCAGGAAAAAAGGCATTGTAAACAACGATGAACAGCAACATGTTTTTCTCATGTGGAAAATCTGTTTATCATCTTTATTGGAGTGCCTTCATTTTTCTAAGGCATTTATACTGCTGCTGGCATATGTACGCCAAAAAGTTAGTAAAAATTCGAAATAGTCCATGAAATTTCAGAATTAAGTGTTAATTGCCGGTTTAAAAAGTGAGTAGAGTCAAATTGGAAAGACTGAGTGACAAAAGGTTTTTTAACCTTACTATCAAAGTATTGGCCTTCAACCTCCAGTAATTGATGGTTCCATCCTGTCTAGCAAGCCTTAGTCACCTTTCTGCCTGTATCTACTTCTTGCCCCAAGAGAAAAGTGTGACAGGTGATTGCTCTGGAGTGGTACAGTGTAACTGTTGATGTCCCGAGTGTGTTGTAGCTCTTCTCTGTTTCTGGTCCTGCTTAGGGGGATGGATATTCAAATCTAAGAATTAGTTGGTAGACAGTTATAAGCATCCAAGGTTTTGCAAAACCTGAAAAATAACCCTAAAATATACTTCTTAACACTTACAAACATTAAATTAGTTGCATGAGTTTCAAAGACTGATAATAAATTACCCTACAGCCTTCCAGCTTCTTTGAGACAAGAATTATGAACGTAGTTCATATTAGAACTGTTACATTACTGAATTGCTGTGGTACAGAAATCTTCCTTAAATATTCTCATTTCCTTTCATCTTTTGTGGTAAGGATTTCATAAAACGTTTTTGTTCATTTTTTGCTTGGAGGTATATAGATCACTGGCTTTTTCTAGAACTACTTGATATATCAAGATGTATATAGAAGTTCATGCTTAAACTGCATAAGGTGGAATTACAGTAAATAGGCCAACAGTCTTCTGTCATATCAGCCGTTCATTTAAATATTAATAAGCCTTCCGTTTTTTTCTGTCTAGTGCTTTGGCGGTGCTTTAGTACTGTGGTAATATTTCTTTTCCTTTTGGATGAACAAACAAGTTTATTGGTACTGATCCCTGCAGGCATTGGTGCAGTTATTGAGGTGAGTTCTTAAAGCTGTAGAACCAAATACCAGTATTTGCAGCAACATCCATACTTTATTGTAGAAAAAGAATGCTAAAATAGTTACTGAAAGGCTACTGCTGCTGTAGTATGCTGTCTTAGCAGCATTGTTTAACTGGCTTTCAGTGGTAAAGGAGATTGTCTTCCTTTATCGAATAACTAAACTGGAAGTATCAGATTTTTCTGGGATGGGCCAACAGATATTGTGGAAACCAAACCTAGAGCTATGCTGAGGTTCCTTCCTGTCACGTCAACTGATAGGCATCACTCCTGACCAGGCATGTATAACCATGTCAACAAGGCTTCACGGAAACATTTGTCAAAGAGCAGGCTGTATGCCATCAGACCCAGTGCCGTGGGTTACAGGTACTGCTTAGAAGCCTGCTTTATGCATAGTGAAGCACAAAGTCAACAGTAATGGGAAGGGGACAGCTCTCTACCTAGCATTGTTTGCAGATGGAATTACTTCTCAGTATTTAAAATAAATTCAGGACTCGTGTAGTCAAAAATTTCACAAGTCTGTTATAGTTGCAGGTACAAAACAGTTCAGAATTTTTAGTTAGTGATTAAATTGTATGCAAAGTCACAAAGTAATACCCAAATTTCAGCTTATTGTATGACAGATTAAGGTCTTGCGAAAACTATGAACAGTGGTGTGCTAAGTAATACCATTTCCTTGACTGTAACATTATTTTTCAGTAAGTTGAGATTTTTAAGTCTGATGTGTTTCTATGTTTTAAGTTTTCTGTATCAGATTTTCCAGTGTTTTTATTCCTATAAATAGTTTTATATTTCAAACTTTCTTTAGCTGTCTGAAATCTTAACAGTTTCAGGTATTGGTTTTGGATTGCAGGCTGGGGGAACTGGGTTGAAAGGATTATATAGGAACTCTGTGTGGGACACTTAAATGGAGAAGTGTTCTGTAGGTTCTGTTGCAGTAACATGTCTTTCATCTCAAGTGATGGTGAGATAACAATAGAATTTGTCTGCTGGGAAGAGCTTTTTCACAAGTTGTTCTTAACACCTGTGTCACATGCAGTACTAATAGCGACATTGCTTCTGTAATAAGGAATTTTCTTGCTTGCATCAAAGATGACAGTAAAGGATCATCTTTACCATATTGCATTTTTTTCTTTGGAAGTTATGATGGGTGAGAAGAGAATATTGGTGTATCTAAAGTTAAACAAACAAACCTTGTCCACCAAAAGCTTCATGGAGTGTAGCTCTCCTGCTGAGCTTACTGCATTGCCTAAGGTGTTGAATGCGTATAGCAGAAGTAAATTTTTAGGTGCACTGAACCTTTGGTTACATTAGGGTCAAACTGTTTCAGCTTTACATTAAGCAGCCAAACAGTTCTGTGGATTCACTGACTTTTGCTTGTAGCCCACTAATGAAATGTAATGACCATGTAAGTGCCTACTTGATCGCTGTTAGGAGTTCTGAAGCACCTTCATCTTGCAGATCCCAGCTGACCTTGAAGGCATGTAAAAACTTGCTTGGCGGGTGGTTACTGGAGAATTCTCTGAATGCTTGACCTGGAGTGCGTGCTGGTGCTGGGAGTAGCTAACCCCCACCTAAGCACTGCAGTCCAGATGTCCTGGAAGGACTACATTATTTCACTTAAAGTACATCATCTGATAAGGAGACTTAGTAGTGCACACTCCCAGTGTTGTACTTGTCTGGGGACATGGAATTTGGTTTGTATAGAAATGTAGGCAGTGTGCTGCAATCGGGCTGTTGCTGCTTTATGCAATGGTGCTTAAAATAGATAATTCTGGGGTCTTGATTCTGAGTATCTGAATCCTGTGTAAGACATTCCTTTGGCTAATTCCTTATGTGCACATTTTGGTTTTGCTCATCACAGCTCTGGAAAGTGAAGAAAGCTTTGAAAATGACAATCAAGTGGCAAGGCTTGAGACCCAAAATTCAGGTATAGTAGACATTGTCCTGTTAATGATTACACTCTTGAGCTTTCCATCTGTTTCCAGGTTACTGTGCAACTCGGCTTTCAGTGAAATGAAGATTAAACTTAAAAGTTCATTAACTTAAAAGTTTCCTATGTACATCTTCTCTTTATGGATGGCTTAATCCAAAAGCTGGATGAGCATTTTCGAACTTAAGAATTTCTTTGATGAATCCTGTAGAAGAAAAAGCTGTTTGTGTGTATTTATGGTATGAGAAACTTCAGAACTCCTCTGCCAGTCCTGCTAAATCTTAACAGGTGGGTCTGTGCTCCCACCACTGTGTTACAAAGGCACTTTTATCTGGCGTCACGATTTGAAGTAAGAAACTGAGTTTTTCATGAAGCTTGAGGTATAACTTGTCCATTGTGGAACTAGTAGAAGATGTGACATGTTCTGGGGACAGGACAATCTTTGACAAATCCTCTAGGTAAAAATTTAAGTCCTGAGACTGCAGGACATGCAGAGGCAGCTGGGATTCAAATTAACACTTTTTAAAGAACTGTCTATATTGAAAGTTTCTCTTGTTGGTAAGAGAAACAGCTGTCTAGTTCAGCATTTACTTCACAAGAAGTACTAGGGTTTTGCGCAGCTTGAAGTCTAGGCATCTTGAGTTGCTCATAGCTCTGGTTGTTCCTTTGTCAGTATTCAAGGAACTGTTTAAGCAGTCAAAATTTCTAGAGGTGCAGAGGTAATCCATAACTGACCTCTTTGTGCATAAAAATTATTATGGTTTTTAATAATGGCTTCCTGTATCTGTCAGATTCTTAGCCACTTGGCGTTACTTTTGTTTTGTGAACCCTGTTGTCTCAACAGCGTTTTCCTAAGCAAAGAAATCTTGGATCTTTGGTGAAAAGTACAAAGGAAAAAAAATAAACTTGTTTGTCTATCCTGTATTTGGCAGGCTGCACAGGACATTTATATGACTCTCTTGTACAGAAGCTTGTAAGAACTTTGAACTGTTACCTAGCTTAATGTCTAAGCAGTTTAGTTTGCAGTTTAAATCTCTTTAGGGAGTTGGACAGCGAGTGCTTTTTCCCCTAGTTCTGACTTGATTATGCATTTTATATGTATTGCAGTTTGGCACATACAATGACTCTGAAAAGAAGACTGAGGAGTATGATACCCAGGTAAGAGGGAATCCTGTGACTTCTGATCTATAAAGTCTACATGTGTGACCTGCTGATTGACTTGTTTCACTCTTTATTGTTACAATTGCATTTTCCACTTTTGCATAGTTGTCAAGTGGATCATCATTATGTGGCTGATCAGATAGTGAGGATTCATTCTAATAATTTATGAGGAGGAACAGTGAAAGAGTTGTTAGCTGAATTTGGTTGAAACATTTCTCTGAGAAGCAGAATTGTAAGTGACTTAGCTGAAGAGAAATATCCTAAAGGGTATTCATTCGTAAATTTGAAAATTTATATTTGTACTTGTTATGTATACTGGAGGAATGTTCATGTACTTCCTGATTTCTGAAAGTAGTTGAAGAAATCGGGAAGTTAAGCAGAGAGCTACTCTTAGACTCTGATCTTCATGCTGTCCCTCATTGCTTATGCTCTAACATCCTTGGTGGTCTGAACTGAGCATTGGAATTTTCACCACCTTCTCTAGAACTGGAAGCATACTGGAATTAATAGTACACATGTGGAAATAGAAAAGATTTTCAGGAAAAAAATTATGTGGCTGTCTTCTAGTTCAAGCCATGACAAATCTGTATGTAAAATGTAAACTAACAAACTATTTTCATTGTCTACTAGGCTATGAAATACTTGTCATATTTGCTCTATCCACTATGTATTGGAGGTGCAGGTTACTCCTTGCTGAATATCAAATACAAAAGGTACTGTAAATCTATAAACGATCTTATACAGAGTTGAAACATTCCCCATGATATGATAATTAGGATGGCAATAGCAAGCAAAAGCGTTTTCAAGAGAGGGCTCTGTATTCCTTTAGAGGCGTGGGCCTACAGCAATATCTTGATACTTCAGCAGGAGCTGAAGACTTAATATTTCATGAAAAGGTGAAACTCCTGTCCACTTTCACTCAAAATAATACAGCTAGTTCATTTTGTATTGGAGAGATGCAAGCAAGTATGCAGCTGTGAGAGTCTGCAAATACAAGCATGGTGATGGCCCTATAGACATATTTTTTAACAGTCTTTAGGCCCCGAAGGGATGGGAGGAAGAGCAAGCACTACCTTAAAATAACATCAGGAAGAACTGATGTCGCAGCATACGTGGGCCGTAGTACTTGTACTAGGGGCAATTTCTGGGTGTTAGAAAAATATTTTTTTTCAAAAGGTTCTTAGGAAGGAGCTAACAAAAATTTTTAAATTCTGCTTTTCTCACAGAATTCCTGAATTCATTCAATATCGCAAAATATTATATGCCAGGTGTTTGTAGCTGTAGCTACATGCTGTATGCCAGGTGTTCTTAAGCTGTAGCTTAAGAAAGTGAAAACAATTGATACCATAGAATTTTTGTCGTTGTTAAATCTATTTGTAAGGAAATGTGATGGAACAAGTAATCTTAACAGTGGATTATCCTTTAATCTTGCAGGCATTTTCTGATGCATTTTTTAGATGCTTGTGGATTAGTGAAATGCTGCTACAGCTGTAACATTGCTATTAACAAGTCACTAACAAAGCCTTGCAAGTTTAATTTTAAATGATCTAACCTGAGCATCACAATTACTAGCTGTTCCTACTATCACAAGCAGAAATATAGAATTTGGCCACTATCTGTAACACTACTGTTATGTTGTTAAGGTTGTGCTCCATTGAACATCTGGGAGGGGTTTTTAGATGTAAAGAAGGAAAAATGTTGGCTCCTTGTATTTACCTTTGGGTTTTTTAAGTGCCTACTATAGTGTACTTTGCACTGAATGGTATTTGTTGTTTGAAATTGGGTAAGTCCTTATAGTGCTGTATTAAGTGTCTCTTCAGTATTTAGAATACAGTGTTACCTTTGCGAGCCTTAGTACTGTTAGGGTTCAGTGCGCAGTATTATCTGATGTCATTTTGGGTGCAGACGTCTTAGAACATTCTGAAAAAGTATGAAAGCAGTTGATAAAGCTCTCCAAACTTGTTGGATGCACTGATAAACATCCTTTGCTTAAACTGTTAGCACCTTCCCTGGAGCCCTTCCTAATCAAAGGAAGATGCGGGGTGTTTAGTTCTTACGTAAAGTCATTCACGACATAGCCATTTCTTGGAGTAGTCAGCACACAGCCATGTAGAGGATTACAGGTATATATTTTTGAATAACTGGACTGTCTCCTTTGTTTGTAGCTGGTACTCCTGGTTGATTAACAGCTTTGTCAATGGTGAGTCCCTTCTTTCTATTCATATTTCTTCAAATGGAAACCAAGACTCAAAGTAGAAAATTAACTGCTGTCAGCTGGACCAGTGTAATATGGAGCAATAACTTGACTGTAGGTTCCAAAACTATGACAGTGATTGAGAAAGGGAGAAAAATCAACCCAAAGTGAAACAAAAGGATTAGATGCATCTTCTCTCTTTAGGAAAATGAGTGTAAATCTCTAATTGTGAAAGTATAGTTGTGTAGTGTACTGCTGTTGTGCATTTGTCTGTAAGTTTTCCATCTTTTATCTTCAGGAGTGTATGCTTTTGGATTCCTGTTTATGCTGCCCCAGCTGTTTGTAAACTACAAGGTAAGATTGAAAAGTGATAAAAGACTACTTTTTTAGTCTCTTCTTCCAGAATTTATTACAAATTGATATTTTTAATCCTAGATGAAATCTGTTGCACACTTACCATGGAAGGCTTTCACATACAAAGTAAGTAAAGCTCTAATTTAAAGATTGGTGCATATTATTTGAAAATAATTTTCTGTGAGAAACAGCTTCGTGTTATGTAGCTTAAGGCTGACAGTGCTTTGCTTGTTTTAAGAACTAAACTGACAATAATACCAAATTTGTTTGCAAATGTCTTTTAAAAAAAAAAAAAACCACAATCAATGTTTTCCATTTTTCATAATAACTTCTATATCATGAGAATACCTGCATCCTAGTTTTGCTGATAATAATATTGCTTTTTGTACTGTCAGCTGTCTTGCGCGGGTTCAAATGTTGGTCCTGCAAATAAACTAATCAGTCTCAATTTAATACATTATTTTAGGAAGGGAGAGGTTACATTAACAAATGATAGTTCTCGAGAAACAGATAGGACCACTAAGAGACCTTATTTTGGCCGGTTCCAGGAGCTACCAGAGATTGAAGTAATGTACACACTGTTCTCTGCTGGGGTTGGTAATTCTGAGCTTCTGGGCAGTGTAGTGACAAATGTGTGGTGGGTTATTACACGGTGGAAAAGGGCTGCACTGTGGTGTCCCCATTGCTTGAACTGCCCTTGTGAGAAATAATGAGATGCTGTAGCAAAGCCTAACGCCAGACCTTGGAGGAGGGGAAGGTGAGCTTATTTCAAAACAAAGTCAGCTTGCTAAAACTCTGATACCTGCATAACCACAAGCACCCATATGTGTGTCCGAGTGGTTTGTGTAGTATTCAGGCACCAAGATGGATGTAAGCTGAGGTATCCCAGTCAGGATTCCTTGCACTGGTATGGGGAACAAGGGATACCCACTGTTGAGTTTCTCTGTCTCCTACATTCTTCCTCAATTGACAGCCACCTGCTAGTTTTGTTCTTGTACCCCTAAAAAGCCGATACTATTTTGACTCCATCCTTTCCCACCTCTGTGAGTCATTAGGATTTTTGTCAGTTGTTTTCCTGATCATTGTGTCCTGAGAAGGCCTAGGTGGATGTGCTGGGACCATCAAGACCTTGATGACATCAACACATGCTATGTTTTCTTCTGCTTCCACTCACAAATGCTTTAATTTATTCTTCCTTTGTGCAGATGTATTACAATTCTCCATATCATCGATACTTTAAAAGACACGGTATTCTCCATAACATCATAACATCAATACTTTAAAAGACACAGTATTAAAAACTGCTCAAGACATGTTGTCCAATTCTGAATAGATGATCTGGGACAAAAGAACTAAAATCTTAAAATTTCAAGTGTGTTTCATAGCTTTTCCATTTCTGTAAGCCTGCAGCAATTGCCCAACTTTCTGCTGCCTTAATATTTTTAAGGACTCACGGAGCATCTAGGAAAACAGATTGAAATATAGCTGATAGCAGAACAGCAACTAAACAGTGTTCCATATGGAAATATAGTAAAAAAAAAAAAAGAAATAAATAAACAAACAGCTACTGTGTCAGACATACTAGGCAAATCGGCATGTTTCTTAAGAGGGGAGTAAAAGGTGTATTAGTGAAGTAATTTTGCAATTTTACTCCAGCAACAAAATGCAATAACTGAGCAGAGACATCAGCAGCTAAATAAGCAACAAAGGGACAGCATTCAAGCAAGTAAAGCAGTAGAACTCTCTTGCTGAATAGCCTTTTCTTACAGAGCATTTATGGTTCCTGTTAAGATGCCAGAGGCTACCCACAATAAAGGCTTGTGTGCATGTAGAAAGAAGTATGTGATGTTTTCAATTATGTTTAACTTACTGGTCTTTGGAGGGGGTAATTTACTGTTTCCTAGCGGGTATTTACATTTGCTTGCTCTCTTCTGTGCTTTGAAGAGTGGAAAGAATAGTCTGAGGTCTCACCTGCAATTGTTGTTTTAGAGAGCTTTGGTTTTTTCCTTAATTTGAACTCTTTCCTGTTTTCCTTGGCAAAAATGAAGATCAGTCTAACTTTCCGGTCTCTGTAGTCTTTACGTTTATGCTCTTTATACTTTTATGAGGAGTACCTTCAAATGAGGTAACCTCAAAAGAAAACTAGCTAGACTAAATACTGCTAGATGGGCTGCCTTGATGCATTCAATCTCAACGGCTTATGAGGACTGCCTAAACGCCTGAAGCCTGGCGTGCTAAGCTTTTTCTTCCTTTCATCATTGTAGGATCACTCACTTGGGTGTTGACTTGGAAAGGCTGCCTTTTCCAACTTGCCAAGTTTTTTTGTTCCATGACAAACCTTCTTTGCACAGGCTTGAGAAGTGCCATCCATGTTCTTTGATCACTTCAGATTGATGGATTTGTTTTGACTTGCGAGAAGGAGCTTTCCTGTTGTAATTAATCAGAACTCTCTCCTGTCCAACACCCCCATCTTCTGCTGATGCTTTGTTTAATCATATAAACATTGGTTTGTTTTGAAGAGTGATTCCTCCTCTGTGTAGAGAGTACATCATTTTCCCCATTCTTGTGGTACGGGTTAATGTACAACTTGCTAATATTGAAAGGAGAAGACAGGATACTGACTCTGTTAACCCAACAGTGAATATTCTTCGCTGGATTTGTTTCCTGCTGTTTTTAGTGAGTTAAACAGTTTATTGCAACATGACTACTAGAGCTGGGGCACTGTAAGAGTTGATTTCTACTCATTCCTGTAGGCCAGAGCCAGATCCAGAGGAGCTGCCCTTCTGTGACTTTCTTTACTTTCTCTGACAAAATAATTGTTGTATTTGCATGCTCTGAGGCTGATTGCGTTGCTTTCCCAGCAGATGTCTGGGAATTTAAACTGTCTCACTCAGGAAGAAGTAGTGAGAAAATACTTCATTATTGCTTCAGAAACAGAACCTATAGTATGCCTAGTTGAGTGGAAATGATGTAGAAAATTGTGTCTTGGATAAGGGATGGATGATTACTTCCAGGAGAGTGCTGAAAATATTTTAAAATCTCTCTAAGGCTGTCAAGTTAATGTTCTTAAGAGCAGTAAATTAACAATTTTTTACACAAATTTCAAATTCCCACAGAAAATGGAAGTGAGCTGACATTTTGTAAATCTTAAATCATTTGAGTAATGAATGATTAAAAGTCTTTTTGCCGATTTCTTTTAAAGATTTCACTGAAGTTGAATCCATGTTTTTCCCCTTGCATGACAATACTCTCATTTACCTGAAGTAGTCCTACTTCCTTTTTACTTGTAACTATGATTGTGTGGCCCAGGGTAGACAGTATGGTCTTCATTAAAAGAAAGCACTTTAAAGTTTGCATGAAATATTTTTTTAGCATAACCCTTAAATACTTTTATAAATATGAAAGTAGTCTGTGTTCCTACTGAAAAGTATAGTTCTAGGAAGTCTGTTTCCTGTAGCTTTGTATCACGGATAACTTCCTTTCTTCCCAGTCAACTGAAGTATGCTCTTCTTTTATTTGTAGGCATTCAACACCTTTATTGATGATATATTTGCTTTTATCATCACTATGCCAACATCTCATAGGCTGGCGTGCTTTAGAGATGATGTCGTGTTCCTGGTCTATCTTTACCAAAGATGGTATGCCTTTCTTTAATACTCATCAGATTTTTTACGACGCTGTAGATGGTTGCAGTCTTTTTGCTATAAAGAGCTACGAAATAGCTTGGGATAGACTTCAAGCAGAATTTTTATACCATAGTAATATATAGTATGGTCTGGATAATGGTAGTTGTGTATATGCCTAGTCAAGGGAATGTTGAGCAGGGGATCCTGAAAAGGAGAACTCAATACAAATCAGAGGAGCAAAAGCACTTTCCTGTAACTGATGGTATTCTTGGACATTTTTTAGCATGCTAAGAGAGTAGTCAAGAAATTCCTTTTCCCACAGCACTCTCAGAATTTTTGTCAATTACCCCTTCTCCTTCCTCAAAACAGCTGTCCTCCTTTTCAGCAGATGGTTTCACATTCACAAGTCACCAAACAAAATTAACCTGAAACATGAATACCTGAAGTAAGGTGAAGGAGAGCAATTTTTAAGCATGTATTCACAAATCCTCTTAGGAGCTCTGGGCTTCCAATCCTTGCTGAGGGGCTACATGTCTACATCTGAGGCATGCTTCCCAAGTTGCTCTGCAAGGCAGTAGCGAAGGATGTTTTCTGATGAGGGATTGCCCTGCTCTGCTTTCCTTTTTATCGAGTTTCCAAACACAAGTTATCAGGTTCTTTTCCAAGTTGAGTATCTGGCAAGTTTCAGATTCACTAAGTAACTAAAATCGGATGGGGAAGGCAGCTGTATGCAGTAATCACTGAAATATTGTTCATAAATGAAGCTACAGAAAGTGTATTCTTGTTCCCAAGAATAAATATTTATTTGTAGAGCAAAGAATTTTAAGCCTAGTTCACATTACACCAGAATATATGGATGTGTATATTTAATCATTAATACTAAATGCAAACTTCAGTTTTAGATTTATATAATTGCCCATAATTGTAGTAAAACAGCCACAAATGCGTATAGAGAATATGATGAGAAAGGAATTAACTTTTCAAATTAAGTACCACAGAACTGCTTAATTGCTCCAGGTAGCAGACAATATTGTAACTAATAATTTGGGTTTTTTTCTGCCAGGCTTTATCCTGTGGATAAGAGCAGAGTGAATGAGTATGGAGAATCTTATGAAGAAAAGCCAAAAAAAAAAGCTCATAGAGAATAACTAAGAATTGAAGAAGATTCTGACCCCTGGACTCTTACTGGCTTCATGTATTATCTGGTCTTAAGGAAGGAAAAACTTATTTAATAAGAGTATTTTTAAAGCTTATGACAGAACTACATGGACAATACATCTTCTATATTGCCAAAATCTAGTTTTGATATCCTCCTATTTCAAGATCCTCTTTTGTCCTCACAAGGTCCACAGTCTGCCAGATGTCACTAAATAAACTTCCTGCATTTAAAACTTCTCTTCGCTGAAAACCTAAGTGTCCGGACCATTGCAATTAATATCCAAATCTATGTTTTTAAGACAACTCACTAACTGGAAGTGTGATGCCCGTGCCACTAGGCTATGAAAAGTGAAAAAACAAGCCAGTGTGTTACAGCAGAATCGAGCATTATTGCCAAACTATAGAGGCTGTCAAAAATAAAATGTATAATATTGGATTATATGCTAATTACAAATCATTTTCATTTGATAATGGAGACAATGGAAATTCTAGAAATCATTATTAAAGTTGTATGTGGGCATTTAAGTTCATAGCTTTAAAAAAAATTGTTGGGAATATAAGGAGAGAGAGAGGGAGTAGTTAGAATTCAAGTTCTTCCACGTTTTTAGCCCACAACATGGCAGAGGGTTTCAGTTCTCTTAAACTGAGTGAAGATGTGAAAAAAAAAAAAACAACTGTAACATGATTTCGTTCAGTATGTATCCATGTTTATATAAATCTTTCTGCATTGTTGACAAATCTTCTGATTTCTTGGCGTAGCAGGTATTCATATAATGCAAATCATTGTTACGTGCTAGGAAAGTCTCTTAATACGTTTTAAATTCTTCTTAATGTGGTACCTCAGTGACCTACTAGGCCAATTCTCTCATGTTTCACAGGGAATAATTCCTTGGTCTTTCCCCTCTCCCTTCCTGCCCTGTTCTATTTATAAGATGAAATGCGCATCATTCAAGTGGAATGATTTTGCTCAAATACAATACAGGTTCAACAAACTACCTGGAGACAGAGGGAAAAAAAAAAAAAAAAAAAAAACACAAAAAAAAAAGGCAAAACAGCCTGGTGAAGAACAGGTATCTTCCTTTCACACAATTTAAAATCCATATTCCATGGGAACAATTCATTAAAAGGGAGGTATTTGATCCGTTTCTTTCAAGTAAGTACAAATAATCAGGTTGTTATTACACCAAAATTCAAACATCACAGCTATATCTAGAAACCATGGTTCTAGATTTTTAAAAGCAAGTTTCTTAGTAACAGTAAGTGAATTATAGAGTGGATTCCTTTCAGCAGCAAATAAAATGCAATTAAAAAAAATAATCTAAAAGACAGAATTCTGATTTCCAGTTTCAGTTTTGCTTTGGTCACTAAGTTTACAAATTAACCCCAATGATTCTTAAGTTTCTTTATTAAAATGCATGCTGTTTGTGCAAGGCTATTAAATTTCAATTTGTCATTGATTGAAAATAGTAATTGAATAACCTTGAAGAACATGGATCTACTCCTATAGTCTGTAACCACTTTATGGAGCGGATTTTATCAAGTTCTGGTACTGCAGAAGTCTGAACATATAAATACTTGGGTCCCCAAAAGATACAGAAATGTACCTAACTTCTTTTGTTACCGTCTATAGTCTTTCTTCTACTGAAGTCCTTACATGCCACTGGCAATGGAAGGAGTCTCGAAGAGAATATTTAACTCATGTTAAGGTCTCTTTACATTGTTAACTGGAACTAAGGAGGACTTGATTTTAGCATTAAACATATATAAATAAATCTATGCAAAACCAGGGTTGCATTTGCTATATTTTGTACCTGGTTTGGATTTGTTTCGAAGCAGCTCTTTCCTGTTAGGCAAATTAATTTGGGACTCCTATTTCATAATAATAAGTAAATGTAAATGTGTGAAAAATTTTCCTGATATAACTAATGCATATAGCAGATTCCCTTTTTGTGCCATTTCAAAACAATCAAGTTACTGGCTCTTCTAGAATAGCTTCTGAAAGTCCGGAATACCATATTCAGGTATTTCTAATGTTTCATCACTCATTTTTGTATGTAGCTGTTGAAAAATCACTCTTGCACTTTCACATACTGTGAGTTTATTGGTCTTCTGTCTTGCATTTCTGATGACAATGACCTCATAATATCGTATACAGTAGTCATAAAGAATATAAAATTAGAACATTTTAAGTCTTTAAAATGAATGAGACTTTCCTGTTCAAGTCATTATTTTATGTATTCCATTTCCAAATAAAAGACTTGGCATACGGGATAGAGAGTTACCTTTTGTTGTTGGAAAGACAGTGAAAAACTACCTAAGCAGTGTAACTTTTGAAATACTACATGAAATGTGTTAATTTTCTAGTTGCAGAAATTGCACCAGTTTAAACCAAAAGTGTGGTTCTATATGTGGTTAATGCAGAAGAAAAACTTCCTATATAGAGAATTTCATTGAATGTATTGCAGCTCATGCCAGATTATCCGTATCTGTGATCTATTTAAGAGGTCAAGAATAAGTTAAAAACTTCCTCACTTCTAACAAGGTTAACTGCAGTAAGCAACGTGGTGACCATCTCACGTTCTCATTTTCATTAGGCTTGTAATGGCTTTGGAAGTTAAAAGATCACAGTGATTTGGGGTTGGGGGCGGGGCTATTTTAGAGTTAATTTGGGCAAATCATCATATGCTTCTGGGAGATACTCTTGCACAGGACTTATCAGTGCATAACAACATAGTAATCATGATTCTCTCAGGGTGCAAGTGGAGAAAGGCAGCGGACAACACTTTCTGTGGGTGTACACGACCAGTGGCTTGGTGCCTCTTGCCTGTGTTACGGAGACTATGCTGTGTTCCCGCACAGTTCTTCCAGTTCCACACCGTGCTGTTCCCTGCTCGGCTTCGCCTGCTGCTGGCTGTGTTCTCCAAGAGGTGACCTTCTGCCCTTACGGCTCTTTTCCCTGAAGCCACAGAGCTAACCGAATTACAAAATGGGAAGCAGCAGGGACAATTTGGTCAGCAGAGCTTGGGAAGTCTGTTCTGCTCTGCTTCTGTTGCTGCTGGATAGAGCAGGTGCTGTATGTCGCTTGTAGACTCAGCATGAGTATATGTCCCCTTTTGATACGGCATTGCGCTCCAGTAGTTGTCAGCTCCAGCATCTACACCTCAGTGCCAGAAACATTAAGAAGATAATCCTGTAATTTAGCTGCTTTTAAACATCGCGTTTTCCAGTTTTTTCATCAGAAGGCAAATCTAATGTTGAGGAAGGGCAACAGGATCATTTATTAGTAATGCCGGTCCTCTTTACATTACAACTTACAGCTTTTCAATATCATAAGATGTAAAATAATGCAGGTGGGAAGGGGCCTCAGGACCTCCAGTACCAGCACACCCCCTACAGACTAATCAGGCTTTCCTGATATTCCTGTGTAAAACTATAACCGAGTGCACAGATTTAGCTGTAGGAGTTGAGAAATAAAGCCAGAAAGAGCCCAGCTTTCCCAGATGCCCAACGAGTCTCTGACTGCTTCCCTTCTTACAGAACCAAACCTCTCCTAGTGTATCTGTGAGGACCCATGTGCTTTTCCAGTGGTTACAGGCACATTTAAGAATTCCTTTTTAGTCCAGAGGGGGAACTGTGATGTCTCCCATGTTTTCACCCATCTGCATTAAATACCACTGCTCCTTAAGGATATGTGGAGCTAATCAGTTTGCTCCAGTTTTTCCTTTATGCAATTCTCCTATTTCTTACTGCTCCTTTTAATACTGGGTCCAAAAAAAATCCTGTATTGTCCTTTTTTTTTCATCCTAACCCTCACCCTGTTGAGTATACCCGCATCAAAAGCAACACATTCAAAAGACAAACACTTGCAGCTCTGGGGAACTCTGGCTCACTTCTGCCTATGTTCAGTTTAAAGAATAGGGTAGCTTCTCCCCTTCTCCTCCCACCTTTCTATGTGGCAGTACTCTGTCCTTTTACTCCTTGCCATATGGTACCCATAAAATTTATTGCAAGCTGTTTTCGGTACAGTATGTACTAGCCTTTCAGTTTCTGGCCCCTAATGTTCTCCTTAGTCATCCACAGCTCCACAATCCTTATTAACTTAAGATAGAGCTCTTTGATGGTTGCCTTTACGATGATTTCTCCTCCTTCTGTTCTTGCACTAAGGGACTCTTGCACACCTGCAGAGACTCATGAGCTATCTTAGTCCTCTTTTGGACTTTGAAAAGTTCACTCTGAATATTTTTATTAGGCATTAATTGCCTCTAGCAGTCTCCAGCCGCAGGTTAGTCTGTGTTGAGCAGCCTAAAGCCAGGCAGATGTTTTATTGCCGTGGCTCGTTGGCGTGCTCTGGTCCAGCTAACCACCTGGCCACTGAAGCAAAAGCCCTTGAGTGTAGACTTTGGAAATGCAGCTTCGCTCTTGGCTCCATTCAGAACACCAGGCTTGGCACAGCTCCAGCTTAGTGCTGTGTAATGTTCAACACCTGGCTCGTGGCCAGCCAGATGTGGCTAGCCAGCACACTCTGCCTCCTTGCCGCCCTGCAATCTCCCATCTGCAGTGCTTGCAAGCTTCAGCTCAAAGAGTCATCACAGACACCTAGTTTGGACTGACTTCCATGGGATCTACTTGAGTACAGCCTCTAGTTTTCCAACCAGACTTCACAATTTATATTTCCTATACTGAAATTCTCAAACTCTTGCTACATCTGCTGTTTAGTCTCTGTCAGAAGCTGGCCTTCCATTTGCCAGGTGCTGACTGTGAGAACAGAAAGGAATAAGCCATGTTTCATTTGGTAACACCAACAAACCCTTCATCAACTTGCATGAGAAAGTATTGGCTAGCCTCACCCTCTCTGCCACCTCAGAAGTTTTTACAAAGATACTGTCGTTCCACCCCAGCCGGCAACCCCACGCAGCCGCTCGCTCACTCCCATCCGATGGGATGGGGGAGAGAATTGTCAGAGTAAAAGTGAGAAAACTCGTGGGTTGAGATAAAGGCAGTTTAATAGGTAAAGCAAAAGCCGTGCACGTAAGCAAATCAAAACAAGGAATTAATTCACAGCTTCCCATGGGCAGGCAGATGTTCGGCCATCTCCAGAAAAGCAGGACTCCATCACACGTAATGGTTACTTGGGAAGACAAATGCTATTAACTCCAAACATCCCCCTCTTCCCTTTTCCTCCGCCAGCTTTGTATACTGAGCACGACATCATACGTTATGGAATATCCCTTTGGTCAGCTGGGGTCAGCTGTCCCGGCTGTGTCTCCTCCCAGCTTCTTGTGCACTCCCAGCCTGCTCACTGGTGGGGTGCTGTGAGAAGCAGAAAGGCCCTTGACTCTGTGTAGGCACTGCTCAGCAGTAATGAAAACATCCCTGTGTTATCAACAGTTTCAGCACAAATCCAAAACATAGCCCCATACTACCTACTGTGAAGAAAACTCTACCCCAGCCAAAACCAGCACAGATACATAGGAGATAAAAAAACCTTGAACCAGGAATTTGTGTTGTTTCAAGCCAACTCTGATTTCTTAAACTTGGGCATCTCAGAAGATTAGTGTCAGAGGACCATGCAATCTGAAAAAATCCCACAGTCCTTGACTCCATTACCCCTGGAACATAGTAAGCATTGCTCTGCAGCCTTATACAGGCTACCTTTGATTCTCTTTACCTTTGCCAAGTGTGCAAGGACCAGCAGTACATTATGGATCTGTCTGCTTTATATCAAAAACCTCCCTTGAACAGCAGTTTGAAAAGCAGACCTGAAGATACAAGGCTCTGCGAGCATCCACCTCCTTCACTACTGCTTTCTTCAACCTGTCACTTCACAGAATCAGAATTTCAATAAATAGCTATTGCTTAAAAAAAGGGAACAAAACCACATTTGTCCATTTTGGGGAAAGGAGAGGGGGAAAAAAGAAAGTGTTCTTTGGTTATGCTGTGTTTTTAAATGATTGGTTATAAATACCTCTTGCTGGAGTGCCAAACGAGTCCCTTAGACTTTCTGGTTTTCTGTCCCCCAATTCAGAAAGGATTGGGGTCTTCTCCTGCTAATCAGCTACAGCTATTCTCAGTCTACAACAACCTTTTTACAAAAGCTGCTCTTCTCTGCTGAACTCTGCATTTCTCAAGGAAGAACAGCCTTTGACTGCAAGTCTCCCAGTGACAAAGGCTAATTTAGGTTCATATGCAAAACAGGTATTTCATTATGCTAAAGATTTGACCAACTGAAGGAATTGTTCTTACATTCAGTTAACAGCGGGATCATATACTTTGCTTCTTTCAGATTACTCTTCTCCAGCGTCTTTTTCCCAGTTCCATAGTTCTTTCTTGGGACTGTATCCTGGCATCACAGCACTACTAGGAAGGAATTGAACTCTACCCCAGCCATAAACCATCACACACGGAAAACGAATTTCCCCTCAAAGTTTCTAATAGTGAAAGGCACCGTGAAACAATGAGGAAGAGCGTATGAGGAAGGATGATGCACTTGGGCATGGCTGGCTGTCAGCCAAGAGGCTGAGAAAAGGATCAAAGAGTTTGTGGAGGAAATACTGGGACTGGGGGGTGAAAAGCAGCACTTAACATTGATTAAACAGAATTGAAGAGAAAAGTTCAAAGTTTGACCGGCACAGGGTGTGTCTGATGCAATGAAGACCATGACTCTGAGGACACAAATGTAGAAGGAAGTGCTAAACATCTGTTTTAAGGTGCAACAGGTCTGTAAGGAGAAGCTGAATCAAACAGAAAGGCTGGGGTTGGTGTGAGAACAGAGATGCACCATTCAGGGACCATCACACACAGTGCAAGAGACACACAGTGGCCTGGAAAAAGCAGTTAAAAGGTGGAGAAGGGACCAGTGCAACTCTCTGGGAGAGTCCCAATCCAGAGGACTGGGGTAGAGATGTGTGGGGAGAGCCAGCCCCAGGTAAGTCTGGTAACTGTAATAACAGTAGTACCAGGAAGGGCTTGTTCCCCCCTTCCCCCCCCCCCCCCCCCCCCCCCCCCCCCCGCCCCGTGCCCTGCTGCAAGATGAGCTCTGTAACTTAGGAAGCCGGCCAGAGAAACAAACAGCACCTCCAGTAACCAAGACCACTGCAAAGACAACCAAGGCTGAAGATGCAGCCCAGCGGAGAAGAAAGCAAGTCACTGTCCCAGCAGGCTTCATTCCACCATACATTAAAGCTGTGACAGGTGATGGGTGCCCTAAAAAGGGATTACACTAAGTAGCTGGTTAAACTGGAAGGATGTCTTTGATTAACAGCATATGACTGTATGGATCTAGCTCAAGCAGCAGCCTCAGGGTGAGACTGGGAGACTGGGACCAAGATGAGCCACACTAGCTGAAGATCTCCTAGTCAGTGATGACTCAGACTGATGGATGTGATGGATCATTAAGTCTTACTCTGACAAACTGTACCAGGTCTAGCTGAGACCGAGTTACCTTTCTTCATAGCAGCCTGTATGGTGCTGTGCTTTGGATCTGTGACTAACAGCGTTGTCAACACACCAACATTTTGGCTATTGCTGACCAGTGCTTGCACAGCGTCAAGACTTCTTTTTCCCCACTCTGCCCCTACAATGAGTAGGCTGGGTGGGCAAGAATCTGGGAGGGGACACAGCCAGGACAGCTGACATGAACCGACCAAAGGGATATTCCATACCATATAACCTCATCCTTAATGCTAAGATTGCCCTAAATGTTCCTTCTCTGCTTTTACATTATGGACTTCCTGGCAAGCTGTCCCACTTCTGATGTTTGATGTTTCTTTCAGCTTTGGAAAGTTATTCATCAAACTATTCTGATTTTGCTTGATTAGTTTTTTACTTTTCCATTTGAACACAGCTTCAGTTTTTTGAAAGACACCTTTCTTCTTCTCATGACACTTCTTATAACAGTTTCCTTGCAGCCTTTTCAAATGGAGTTTTAAAGAGAGAGACACAATTGCAGTAAGACTGCGTCTTTAAATAGACATTACTGAAGCTAGGCCTAAACATAACATCTTATTTCCTTTCACTTTGGTGTTGGATTATAAAAATGGCATTTTATTATTATCACTGCACTATCATCATCCATTCCCAGGGTAACTCTCTTTCACAGAAGCTGGTCATAAAGCAGGATGTGGATAAGGTTAAGTCTGCCTCGAAGGATAAATTTTGTTGAGGAGAACTGTGACTTCATTATTTGTGCAGATGGGGGTTCCCAGTACAAGAATGACGTGGATATACTGGAGTGAGCCCAGTGAACTTGCTGCCAAGGGCCACTAAGGTGATTAAGGAGATGGATCACCTGACATATGAGGAGATGCTGAGGCAGCTGGGATTGTTTACACCCCAGAAGAAAAGTCTCAGTGGGTATAAATAGAAAGAAAAGTCTCAAAGTGTATAAATAGCTGACGTAAACAAGACGAATCCGAACTCTTCTCAATCCCTTTTCCAGTTCCACCCTACCGTGTCATTGCTCATACAGACCATTCCATACATTTGATTGTCCCTCTCTGAACCTTTTCTAATTCTAGTACCTCCTTTTTGAGATGCAGAGACCAGAACTACACTCAAGGCGTAGGCAAACAATGAATTTGTGCAATAGCATAATGATGTCCTCTTTATTCCTTCCCAGTTATTCCTAACACGCTATTTGCTTTTTCCTATTTGTTTCATGTAACCTCAGGGTCTCACTCCTGAGTGGTACTAATCAACTCAGAACATAACATTTTATATATGAAGCTAGGAATGTGTTTCACCTCTGTGCCATACTTGATGTATCAGCATTAAATTTCATCTGCCATGTAATTGCTCAATCACTCAGTCTTGTAAAGTTCTGCAGTTTTTCTAGTCTGCTTGTGTCCTTGCTGCTTTGAATAACTTAATCCCATCAGCAAATCTTGCCACTTATTGCTTATTTACAGTACTTCTGGGTCATTTATGAAAGTTACAAAGTGCAGACTAATGGGGAACTCTGGTGGGGGATCTTCCTCAGTTGAAAGAAAGGAAAGAACTGACCACTTAACCCCCCCTCAATCTCTTATCTTCTAACAATAATTTATCTGTACCAGCACCCTCCATTTTAGGTTTTTGGTTTTGGTGTTTTTGTTTTGTTTTGTTTTTATCAATAACATTTCCTTGCAAAAGTTTTTGGAAATTCAAGAATTCAAGTAGAATATATCAACCAGATCACCATAATTTTCATGCCTTCCTGACCCTTCATAGAACTCGAGAGTTTTCTAAGGTAGGACTCCCTTTTACTGGAGCACTGTTGACTAAGCAACTTGTATTTCTCCCAGCAGCTACTAATCCTATCTTCTGTTATTTCTACTAATTTACCTGGAATAAACATCAGGTTTAAGAGACCTACAGTTCCCCAGAACTCCACTGCAACCCCTTTTACAGTCTGGCACCAAGTTTGCTGCCATGAAGTCTTCGGATACCAAGAAAAGTGTTGAGCAGGAGGTTACACGCTACCATAAACAATTTGGCTCCCTCATTCATGAGTTTGATGAGAAACCCAGGACCAGCCAGTTAGTTACTTTGAGGGTTTACTCTGTTCATGTCCCCCATAACCTTCTGTACAGTTGCTCTGGCTTCAGACAGATCCTCTACGGAGTCCTAAAAGGGGTTCCTCGGAAGGGAATCTTCCTGTTTTCTTCCTAGAGGAAACCCACCTTAACAAACCAGCAAGACTCACTTAAAAGCTTCTTCGACACCGTTGAAACTTTCTTCAAGGCCTTGCTTGACTGCAGTTCGCGCCACCCCAAGTGCCCTTCAAACACACCAGCGTGAATTATACCCCCCCCCCCAAAAAAAAAAAAGAAACAAAACCAAAACCAAACCCAAAAGAGGATGCTGCAAAGCTGCCTGAAGCTAAGAGACTAAAGCTGCGCTAACCACCGCCGCTTCTCTGCCTCACAGCCGGCCCCGCCGTGACTTCCCCCCACCCCCCCCGGCCCCTCAGACCAGCCCCCGCCCCCTCAGACCAGCCCCCGCGGAGCCCCGAACCGGCCCCAGCCCAGCCCCCCGCCCGGCCCCGGCCCGGTGCCCCAACCGGCCCCGGCCCCGGCCCCCGCTCGGCCCCTCCGCTTCCCCAGACGGCGCCGGCGGCGGGAAGGAGCGCCGGAGCTGGACAGCGGCCTCGCGCCCCGCCCCGCCCCGCCCCGCCCCGCCTCACCTCAGCCACCGCCTCTCCGCGGCCACGCTGGGGCCCGGCGGCGGCGGGACGCGATTGTGCGAGGGCGTTTGCTTATTTTTTTTGTTTAAAAACCAACACGTTTTGGGTTTGGTTTTTTGTTTGTTTGTTTGTTTGCTTGTTTTTTTAACAGCGGCTCCCCATTGCCCGGCGGCGGCGCGGAGCTCGGCGTAGCGGTGCGGGAGGGGAAGGGTACGGAGGGCAGCGCGGTGCCGCCCCGGGTGGCGGCGTGCTCCCTCGCCACAACATGGCGGGCGCGGAGCCCTTCGCGGCCGTGTTGGCCGCGCTGCGCGGCTGCTACGCCCAGGCTGCCCCGCTGGAGACCTTCATCCGGCGGCTGCGGGAGAGCGGCGCCGGGGAGGCCGAGGTGCTGCGGGGCGACGACGCCCCTTGCTACCGCACCTTCGTGGGGCAGTGCCTGGTGTGCGTCCCCCACGGCGCCCGCGCCATCCCCCGGCCCTTCACCTTCCAGCAGGTAGGAGGCCGGCGGCGAGGGGAGTGATGGCCCCGCTCGCACCTGCGGCGGGCCCGCGGCGGCCGCAGCAGCGCAGCCCTTGGCTGTGGAGCGAAACCCGACGAGCCCCCCCCCCCCCCCCCCATCCCGGGGGCCGGCGGCTGGCCGAGCCGGGGCTCGCCCAGCGGCTAGCTCCGGCCGTCAGGGTGGCCGCCGGCCCTCGGGGGGCGGCGGGGAGGCCGGGCCCCGCCGCCCGCCCGCCCGGGCTCGGTGGCAGCGCGCTTCCTGTACTCCATGCCTGCGCGGGGGCGGCGGCCCTCGGCCCCTCGTGGCGGCCGGGCCTCCCCGCCGGGCCTTGCCTGCCCCCTCCAGCCGCCTCCGGCCAGCGAGGAGGGGGGGGGTGTCGTCGTGTCCCGTCCCCCATCAGACCCGGCTGCCTCTTCTGGGGGGTGGGCGAGCGGAGTCCCGGTGGCAGCGGGCGGGCGGTAGGTGAAGGCAGGAGGAGGTCTGCGTGGCCCGGGCCCCGCCGGCGCTCCGCTCGTACCGCTGTGGAGTAGGAGTGAACAAACCAAATGCGGCCGGGGAGCAACTGGGGATGAAAAATGCCCCTTTTCCCCACTCTAAGAGGGTAGAGAAGAGGGGTGTGTGTGTGGGGGGACTGCTTGCGGGTCGGTGTGTAAGCAGAAGAAATTTTACGGAGAGGAAGGACGGCTTTTGTCTGGGAGCCGCTGGGTGCGCGAGTGAAACCGCGCTTCGGTAGGAAACAAATGTTGCAGGCTCGTTGAGCGGGTTTTAAGAATGGTGAACCGAGTGGTTTGGTTGAACTTTTCTTTTACGTAAAAGGAAATGGAGGCCTCAAGAAAATCAGTGTGAGTTCCCTGGAGGTTAGAGCCTGCGTGAGCACGTATCGACGGGCAGAGTGACCTGAAGGTCTTGGAGACTGGTTTGCTGAGGGAACCCAGGGGAGTAGTGGAGGGTGTTTCCTGGGCATGAAAACCAGGATCAAAAGGGCAGACGTTAAAAAGGCTTCCTTAAAGCTGTAGGCCCATGTTGCTGCATGTACACATCTTGTGGTGCGCTTGAAAAATCTTCCGTTTTGGGTATGGCGCTTCTAAATCATTAATATTGCCTTGAAAGGTTTTGATCTAAAGGTGATGTCTAGGACTATGTATCTTGCATGTCTATTTAAAGCATGTCTTGTGGTTTTTGCAAGAGTCGGTGATAAATGCTAATTTTCTTTTTTCTTTCTTTCTTCAGTTATCTAGTCAGAGTGAAGTCATCACGAGAGTCGTTCAGAGACTGTGTGAAAAAAGAAAGAAGAATGTCCTCGCTTATGGATACTCCTTACTGGATGAAAACAGTTCTCATTTCCAAATCATGCCATCTTCAAATATATACAGCTACCTACCCAATACTGCAACAGAAACTATTCGTATCAGCGGCCTCTGGGAAACACTGCTGAGCAGGATAGGGGATGATGTGATGATGTATTTATTGGAACACTGTGCAATCTTTATGCTGGTTCCCCCTAGTAACTGTTATCAAGTTTGTGGGCAACCAGTTTATGAACTTATTTCACATAATGTAGACTCATCCCCCGTGTTTGTTAAACAAAAGTTTTCAAAGCATAAACGTAGTAGCTTGCTTGACTATATGCAAAAAAGGCTTATGTTCCATAGACAGTATCTGTCAAAGTCGCATTGGTGGAAATGCAGACAAAGACTTGAAGCTAATGTCTCCAGCATGGGAAATAAAAATAGCAAGATACAAAGCTTAGTGTCTACTTACCAGTATTCTGCAAAAGCTGTTTCTAAAGCAGGCAAACGGATAAGAATGGTTAATGAACATCTGGAAAAACAGAGTAGCTCCAACCTATATTTGTTGCCTACAGCACCATCTTTAAAAAGGAAGCTTGACAGGGAGGAACTTGAAATTCCAGCTAAGAGGGCAAAAGTAGAGGAGAAAGTGAGAGAGGAAAGGGCTTGTAATCTCACTCCCGATGTAAACCAAACTAGTTCCAAGAGAGATGGAACTGGGTATGTAGCATCACGTTCTGTAAGTCTCATTAAAAAAAAGCACATTTCTCAAAGAAGTAACAGTGATATGTCTGGTCCTTCTTTAGTTCACACATCTCGTGATGGGAAGAAGTTTACAGCAGGTGAAAGCTCTTTTCTGCGAGGTGTTCAGAGTAACAAACCTTTAAAGTCCAGCATAGAAATGCAAGCAGAATCCAATAGGAATGGAGTAGAGATGCATATGTACAAATCTCAGTTGGATTCTGTACAAATCAAACCCACGGAGGGTATTTCTTCAGTTTGCAGAAGGCGGGAAAGTCCCCTAGCTCATTTGGCAAAGAAGTTACCAAATACACTCTTGCGTTCTGCAGTATACATTGACAGGAAGTTTCTTCTGTATTCTCGCAGGAGTTTCCAAGAATGTTTTCCTAAATCATTTTTATTGAATCGCTTGCAGGGCTGTCAGGCAGGTGGAAGACGGCTTATAGAAACTATATTCTTAAGCCAAAATCTGTTGGAGCAAAAGCACAACCAAAGTCTGCCACACCACAACTGGAGAAAGAAGAGGTTGCCCAAACGCTACTGGCAAATGAGAAATACATTTCAGAAACTGTTGAAGAACCATGGAAAGTGTCCTTACTTGGTTCTCTTGAAAAAAAATTGCCCTGTTCGGATATCTGAAACCAGTGTGAGAAAAACTGAACTGCCTTGTCAGGCAGCCTTGCCTGGGGAAGCAGAGGTTCATCAGCAAGCAGGACAGTTTGGGAAAGAGCCTACTAAGTGTGTGACAAGCAGCAAATGTGAATCAGGTCATGCTGGTGTACCAGGCAACTTAGGCACTCCTCTTGCAAAACCTGTGCGCGGGACGCCACAGAGTGAGGAGCAAAACCCGGTAGAGGTGTGTGATTCAGCCCTCGGGGAGCTTCTCAAGCAGCACAGCAGCCACTGGCAGGTGTACGTCTTTGTGAGGGAGTGCCTGGAGCGGGTCATCCCCGCTGAGCTTTGGGGTTCAAACCATAACAAGTGCCGGTTTTTAAAAAATGTGAAAGTGTTCATTTCCATGGGGAAGTTTGCTAAGCTTTCGTTGCAGGAGTTGATGTGGAAGATGAGAGTGAATGACTGCATGTGGCTTCGTCTAGTCAAAGGTACTGCTTGTATTAAAGAACTAAATGGCGGGGGTGTCAGATGACTGATGTTCTCGTGGAAGGGGAGGGTATTGACTCAGAGTTACTGGGCTCATTGGTAGCAACCATAGCTGAGAGAGCAGACCTAGTGTTTGTAATTGATGGTGGAAGAACACTTAAGCCTGTCTTCCTTCCAGCACTTAAGTTTTCGTTGTTTTCATGCCTTTTGTGTTTAATAGGGTGACATTTTCATAAACAAGAATTCAGAACCTGAGTTTTTCAGCAAAACTCCCTTCCACCCCTACCCTGCAAACTGCAGTAACTGAAAAGTCATTGACGTATGACCTAAGCACGTAAGGAACAAATGTAGTCTGCCTATTGATTACTGTAAGCCTTCAGAAAGACCTAAAGGCAAATCAAGACACTTGTAGTGGCATGTGTTCCTCTGCAGTATTTATTCTTACCTGGTCATGTAGTTGGATCCTACAGTAATGTGAGCTGAAAATGATATTCCTTTTTAAAAGGTGTGATAAGGTTCTGAAATTGCTACAAGTTCTTTGTAATGTAGGAATAAAATAAAAAGTCTGATCTTTGAGAACTGATGTCAAAAATAGGGGAGGTTATATTTCCATAAAAACCTGTTAATTCTGGCAAATTATTGATTCTTTATTCAGAAACCATTGCTCAAAACACGGTTTTCTAAATGCTGAGTTAAATATTAAAAAAAACCAAACAACCCTATTGTAAAAGACACTGTACATAGTCATTTGGAACATTGTATCTTAAAAGAATGTAATACCCTCTTATTCTCTGGCCTTATTCCAGGAAAAGCAACGCATAGGCTTGATTTTAATTTTCATGAAATTACTCCCTTGTGCTTGAAGTTTAAACACACGTTTAATTGCTTTGCTGCACTGTAGGTGGGGTTTTTTTCTTTTCTCCAAAAGTAGTAGTAGTGGTTTCATGTCAGTTCCCTGAATTGTACTCATCATTTACATTTATTGTCAAGAACTTAGAAAACAAATGATCTAGTTCCAGGACAGCTACTTAACAACTTTCTGATTTAATTTGTGTACTACAACTGCATATCGCAACTCTTCAGTTAGAGAATTTTCTAACAATCATTGGTTTTTTTCATTGATGTTACCTGGCTTCTGTTGAAGTGAACGCTGTTTTATCTCTTTATGGTAGTCTTTTAGGTGCTGTAAATACATGAAAATGTCTCCACCATGAAGCGCACAAAAACCAGACAGGGTAGAGAACTGGAAACTTATTTCCATTTTATAAGTTTCGGTTTTAAGCCTCAGCTCTGTTGTGTCAAAATTAAGCTGTTTTTAACACATCTGTGCCATAATCGTGATTTGTGCTATTCAACTAAACTGTTATGTCTGTATAATTTCTTCAAATTATCCTGGTGTATTTTGCTAAATTCTACTTTTCAATTTAATTTGAAAGAGTAGTATTGGAAGTTGGCAAAAATACGGTATTCTAGCACAGGGTTTCATTCCCTATTCACCTACCCATATTTAGACATCACTACAAATCTAGGTGGCCTTAAATTTGACAGTAGCTAGGAATGTTCTGGGTTCATATTTTTTATGCCAACTAAATGTTGTAAGTGCTGACGGACTTAGGGTCTTTTGTTTTCTTTTTTCTTTTTTTTTTTTTTACTGCAGCAATAAGTTCTATATAGGATGTCCGAAATAAAGCCTAACCCTGAAATTAATTTTCATGTAATTGGGAAATCTGAGTATTATTCTCATCCCCAAGTCAGCCCAGTTAAATTCTGTTATTTTTACAGTACACCTGGTATTTTTATTCTTTTGCTTATTTAAAAAAAAAAAGTTTTACATTGTAATAGACTTATTTGCATTTTACCTTTCCCTTTACAATAATCTTGCCTTTGTGCATTAAAAATCTTGCACAATCAGTGCTGGGGGAATAAAGTAAGTCTTTGGGCTACTAATGGCATGTATTCATATCCTGTATGTCAGTTTGTCACTGCAAATTAGTTTCTATGTTTCTACTTTAAGCTTGGGTCACATTATTTAATGCCAGTGAAAATTTGGAGTGGTATCTGTGCAATTGTTTGTATTTGCTTTTTTTCTTTCCATTAACCTCAAGCCAAGCAAAGAGTGTTATGTGTGTTTTTTTTGTTCCTATGTTCTGCTTCTTTACTAATACAAATAATTGATACTTACTGTAACTACCTTTGAATTGTTTATTGAAGGTGATCACTTTGTTCCTGCCTATGAACATTGTTTCCGTGAAGAACTTTTGGCTAAATTCCTGTACTGGCTGATGGATACCTATGTTGTTGAGTTGCTCAGATCATTTTTCTATATCACCGAGACCATGTTCCAGAAAAACATGCTTTTCTACTACCGAAAGTTTATTTGGGGCAAGTTACAGAGCATTGGAATTAGGTAACATTAGAAAACTAATTAAACATTAGTGGAGTATGTGGAAATCTCATGTTTTGTAGTGTAAAGTTATCATTTGCTTTAATTTATTGCACATTTATCCTTCTTTTATTTGCTTAATTTCCTGAAAGAAAATTCAGCTTGTGACTGTAGTGTGCGTAGCTTATAAATTCAGAAATATTTAGTGTGAGAAAAGTGATACAGATTTAGAATTCTGTGGTAGAAGAGAAACCTTTAATAACAAAATCCATTATGAAGAGGATTTTGTAATTATAAGTCATATGTTTATACCTTTTTACAATGAGTGAAGCATAGTGACAGAATCCCAAAGTAACATTGGGAAAGTTAATATTAAAAATACTCAATCTGCTTTTACTGCATTAATTAAAAAAAACAAAACAAAACAAACATAACACCTCTACTGAAATGCTGTAATACTGTATTCAGACAGTGGCCTTGTGGTTTTGGGTATTTTTTTTTGAAGGTTGAGGAATTTAAAAGCTGCGTATTCTTTTTTTTTGTGCGGCTGTGGAGTTCCATGCTATCTTTTTTTTGTCTTAAAAATACATCCGTGTATTTAAGTTAGGGTATTATTTAAGATAAAATTTTAAGCAATTTAGTGAGAAAATAGGAAAGATATGAAGGCAATTTTAATGAACAGTGTTGTGCACGCATTTCCATAGTTCACATCTTTTGGGTTTTCATTATAAATTGTTGGTGTCTGAGAGTGCTTTGGAACTGTGCAAAATGAGCATATTTGATGTCCTGTGTTTTAATAGCCATTTTATGTGGTGAACCTTTTGTATTCACAGTGGTCTGTTGGTCTGCAATGTTCTATGTGTGATTTTTCCCCCCTCCTGCCCCTTCGCTCTCTGATTTTAACATTGGTATCTCCAGTGCAGCTCTTCTGAATACGTGTTTGCACTTAAGGAGGCCTCGATTCCGTTTGCAGTTGTAGCACAGAATATGCAATGTAATAGTAGAATATAATTTTCAGTCCCCCATATTCTGTTTGTCATGTCTTCAAACTAACAGCCTTAATGTTGCAACTAGTGTTTTATGTAGTTTTCAGGGTGCCCCTTCTCACCTTTGCCTCAGGAAGTCCCTGAGCTGCAGAGTACTGGAAGCTGGTGAAGCATCCCAAGGAAGCACTGCTGTGTGCTAGCCAAGGGCATGCTGTAAGGACAGGCTGTTTGCTGTTGGCTATGGGATATGTAGCTATATGGACTTTTAGTCTGACCCCAGCAGCCGCACTTAAGCTTCACTCACAAAGCTAGGGCTTTCAACACTGCTTTTTTTGAGTGTGCAATGTAATGTGAGGTCTTCCACTAATCCAGTTTGCTGCATTCATACAGGTGGCAAGCTGTCTGTTTCACATGGGAGGAGAGAAATTGGGGTCTAGAGATATTAGGAAACAGCTTTTTAGTGGTGCATTGGCTATTTTGAGGCTCTGCAGGCACTCTCCTCCCTTAACCAGCCAGTGTTTTCAGGCACTGTTGGTGAATCGGTGCCAAAGGCTGTTAAGCAGTTTCCACCTTCCCTGGAGGAAAAGCATCTGGCGGCCTCAGTTGTTGCCCTAATTGATGTTTTGTGGTTGTCCTGGTTCTTCTCCTCCTCAGCTGGAGCTGCTTGTGGTGATTGCTCTGAGCTGGCTCGAAGGAAGGTATTCACAGCCAGGCATAGCCATTGATGCCTTTCCAGTTCTTTTGCATCCCCCTTTGAGAGGAAGAGAATGGATGGAATGGGACCATTCACTTAACTTCCTCAAAGGTCCAGTGCTTAACAGCGTTTTGAGTGTACAAATGAGAGAAGGATAGTTCAGTGGCCACTAGATTAGTGCACATTCAAAATCATTAGCACTGCTATAAATGCCATGAAATAAGCAATGAATGTTGCTGCAGGCAAAATGACATCCAGTTCTATAGCTGGAAGTAATGATGAAGATCTCCCAATAATTGGCCTTTTTCCTCACTTTCAAAGGAAGTCTTTTTTTTTCATGGAGTGATTGATTTTTTTTTTTTTTTATGGAGTGATTATTTTTTTTTTCATGGAGTGATTGATTTTTATTTTTTTTTCCCCCTCCAGTCTTAAATGTGAACTGTAAAGGGATGGAGATTTGATCATTCAGCTGTTTCTGTTGAGCTGGAGTTCTTTGTTTTGTCTTGGTGATCTACCTAATACTGTAGTACGTGTTTTGTGGGTTCAGGAAAGAATTTAAGGCATAATAAATAATAGCGATTTCTAGCTGTGGAAAAGGGTTCTCCTGTCCTTTCTGCTTTACTTTGGGCAGTATCTGTACCAGGAGTTTAATTTCAAAGTTTGAATATAAATCCTCAAAATACTTGCTCAGTAATAACTCAACTTGCCAGACCTGTATGCTCCTATACCTTCTAGGTGTGATGCATCGAATCGCTCGGACCCCAACAGTCCCAAGCAGCTGGATCATTAGCTTGTATGGCAGTTGTGTTGACATATGGAAGAGAAGTATTTGTGTGCCTCTCTTGCCTGCATGCTTGGCATCTCAGGTGTCTCCTAGAGCATGCTTGCCAGGTTTCCAACATCCTTACGCTGCCTTTTGTGATAGCGTGGCTTCCTCTTGCTAAACCAGCCTGTTGGTTTGTGTGGGATGTGAAAAATACGCATGCAAATTTAGATTTGTGCCCCCTCTTTTGTGAGGATTTGAATTGTCTCACTTTACTTCCCAGGGGAGTATCCTTAACCACTAGGCTGTAGGGCTTTTTGGACTGGCACATTTTGTCCTTCTGAACAATGCAAGCGGTGCAGGAGATTGATCCAGATCTTTTATGTTGCAGGTAGGGCACTTTAACAATACATCTTAAATAAAAGCAAGGGCTTTTGTTCCACCTCCTTTTCCTGCCTCATTGCATGAGCGAGTATTGATTTAGACTAAGCTACACAGAACTGTAAATCCTGAGAGGGTGTCTGAGGGGGAAATACATTTCCCAGTAAGGTGAATTTACGGAGCTCAGAACCCGTGACTTGGGACCCTTCCATTCTTCATTATTTGCTGCTGTTCACTTTAGCTGATGCCTGCTGATCAGATCAGTTCTTTTGCATCGTGTTACTGGATACCTAAATGCCCTTAAGTTGTGTATGTATCCTAGTATCTCAGTTCACTATAACTAATAAGTAGTAGGTCCCCTAAATGTTGGGAGTAGAACATCCCATTACAGTGTGTAAGTCTTTCCCTGGATCTTTCTTAACATAGTTTTTAGAAGGTTCTATTCAACTTTGTTAATGTTTTTCAAGCTTCTGAAACCATGAGAAATATGAAGCTGCCTGTTGTCTTGCATAAAAAATATTTCATAATGTTCAAATATACGCGGGTAGTCTGTGCTTAAATTTTCATTTGTGTTAATTAAGATTTTTTAAATTATCTTAATTTGCATCAAGCAAAAAATGTGTACTCTCTTATTATTGTATTACATTGTCATTGAAATTGTTCTGAAATTCAGATTTCCATGTCACTTTCTGTGGAGGTTAGTATTTGTAATTATCTTCTTAGAAAAATATTTGGCTTCAGTTATCATAAAGAGATAAAATGTTTTAATTTTTCTATTTCTTACTTTCCTATTGCTTACACTGAATGTGTATTTGTATTTTAGAAACCATTTTGCCAAAGTACATCTACGTGCTTTATCTTCAGAAGAGATTGAAGCTGTCCGTCAAAAAAAAAATGTTCCTGTGGCATCAAAGCTCCGGTTCATTCCCAAAGCAAATGGGTTAAGACCCATAGTAAAAGTGAGCGGTGTTGTTGAAGCACGAGCATTCAGCAGGGAAAGCAGAGAAAAGAAGGTTATTTTCTTTATTGTTTTATGTGGGTTTGATGTAGGCAGCTAATAAAGGGAGTGAGGCTTTTTACTATTTTTAACATGATGAACTGGAACATTCAAATCAGAATGGCCGAATGGGTATGTCTGTTGCAACTTAGCTTCTTCCTTCCCAGTGCTTGATTACCATTAGCTTCCAATTCCAGAATCATGTACTTCTGTTTGCAAGCCTGTCTCAAGGAGGCAGGAAATTATTCCAACAGAATGGCGTGGCCTGTCAGGTAATTGTGTTTTCTTTCTCTTCTCTTTCCATCACTTTCCCTCAGGCTTGCTAACTGTCTCTGGTTGTGGTAGGCATTGGCCCTCTTTGGGAGTAGAAGGATGGGAATTTCAGATTTTCAGTATTCTGAACTAACATGTTGCATTTGTTTGGCACACCAGACGGTGAGGGACAGATGAGTCTGGCCTGTTGTGATTTACCTGGATACTGATTGTGCACGTTGATCAGCTAGTTGGTGGTTGTGCCAGGTCAGCCCAGGGGGCCGAACAGTGGTGAGTTGGGTGTGTTACAGGAGAAGGTCTAAGAAGGGCAAGGATGCTGGGAAGATAGGAAAGAAGCTGGGAATTACTGCAGTGTGGGAACAGAGACAGAACACACAGTGCACAGAATAATCTATTTAACAGGCCAGTGAACCACAAGACGTAGTGGGAGCCTAGTTTCACTATCTTGCATGACTGTGTTAATTGCTTTTCCTTAAGACTGAGTCCTGTTTAGTGCACAAGATTAAATGTTGCCCAAATGGATGAGAGGTCAATGGCTTCTTAGTACTTACCGTTCAGTGCACAATCCCAGACCAGATTTACAGGGCATCAACTAAAAGCTGTTCTCAGGTGTTATTTCTTCATAGTCTTTCTGTGACAGTCAGACTGTCAGATTTGAGACTATGCACACACTTAATTTGGAAGTAGCTGCAGTGCTTTAAAGGGGCCGTTGCTTCTGTAACAGATCTGGCATAAAGGGTGACGTGAATATACTGAAGAAGATAAAGGTTCAAAGTCAACTATGGTAGCTGGTCAAGTGGTTTGAGCTAACCTGGCTGCTCTGGAACTAAGAGGGAATATCGCTACCTGCTGGAGAGTGCAAACATCAGACTTCTCTTTGAGAGTGCTGACAAACAACTGAGGAGACTAAGGTCTTCAGCTGTTAAACAGACCTCATCTGTCTAAACTAATCATGGAGAAGAGCAAATGATTTTCAAAAATCCATAAAAGAGAAGTTGGTGGCAGTATTACCTTTTTTCCTCAGATGGAAGGCTGAGACAGAGAAGTGTCTAGTGTAAAATGATCATGTTATTCATTAATTCAGGGATTACAACCTAATGGAAGTGATGTAGTCTGTCTTTTTTTGTGTTGTTTTTTTTTTTCCCAAAACTTGCATGGCTACTCAGTTTGTTTCTGTCATGGCATTTTATCCTGCACTCTGTTCCAGTTTGATCTTCCAGTTCTTTCTGCCTGACAATATTTGAGGTTTTGGAATTTGGAAGCCAGTTTGGAATTGTAGGGGTAGTCTTGGCCAGCTTCTGTAGCTCAACACTGAAATATATCCAGATGAATTGCCAGAGATAGTGTCCCAAATATCCAGCAAAACAACTCCTGATTCTTGAGCTACTCCCAAACTTTGCTGCAAAATACCTAGTGGAATGAGTCCAGTTCTGTGTATTTATCCTCAAATCGCTGTAGACTTTGTTTTGTTTCAAAGGTTTTACGTATTTGCTTTACATCCTTCTACCTTTTTTGTTTGAACCAATTTTTTTTTTAATTTATTTTTAATGGGAAGCTCAAAGCACTGTGAGGCAGCAGGGTTCTAAAAGATCTGATTTGTCTGCAGGTTTATAGTCTTTTACTGCATTCTGCAGAGATTCCAGCAGATCTTTAGGTTTTGCAAGAATGTTAACAACTTTGTGGATTGGACCTGTTCTGGGCAATTAAGAGGCTTGAGGGAATTCCTTCTAACATGAAAATGAGGTGCTACTGTGAATACTGCAACTCCAGGGCTCTCGGGTCTAGTTGAGACTGGGTTTTCAACCAGTCTCAATTTTCTTTCACTGACTCACTTGCTAACACCCATATGGCCATCAACTTTGTGAAAAGGTGGAGGTGTGCTTTTTGTGAAAAAGCAACCATCCTGGGATAAGCTCATTAAGAAGGAACTTTGCTGATGATTTCTTTGATCTTGCTGCTTCTGTTTAACTTTGAGCTACATCTCTACCCTTTTGACTATTTTTCTTGGGAACTTGGCTTATAACAGAAAAAGATACCAGTGCAATAATTCAGGATGGTATCTTAATTTACAGAAATCTTTGTTTTATAAACTGGTCAAAAACATTTTGCAAGGTCAACCAATGAATGAACATAATTACTTACCTTATGTAAAACAGTGAAGTTGGCCTGAGTTGTTTTGGAAGCAGTGGCAGTAGTATACTAAACATTTTCGGTGTGCTTTAGTTTTGCCAGCTTTTCACTGAAATTGTAATTGATATTTTTCAGTGCAAAAATAAATGTTTTCAGATGACTTTGAATACTTCCATAATTAGTTGTTTCAGTGTATTGATATTGTGATCCGCAATACTACCATTGAGAGTAAGAAACCTTTTATGTTCTGCGTATACATTTTGGAGGATTTCTCTGTAGTTCTAAACTGATTACTAAGCTACGTGTAGTTTGTTTAGTTTTTTCATTAGTATGGCTTGCCCTTTCAACGTTCCTTTGTTGCCTTGTCTGTCAATATTTTTTTTTCTTAAGGTGTTTACAGACCTAATCAACCTGCACAACTTCACTGCCACTCTGGTGTATTTTACTGTTCCCATAGCTGAGAGCTAAATGTTTGCTAACCTACTTCCATAAAATACCTCCAGAGGCTGAACTGATGGTGCAGCTGGAGTTAGCCTAAGGTGTCAAGGCGCATGTTCTTTTTGCTGTTCTTGTTGTGGTGATAATCTCTAGTAGAGAGAATGAAGGATATTTAAGAAATTACTTTCTAATTGGTGGCAGTTTTATTTGCTGGAGTCCATCTATTTATCTCCTCAACTATTACACCTTGATTTCCAACAGACAAGTGCAGAAAAAACACATTTTCCATTGGATTTAAATGTGGGAAAAAAATAAAAATTATCTGAGGCTGTTTGTCGCTTCCAGGTAGTTACTGCAGCTATATTCAGGGTTTCTGAAAACTGCAGTTAGCCAAAATAATATAGTAAATATACAAATTTATTCTCATAATTCATCTAAATATGAAATGTGTGTATTGCACAGAATTTAATGTTTCAACATACCTTAAAGTGATTCTCTTTGGTCTCCTTTTAGATGCATCACTACAACACTCGACTAAAAAATCTATTTAGTGTGTTAAATTATGAACGGACTATAAACACCGGTTTTATTGGCTCTTCAGTGTTTGGGAAAGATGATATCTACAAGACATGGAAGAACTTTGTTACAAAGGTTCTTGAATCAGATGGTGAAATTCCTCATTTCTACTATGTAAAGGTATGTCTTTTTAATTAGATATTCAAATTAACTTTTCAAAGTCAGCTTGTGCAGATACTTTTATAGCTGTAATAGCTGTGATCTGAGTGCATAATTATTTCTTTTTCAAAATAAACTTTTGTGCATACCTAACACAGACTCTGGTTATTTTTTGGAAGCGGGGGGTTGGTTGGTATTTCAAGGGGGGTGTCCCTGCAGTAATGCTTCCTTTACTTGGATATTTTTATGTCCATCTTTCTGTCATGTAGCAGCTCTTATTTCTGCACATGCACTGGATTTTTGCAGTTACATTTATTTGGGTATAAAAATGGGACAAAAATATAAACTCAGATATGATTTTAGGACCATCTTCCTGAAGGAAAACGAGGAAAAAATTGCTATGCTCATTTGGATAAATTCAGCATCTTTTTAAAAATAGGTCTCTTCTATCTCAGCATCATTAGTTTCTGTTGAAAATGAACACTTGAACTCTAGTGTCTCTCCAACAAGTTTCTTCTCCCACTTGAATAAAATAAGTGCTTGTCATATCCCACTATTTGAAGGAGATTCTTCTTAACACTTGTTTTTCAGTTATGTCAAGCAGGCAACCTTTGAATTGGGGCAATTTATATAGATGTATTTAAATTACACAATTTTATATGTATTATAGTGGGGCTTTTCTCTTATGCTTTCATATCATAGAATCATAGAATCATAGGGTTGGAAGGGACCTCTGGAGATCATCTAGTCCAACTGCTGTACTGAAAATACTTTCTGTGATTGTCTTGTTTTCTGTCAAGCCAAAGAATCATGTCATTGATCTAGTTCTTCTAAGATTGTTGCTTCTTCAGAAGGTTTTGAATTTCTGACTGTGACAAGTAAAAGCAGAGTTAAAATTGCAGTATGAGGTTTAGGAAGAGTAAAACCTCTGGGTTTGCAGCTTTCCAAAAGCCTAAGATGCCATCCATCTCCATGATCATATGAAGAGGAAGGTTTCTTAAAATATTCAAACATTCAAATGTCAGCAGTAAACTTCAGTTAAATGATTGATGGTTCAGTGTTAGATTTAAGGATGCATATGGTATCATCTTTTGTTAATAACAAGAACTGTGCTAAACCTGATGGTTTGCTAATTTCTTATAAGGAAAAATTCATTGATGAGTGAGGAAAGGTTTTGCAGATAGCAGTGAGTTTTTGTTTTGTTACAAATTTGGACCGAATGATGCAGTAATTTCACTCCTATGTGATTTATCCCTCAATCTTGTTTAGATAACTACAGCAATACTTTTTTTCATACTGCCACAGTGTTTACAGTGATACTGATGAATACATAATGGAAGATACTACTTCTGTTTCAGGCTGATGTGTCCAGGGCTTATGATACCATTCCTCACAATAAACTCGTCGAAGTGATTTCACGGATCTTAAACCCTGAGAGAAGAACTGTCTACTGCATACGGCGCTATGCTGTGATTATGATTACCACAAGTGGAAAGGCCAGGAGGTTCTATAGGAGACATGTATGACTTGCTGATTTCTTCTGTTTGCTGCTGTAGATACATTTTGGTCCAAGTAATATTTTTGTTTATAGCTTTTTTTAGTCACAACTTGAATTGGGCAATTACTTCGTAAACCCTTTTTTAATAGCGTTGGATATTTTCCAGAGTTAGGAAAGCTTCTTTTTACTGCTTACTTTTTATACAATGTATTAACATTGTGTAATAAATATAATAAATATAAATGTGTTGTAGAAATAGAGATATGTGAGGGAGATATTTCATTTTAACAATAGCAGAATTGTTGGATTAAAATAGTGCAATAAGGCTGGCCCTTTGACCTTCACTGAATAAAAGAGTCTGGTACTGAATTTTCTATTGCTTTTGTCATTTATTTCTTTACACTCAATATATAGGTTTCTACTTTCAAGGATTTTATGCCAGACATGAAGCAGTTTGTGTCCCAGCTTCAGGAGAATACCTCATTGCAAAATGCAATAATAGTTGAACAGGTAAGTATTGGGATACTTCTTTTCAACTGAAAAAGAAAGCTACAGAAGAATTGGAGGAAGATTGGGATTTTTAATTGAATGTACATATTATGTGGTGACACCACCTCTCTTCTAGTTACCCATCACCTTCCATAGAAAGATTTTTGTCATCTCTTCTTTGATGTTTATAACAGGCAGTGGAAGGAGTGCACCAGGCAAGAAATCTGACCAAATATCCTTCTAGACTTCTCCCAGATTTTCTCAGCATCTCAAACTTTCATTTTAACCAGTGTTTTCTTTTCCTTTCCTAATTCCATTGCATGTTGCAACAGTCCTCAAGTGACAAATTAACTGTCCAGCAAAGAAGGGCTTCAACAGTTACTATCTCCAAAACATACAGGAGTAAGAATGAGCAAAATGTATTCTAAGCTAAGTAGCTACAGAAATAGATGTGGCATCTTGAATAGCAAACTGCACAGAATAGAAAAATTGCTTATAAAAAAAAAGCTTATTTTAATGATTATGTGCCAAGGTTGATAAGAATGAACTCTTCTTTTGAAGAGTTAAAAGGCAGCACAAAACAAGATCAGCTCCTGTATTTTTTGTTTAAAGAGTTTTCTCACTTTCAGTGAATAAAAGTACAGTTAAAAATTATTATGTATCTTAAATTTACTCTAACTGATGCTTTGTTACAAGAAGCAAGCGTCCTTCTGTTGTTTTAATTCTTGTGCTGCAGAGAACTGTGCTAATTCCAAATGCTTATTCCAAGACTTCCTTCTGTGCAAGGAGCATGGCAGAGAAAGACATAGAAGTAGATTATATGCTCAATCAGTTTCTTAATACATTCTACTGCTTGGCATCATGGGGATCCATGGTAACAACCTAGAAGATTCCCAAGCATCAGCTGACCAGACAGATTTTTTGTTACAGGCTGCTTCCTCTTTAAATTTTTTCTTCTAAACTTGCCAGTGAAAGTTTTTGCATAGGGTAATTTATGGTTCTAGCATACGAGTAAAATGATCTTGTGTATCTATGGACATAGGAGTAGAATACACAGTGAGGGTGGTGCACAATTTCAGAATCCTACAAAGTGCAGAGTGCCTAATGAATACACAGGTGAAAATGAAAAGTAGGTGGATCTATGATGATGACGTGCATGTAGAATTTTGTTCTTTTTTCCAGTGGACATCTGATTTAGATAACTATGCTAGATATTACACGAACAGCAGCATTCTATTTCAAAAGATGCTGCATTTGAAAACAATTTGTGCTTGTGTGACATCCTTTAAAAAAAAAAAAGGTATTCTAATAAAAGTATCATGTCAGCCTGGGCATCAGTAAGACAGGTGCATAGTGTTAGCTTTTCAATACAAATAACTATGATCTTGCATGCCTCTATCAAAAGCTGGGTGCATTTGTCTGATGCTTAATCTGTGCGAATAGGAAGTAATTTTGCTTTGGTTCTCATGAAGTAATTGCTAAAGGGATTTAAACTGCTCTAAATTAATTTTTTATTACACAATTTTTAAAACAAAAAGCTTCATATTGGATGGACAGCCACGTATGGACTTGTTGGTAATATGTGGCAAAGAATGGGTTTTGCAGCAGAACTGGCAAGTAAGTGTATCTATACTTGTGGAATTAGGAAGAACATGACAGTTACAGAAATGGTTCTGCAAGGCAGAAAGTGGCCAGAAGAGCGAGGTGTCATATATTGTGGTAATCCAATGTAATATACCAGCACTTAAAAAAGTGGTTTTAGATGTTATATTTGACTATTTTCCCATGTAACATCAATCAAAACTGCTTTTCTCCTAAAGCAAAACAAAAAAAGAACTGCACCATTCACTGTTGGATGTGAACAGCTTTTAAGTGTGTGTATTCAGATCTTGGTGTTAGGTGTTTTGTTTCTTACCTTAGGGGTTTGAACTACTACAGTCTTAACTATTTGCAAAGGTTTCTCTGTCTCTTGTAAGTTTATACTATATTTTTAATTTCAGTACATTTCTGAAATAAAACTCTTGTGTTTTGTCCCATTTCTAGAGTTTAACTTTTAATGAGACAAGTTCCAGCCTGTTTACTTTTTTTCTTCAAATGATACATAACAACATCCTGGAGATTGGGAGCAGGTAAAAAAAGAAGTTAGTTTTTTTTGTGTAGTGTGTTCAGGTTTTTTTGGTTGGCTGTTTTTTCTGTTAAGCAAGGTACTTTTAATTAGCTTGGGGATTTTTGATAGCTGTCTTTTTATTTCATGTTAATTTGAAATCCGTTTATCAGTTTAAGCTCCATAAAAGCATGAGGAGTTTGGAATCGAATTTGTATTTGAATAAAATTTCCCTCTCCCAGCTGGACGATGTTAACTATACACAGAATGCATTGTTCTAAAATAGGTAACCTTCCTTATTTAAAACTGGAAAAGTAGTACAAAAGAAAAATACTTTAAAACGTTGGAATTCATAGTGGTGAACAAAAGCAAGGTAACATCCAAGCAATTGTGCAAAAGCCTTGTTAGCCGTTTCTCTGTAGTGCAAAATTAAACCTTTTCTGAATGGCCTTGCTATTTGGCAAGTTGCAATAAAAATAAAAGGCAGTAACAGTAAGAATTAAAATTATTGACGATTTCAAAACTAGGAATCAGATGCTCTAGAGGGTAGTAATGCAGATTTCTTCTTTTGTTGCTAGAAATACTGATTACATTTTGCCTCTAGGTGGCAAGTGTGCCATGCCATGTCTAGAAAGCAAGTATTATATGATGTTTATATTAGCGTGAATAGCTTCCTGCTCTTGAAAAAATGCCTTTAATCTAGAATATTTTATCTCACAGAATTGGGGGGGGGGTTAGAGAAAAGCTTTCAAGGACACGAATAGAAGAGTGTTTATAGGTGTTCCTAGCATTGATACTTACACGGCCTTTGGCAGGATCATGAGAGTGCTTATGTGGCATGCCCATAATAAGGACTAACTGACGTCAGTGTGTTTAATAAATATTTAATAGTTTTAAAGAAAGCACACCCTGGCAAAACCAATTTCACATTTATTTAAATTCAGTCATAGCTTGGCTGAAAAAATACTGTTTGTCCTGGAATGAATTTGCCCTTTTTAAGTAGCTCATTCTCATTTGTTAAAAAAAAAAAAAAAGAAAACCCAAAAGTGCAAATAAGTTTAGTAAATGAATACACTCTTTACCCGACAGTTCTCAGAAAGCCATCACAGTTAGTCAATATTCACTTGATATTTTGAGAAAAATGCTTATTGTTGAGCTGAGAACCTAGAAAGACTCTTTTAATGCCATTTATTATATTCATCAAAAGTCTCAAAATGTAAAGTTACAGCTAGAAAAATTTGCAGGTGATTCAAAAGACAGGTAAGATCACTTCTAGAATGTAGTATGTGGCTCTCGTGTCCAGTTGCATAATTTCATTCTTTTCGGTTTCACTAAGCCATTCATGTAGTAATGGTAGAATGGACTTTATAATATAATATCTCACTACTTCAAAGGAGCGTTGTGAAAATAATTACCCTGGGTTTTGTGAGGCATACTTATTCTGTTGCTGCCAGCATAGAAAAATCCACAAGGTAACAGGGAACTCTGGCTTCAGTAGCATATCTAGATGTGATACATTACTATAAGTATGTGTGGTCTTATATAAGTAACAAGATAGGGAAGGTATTAATGAACCTCACCCTGGCTATGCCTATATGAATTCTTTAAAGCCGTGAAGAAGAAATCAAGATTTACTCTTTTTGCAAAGTGACAACTGGCTACTTCAGTGAGCTTTTCAAGGAGGATGGGGGAGAAGTTGAGTATAATTACAAATAATAAGGGTTAGCATTTCACAGGATGTAGTGTTTTTTCTTAATTAGAAGTAAGATAGCTTCATGCCTGAGCGGTTAAATGAGGAAATAAATGTGATTTACAGTATAGCTGGGGTGTATAAAATGAGATCACATGCTCTATTGGGTTAAGCCATCAGAAATTTCCCTAAAATTAAAGTGATATTTATTTGTGGAAAACCAAAACAAACTCAAGAAAATATTTTCCTTGGCCAGATCATGCTGTGCAAGTATAAATAAAGTATAAGTGTATATATAAGTATAAAAAAAAAAATAAACACCTCAATTTAAATTATTGATTTAAATTATTTCTTAGTTAAACATTTTTACTCTGATTTGTGCTGCTGAAAGGGGTTTGGTTGTTTGAGGTTTGGTGTTTTTTTTTTTTTTTTTTTTTTTCAGAAAACTTGGCAAGATTTGATAGTGGTGAACATTTATATTTGAATTAGGGCAACTAAGATGATTAAGGGATTGGAGCACCTCCCTTATGAGGAAAGGCTGAGAGAGCTGGGACTCCTTAGCCTGGAGAAGAGAAGGCTGAGGGGAGACCTTATTAATGCTTACAAGTATCTAAAGGGTGGGCTGAAGGAGGATGGAGCCAGGCTCTTTTCAATGGTTCCCAGTGACTGGACGAGGGGCAATGGGCACAAGTTATTACACAGGAAGTTCCGTTCAAATACACGGAAACACTCTTTACGGTGAAGGTGACAGAGCACTGGCACAGGCTGCCCAGGGAGGTTGTGGAGTCCCCTTCTCTGGAGATTTTCAAGACCCGCCTGGATGTAGTCCTGAGTAACGTGCTCTGGGCAATCCTGCTTTAGCAGGGGAGTTGGACTAGATGATCTCTAGAGATCCCTTCCAACTCTGAAACTCCATGATTCTGTGAATTTAATGTGGATATCTGCTGTTTCTGAGAAAAGTTGGAAGTGTTCCATCTCAACATCCACCTGAATTTAATTCATGATGTTGATGTACACTATGGATTTTTCAACCTATGGATTTTTTAGTGGGGACCTGCTAGGAGCTGTTTGGATAATAATTAAAAATAAATAAATGATAGTTTTAAAGATTTGTCCAATGCTTTTTTTCTTGTACAAGAACACATGTTGTGAAGCTATGTAAGATGTAAAATACATCATACTTACAAAGCTTAAATGAAGGGTAGCTCGGCAGCTGAAGGAGGAAGGGAGGCATTGCGATTTGCAATCAGGTATAAAGTGTCTTTCCTTTAATGACAGTTGTCTAATGGAGTTCATTAATGAGAAAGGATTATGTGTATTAGTGTGTTTTTTCACTGTTTAACTTAAGTTCTGGATCCATATGTAGATTCCTAGAGGAAAGAACAAATAAATTTAAAGCTAACTAGCAAGCAGGTAGGGGTAGCATTTTTCTTATTGAAACATATGTGTTATACTTGAAAATAAAAAGTAAATGTTTATTGGCTATTGGAATCTTCTTGTTGCAAGTTTTGATTTTTTTTTTCCCCCCCTGTTTTTTTTCTTTTATTCTTTACTAGATACTACTTACAGTGCTGTGGAATCCCTCAGGGCTCCATTTTGTCAACCTTACTTTGCAGCTTATGCTATGGAGACATGGAAAATAAATTGCTCTGTGGAGTACAGCAGGATGGGTAGGCATGCTGTGTTTTTTGGTCTTTTATAGTGATGGATAATATATAGTATATGTGGTTTTAGTGTACATATATTATTGTGCATGTGTTAATAGTATATATAATGTAGTGTATGCGTGATATTTTCTCTGAAGTTTAATTTTGAATTTTAAGGATTTCTGACTCTCCATTAGGAAGCGTGGTGCACACAAAGACCTCTACAGCTTCAGTGTCACTGTGGTTGTTTTGTGGGGGAATTTCCCTGTTTGTCGTAAGACTGTGAAGAAAAGTGATGAAAGGAAGCTGTCCCAAATCTGTGAATCACTGATGTGTTCTTACAAAGAGCATGGTATTTAGGGATGCTGTACAAAGTCTGACAAGCTCTTCTTGTACATGTAAAAGGTTTATGGTTCTCCCACACTCATTCCCACAAAATTTGTTGTGTTTTGTCTTCAAACAAGATGGGATTTTTGTTACAGGCTTTCTGATACTCCAGGCTTCTGCCTGAGGGCTTTCCAGTCCACCATCTGTAAATCTTAACATTTTATCAAGGTCACAGCTTTACTGCAGACTTTTTATGAGGCACATTGGTTCTTGTTTGAAGCCCTGTGTGTGGCTCTTGGTACGTCTTCTAAGTGTTTGTGCCCTGCTTATGCTTGCTTCTTAGGAGCTTGACAGAAAGCTAGCCTGATAAAAGCTCTAACTCTTTATTAGCCATAAAAACTTTAGGGTCCCTTTTACCTCCCTATGAACTGATTCCCAGCTGATTCCCAGATTAGGATCTTTAGGCAAGAGCTAGACATTGGTGAGACCCCTGAAGCTTGTCTGTGTTCACACATCTCCCTCCACTGCTGTGAATTCTGTCCTAAGAAAGAATAAAGAAACTAAGTGTGTAGGAGTACTCCAGATAAGTGCATCTGCTTGTCTCTTCTTGGGAGGCTCATGAGGTAATGGAAAGTCTCAGAGTTTTAAACGTTTCCATACACGAGTAGTACAGTTCTTTTCATACGTATCTGGATGCTGTGATGATATGAGTATAAAGAGCTATCTTTTGCTTTCAAAGGATTTTGTTTATACATACTGAAATTATGAAACTGATCAAAAGAATGCACTTTTTTATGTAGCAGCTGTTTTTATGTAGAGCAGGTTTTAGAATGTTACTTAAGTGTCTGTTGAATGGTTTTGATAGTTTCATTTGGCCTTTATGTCAAAAAAATAACCTACTATTGACTTGGCTAGGCAAGGGTGCAGCTGATTTGATCATAGTGATGGCAGTACTCCTGGTTTGAAAAGGAGAATGGACAGGATCATCTCCAGAGATTCCTCTCTATGATCTACTAGGCAGGATTTATCAGAAAAGTATGCTTGCGGCCTGAATTCTCTTGAAAAAGAAAATTCCAGCCTTTACAGTGGTAGCCTGTAGTCTGTTCTACATTCAACTTACAGCTTCACAAACAAGTTGTTACATGGTAAACGAAGATAGAATTAGAGCACACGAAGCATCCTATATCTGCGCGTGTACCTGGTATTACACCTCCTTTCCTTGTATTGCGTATTAAGATATTGAAAATTCTCCCTTGGAAAAGTGTAAAACCCTGTATCCAAGAAGCTGCTGTGGAGTAGCTTGTGTGCTGTAAATTCCTGTCATGTTTCATGTAGCCAGCCCCTTTGCTTTCTTTTTTTTTTTTTTTTTTTTCCATTTATTTTTAGGAAAGAAGCAGAACTGAGAATTTCTTCATGAGACTCAATTTGGAGATCATACTGGCCTCTACTTTCTTGTGAATTAAAATGGGCACATTGTTGCTCTGAAGAGTATGACAAAAATTTGAAAGGATTGCATATTAAAAAATCTAACATCAGTTTCTTCTTGATTACAGAGTCCTAATACGTCTCATTGATGACTTTTTGCTGATTACGCCACATTTAACGCAGGCAAGAACTTTTCTGAGGTATGCTGTAAAAGACATAGTCTTCAAAGTAATAAGCATTAACAGCTTTTAGGTCATTCTTTTTCATCTTTATATGCGTTTGTACATACATAGGTATCTTTGTTTTATGGATTCATAATCAAGGGCTGTTTTGGAGTCCTTGCTGGTAGCCCGTGCCTGGGAAGAATCCTAATAGCTACATTCTTGATGGCCAACTAACAATCTGTTGCAACTCAGATGGTGGGGGATTCCTGCTGGGGTTTAAATTAGGGACCTAGCTACTGACCTTAACGGAGCTTCTAGCAGCAATTAGTAGTGCAGACTAACCAAAGCAGCTGACAGTTGTCTTTTAAGACCATTTTCCCTCAAATTTTTAGGATTTCTTAGTTAACATTCTTAAAATGTTTTTATCGGGCAGGCGTCCTGCTATGTTCTATTCCTGGGGAGAGAATGCAACTTTTCTCTGATTCAATATTGCTAAGAATTTTCTAGTCGTTAATATTCTGGGGTGAGTATTTGAAGACACTGATAGCACAGCAGCATGCATCTCACACGGAAGTTTTCAAACAGTAATTCTTTAGAGTGCTTCAGAATTACCTTGGGCCCCAAATTAGGTTCCTAGTTAGCATGGATATGAATGTACAGTCAGTATCCAAGAAGAGTTCTGCTAATGCCAAAGACAGTTTTAAGGATCCAAAGGAGAGGTCTTGCAGAAAAGCTTAGCATCTGCAGTGCAACCAGTTGCATCATGGTTTTCAATAGTCAGAAAGATGCAGCTCTGTTGTGAGCCTGAAAGGTGATGGGGAAATCAATAAAGTACAGTTTGAAGTATAAATTGTGCTAAATAGCGGATAGTGTACTTTGAAGACTTCATTTGTCCTCATTTCCTTATTGGAACAGAAAGAAATTTCTAGGGATGTGCGGATTTACAGTTTTGGAAATGATAACTAAGAGGTGGGGGATTCCTCAAGCTATTAATCTCTATAACATCTTTTCAGCATAATGTCACTTGCAGTAGCATTGCAGATGTTGTCCTACTTGCACTTTGAAGTTATCAGCATCTTTGTTCTATATCAATTTCTGCACCAGCTGTGTTGATTTTCTGTAGACAAGTATCCTCTTTGCAAGTTTTCCAAAACTGCTTACAGATCCTATGAACTCTCTCACAAATAGAATAGTAACAGTTTTTTCTAATGTAGTATTAGAACTGGGAGACTCAAGAAACTTAATTTCGAGGAGACAGCATTATGACTATTACTCCCCAACAGGAAGAGCCTACCTCTTCCTCTCACTCTTTGAAAGGATGAAGGATGTGCATGAATACATTGCCAAGTAAGACAAACTGCTGCTTGTCCATGAGATGACACTGCTGATCCAATGCAAAGTAGGTAATCAGCAGGCACTCTGGCAATCCTTAGGGAAAACTTTGTGGAGAAGGTTCAAAACTTTTCATCAGATAAACAAGGTTCCTGTTACATGGATTCTCCTCGTTTTCGTTAAGTTTCAAAAACTAACTCTTCCTCTGTCATTATCTCAGTGGTTTCTGTGAATGTGATTTATGCAGCTTGTCTCAAATGTTTCATGGCTTATGTTCTTAATTTACATTAATTTGTACATGTTTTTCTCCATTATCTTTGTATCCTTAAGTTTATTTAATTTTATGTATTTATTTACCTCTAATATCTTAAGTTTTGTTTGTTTATAGCTATGTTCCTTAACCTAAAGCATTGGCTGTGGTTCCTTTATTCTTTGGTTTCTGTCCCTTTATGTGAGATTGTGTGTGTCTTGCAGCATGCTGGGGTTTTTTGTTTGCTTTTGTGGGGGGAGTTAGACTAACTTTTTATCTGTTTTAGGACTCTAGCGACAGGTATTCCTGAGTATGGCTTTTTAATAAACCCCAATAAGACAGTCGTGAATTTTCCTGTTGATGATATCCCAGGATGTTCCAAATTTAAACAGCTGCCAGATTGTCGTTTGATCCCGTGGTGTGGTTTATTATTAGATATACAGACACTTGAGGTTTACTGCGATTATTCCAGGTAAAGAGAGTTGTATACTCCAGTGTCAGCTTTACAGTATATCGTACACAGTGCGAGAAGCACAAAGGTGTCTTGTGAATGGTGTAGTTGAATTAACTGCAAAATAGATTTTACAGTTCTGTTTCTTATTCCATGATTTAAACATTTTATTCTGCTGTGTAGCCTGCTATTTTCTTCATTCCATCCTGGTGGAATGTACTTATCATTAACACCATCAAACGTGGCACAGGTTGCCAGTAACCAGAAGTTATACACCATATGGTGGCTACATAGTTCTCAGAAAGTTTATTCAATCACCTCAGTTCAGTTTCTTTCATCGTTATGTGCTGTATTGTACCTGGTATCATATAACTATATTTATTGTTCTGAAATTGTTATTTTTTTCCTATCTTCCTAGAAGAAGCAGTATTACATGAACTACAGATTGGGATTAATTTTGTATAAACTATAGGGGCTAGTAATCCTTTCAACATCAGAGGTGTTCCCTCTAGTACACTTCAAATGCTAGTGTAGGGGAGAAGTAACCTCTCGTTAAACTAGCAGCCTTGACTATATACACAAAGTGGCCTGGTTTGGTTTTTTTAGCAGGGTGAATTATTCAGCCTTGAGGTATCGAAGTAATTCTTTAGCTAGTAGCCTTAATGCCACAATATCTAGTCTCTTTCTAAATTAAATTTAGTTATAGTAATCGTTTAGCTACTGGCTCATTGATTAGCCCGCAATCTCTGTAAGATGAGAAGTTAAATGAGGCTTACTTTACAGAATTTAATTTAGGCTATTAGCCTCTGGAGTTTGTTTAACTACTTTTTTTTTTTTTTTCTAGTTATACCTGTACTTCTATCAGATCAAGTCTTTCCTTCAATTCAAGTAGAACAGCTGGGAAAAACATGAAGTACAAATTGATTACAGTCCTCAAACTGAAATGTCATTGTTTATTTCTTGATTTACAGGTAGGAATATGGAAATGGATATTTGGAAATATTGTAATTAGTGATAAAGAGCATTAAAACTGCTTTGAGTTCTGACATAGGGACTTGATTTTGAGAGGTAATCCACATAACTTGAAAATATTGACATAAACTAAAATATGGGGTCTTAGCACCTTCCAGAGCTGAGCCTTCACAACATTGTTAACTTAAGTACATACAAGAAATCTTTAAAGTTTAGCATAAAATGTTTTTTCTCTAGATCTCTAAATCATCTTATACTGTTGAAAGTGAACAAATCCTATCATGACGCTAAAATATTCCTATAGCTCTGTTTCTGTTCTGTTCTAGATCAACAGCCTTAGAACAGTTTTCATTAACATCTACAAGATATTTTTACTTCAGGCTTACAGGTAGGTCACTGTCTTCTACAGTAACTCTGAATATTTCATTATTCTTTCCTGACACATGGAGGAGCTACGGATTAGGAAAAAGTGTGTCGTATAAATGTGCAGTTGTAAATGTCAGTAGTAAGTCATGTTATTCTTGTTTCAACACTGTTCTTGCGTAATACTAGATTCAGGATATAGGATTATATTGATGTGTGTGTTTATGTGACTCTTCACTAAATGGATTTTCAGTGTCTCTTGGTATTGGCAGCTGACCTCAAGAAAAATAGTTTGTTTTACTGCAGGATGATGAGAAGCCTTATCACTGATTAACCAGTTTATATTTAGAACTTTGTATCTATTAAAATCATATCGAACTTTGACCTGTATAACTTTGCCTTAAGTAAGGTTTCATTCTACCAGTTAATTGCAGTTTCTTAGCTGCTGATAATGTCTTAATTACTCCTTAGCTGGTAATATCTTGGGTTTTGTGAGCTGTTCGTGACCAGCAGAGGAAGTGAATGTTTTAAACAAGCATTAAGGGGAAGAAATCAAAACTGATAAGCAAGATGGGAGAAAATACTAATCTGTATGCGTTGAAAACTTTGAATGATTGGCAGTGCCAAGGAATTGTTTGTATATTGTTTTAACACAAAGAAGGTGTAAGAGGTGCTTCCTCTTTATATTAATTATAATGCTAGAGTCTGAAGGAAAAAAAAAAAGGCAAATGCTTTTAAAATATAGCTAAACAGAGGTGTAAGGGAGCATAAAATACAAGTAATTTCCATAGAATTGGCTTCCAAATAGACAAAAGAGTGGATATCCTGGTCTGTGGAACACTACATCATTTGAAGTTCTGTTTTCCTGAATTCCTGAACAGAATTTGTTGTGGGGTTTTGTTTTATTTTGTTTTTTCTTCTTCTTGCGCACTCTTATGTGGGTGCTCTCTGGCTGCATGGTCTGTGATATGGAATAGTGAGGATGTGTAGCTTAACTTTTCCTGCACAGAAGACAGTTGTTGTACTCAGAAGAGAATTCTGTGACCAAGGCAGAGGGCTTCCAGAACTTTCAGGACAGAATTTATGAACAGACATCCTATGTGTCTGGCACTTTAGTGATGTGTATACATAGGAGAGGTGTTGTATGCTAACAGTGTTGATATCATTGAATGGTAATAAGGTTTGGGTTAGAAAGGACCTTGAAGATCATCTGGGTCCAACGCCCCTGCCATGCGCAGGGACACCTCTCACTAGACCAGGTTGCTCAAAGCCCTACCCAGCCTGGCCTTGAACACCTCCAGGCATGGGGCATCCATAACTTCCCTGGGCAAGCTGTTCCAGTGGCTCACCACCCTCATAGTGAAGAATTTCTTCCTTATATCTAATCTAAGTCTGCCCTCTTTCAGCTAAAGACTGTTGGGTGCTTTTAAATGCTTTATAGTGCCTAACGTATGTAAACATAGTTTCACTTGAAGTTGCAAATTACTTGTAATTAAGTAGGCTGCTTTTGTGAACAGGTTCCACGCCTGTGTTCTCCAACTTCCATTCAACCAGCAGGTTAGAAACAACCCTTATTTCTTCCTAAGGATCATCTCTGAAACTGCATCATGCTGCTATTCTATCCTGAAAGCAAAAAACGCAGGTATAGTATGCTAATGGCTATGAAGTAGCGTGTTTGTTTCTTTTTTTTTTTTTTTAAGACACATAAAATGTCTTGACTGTGCAGTCAGATAATGTCATTTTGAGATAACAACCAAGCATGAAAAATATGGAGTGAATGATAGGAATCACAGTGCATTTTTTTTTTAACTCAATTTCCTGAAAATACTAAAATATTTCAGGTTTTAGATTTTAGTCTTCAGTTGACACAGGAGACTTCATTGACTACATAGGTTTTTAGTAAAAAAATCTTGGAGTGATTTTATAGAAAGAGAGGAGGGGTCAGACATACTTTTTAATGCTCATCATTTTCAGTGACATTATTTTCCTGTTCTATCTCTAGGGATTGCTTTAGGTAACAAAGGTGCCTCTGGTGTGTTCCCTTCTGAGGCAGCAGAATGGCTCTGCTACCATGCCTTCACTGTCAAACTAGCAAACCACAAAGTTGTTTACAAATGCCTGCTTAAGCCCCTAAAAATCTGTAAGTATTTGATTATTTTTACAGTTTGAAATACGGTTAATAGTAATAAAACTTTGAATCTAATGGATTTTTTTAAGTTTTTGTCAAAGTGTTGTTCTAATATGTACGTTAATAAGCTTTCTGATTTTCATCAAACTTACTAAATATAAGTAGGCAAATTGAAATGGTATGTTCTTCAGCACTGCATGTTCTAGAGCCTTTTTCTTAAGAGACAGCTATTGATACTTGGCACTCAATGAATTTGTACAGTTCAGAAAGCTTAATAAGATTCGGTTAATCATATAAGCATTCTGAGCAGGTTTAACAAAATGAAATATAAATGCTCAGTTTTCTATTTACAAAAAAAAATGTTGATTAGCTGGCAACTAAATAAGTTCTTCCTGCAATGTAAACTGGGGTCACTGGGGTCACTTTGAAACAAGCACTTGCTGTGCCGCATATGCTATATTGTAGTATAGTTAAGTGGCATTGGCAAATTGACTCTTCTACTTGGTGAAAGAAGCTGACTGTGTACCTGCCTCTGGGGAGCTCAGTCTTTGACCAGTTGTGCAGTCTGTCCCCAGGCCAGCCACAGAACTACTAGAAATTTCAGTTCTTTCTGCCAGAGAAGCTTCTTCTGTCAGAGACACTGACACCAAAACCAGAGGCACCATGTCTGCTCGCTGCTGCTGAGAAGTCAGTTCTGTTCAGCCCTTCTAGAAGTACCAGAGGAGGCAGGCCTGCCTCTGGAAGGGGAAGAGATGGCTGCTTGCTTCATGTGCAGAGGACAAAAACTGAAGAACTGAGCAGCGAATGCATTAGTCACATCGTGTAGGATAGTTGGGTATCTGGACACAGTCTTAGAGAACTGTGTCAGTTCTCGAAGATGCATATAGAACATACCTGAGTTTTCATCTCTAATACTGAAAGTTTTGCTCTTGGGATCTTTTGATGGGCAGATCACAATCCAAGCAAAAGCTCCTCCATCCTTTTTTGTGCATGCTTTGCTGCTCAGCACCACATCTACCCATCTTTTAAATACCTCCAGGGATGGTGATTCCACCACTTCCCTGGGCAGCCTGTTCCAATGCTTAACAGCCCTTTCTGTGAAGAAATTTTTCCTAATATCCAATCTAAACCTTCCCTGGCACAACTTGAGGCTGTTTCCTCTTGTCCTATTGCTTGTTACTTGGGAAAAAGAGATTGATCCTCACCTCGCTACAGCTTCCTTTCAGGTAGTTGTAGAGAGCGACGAGGTCTCCCGTCAGCCTCCTTTTCTTCAGGCTAAACAACCCCAGTTCCCGCAGCTGCTCCTCATAAGACACGTGCTCCAGACCCCTCACCAGTTTCATTGCCCTTCTCTGGACACACTCCAGCACCTCAGTATCTTTCTTGTAATGAGGAGCCCAAAACTGAACACAGTACTTTAGGTGGTGCCTCACCCGTGCCAAGTACAGGGGGATGTTCACTTCCCTGGTCCTGCTCACCACACTATTCCTGATACAGGCTAGGATGCTGTTGGCCTTCTTGGCCACCTGGGCACACTGCTGGCTCATATTCAGCTGGTTGTCAACCAACACCCCCAGGTCCTTTTCTGCCGGGCAGCTTTCCAGCCACTCCGCCCTAACCCTGTAGCACTGCATGGGGTTGTTGTGACACAAGTGCAGGACCCGGCACTTGGCCTTCTTGAACCTCATACCATTGGCCTCGGCCCATTGATCCAGCCTGCCCAGATCCCTCTGTAGAGCCATCCCACCCTCAAGCAGATCAACACTCCCACCTAGCTTAGTGTCATCTGCAAACTTGCTGAGGGTACGCTGAGTCCCCTTGTCCAGGTCATTGATAAAGATATTAAAGACAACCGGCCCCAGTACCGAGCCCTGGGGAACACCACTTGTGACTGGCTGCCAACTGGATTTAACTCCATTCACCACCACTCTCTCTGGGCATGGCCGTCCAGGCTGTTTTCTACCCAGCGAAGAGTACACCTGTCCAGGCCATGAGCAGCCAGTTTCTCCACAAGAATGCTGTGGGAAACAGTGTCAAAGGCTTTACTTGTCGAAGGCTGTGACTTGTTATTACTATGAAACTTTTAAGACAGAAGCTTTTGCTGTGATTGATCAACAGATCACTTGGGGCCCAAGTAACTCGAATGCCATCTCAGAGATCTCTGTTTGCTTATAGCCTCCTGAAATCTTACCTGTACTTCCACTAGCCCTGTTCCATCTATGCTGCAAGGGTTGATCCGATACTTGGTGGAACACTTCTGTGGTTGCTGTTTTTATGAAAAGCTCCCAAGACATCTACTATTTAATTTGGCAGGAGGGTAGCTGTTTGGGGTCAGCTTGTCATGCAACTTGAATATTTACCAGTGACTGTAATTTTGAGAGGTGCATGTATATTTGCTTCCCACCTGCCCTTCTGCTTCCTTTAAGAATTAGCTGAAGTTTTAAAAATCATATCAAACTGCATTTGAAAAGAAACTGAGAAGGTGCTAGGGGCTTAGCAGGAGGGAAGGTGTCAGTGTGCTGGTACTGTAAAGCTGTACAAAGACATCTTGTGATCTGTATGCATACCCTTGGTGTGAATGTGCATTGTTATCTCCATGTCTTCAAGATCTCTGATCATAGATAAAGGCTGTTTTTCAGTCACCTGATTGTACATGGTGTTTATATTTGTATTTTCTTCCAAATTTAGTAAGATGCTAAGTCTCCCAATCCTGCGGGAACACTCTAAAATCCATTTAAAGAGACATTGCGAGATAGTTTTCTATTCAGTTTTATAAATTAGTTTTGTTTGGCCTGCATCAGGCTTATTCCTGGGTAACGTTATTGTAATCAGAACATCATGCTGTAGACAAGGTTACTACAAAGTTGAGCATTATGCAGAGATACTGGAGCTAATTTTAAACACTGTATTTTAAGCTTTGTCTTATTTCTGGAAATCAGGTAGCATGTGTGGATGTCAGAGCAGCTGTGACAGGGAAGTCACTGGTTCTCATGTGTGTTCCTGTAAAGTTAGCTCAGTATCTCTATGTGGCACAGTAGTCTGTGGCACAGAGGTAACCAAGGCTGGTAATAGAGCCTGTGCTGACTTAACCACTACACTTTTTGTTGTCATTTTGGAGTTTGTATCAGCTGTATAAAACCTATTACCCATGTAAGACCATGTTGTTGACAGGAATTGATACAAACTTAATTTTTTGTTGTTGTGTCCCTGCACATATGCCTTTCCATTACTGTCCATGGGAATCGATATCAAACTCATAGGTTTTGGAGAGGAGGTTCTTCCCGCTATTCCAAAACCTGTTAAGTGTCTCTATCAGGGGCTTGTCAGTATAAGTTGTCATCATTCTTCAGAGTTAAGTATTTAAAACATAGTTACTGTTTAACATCCCTCCTATTATTACCAGTGGGGAAAGGAGCAAGAGTCTTTCCTTATCATGATAAGATATAAATACATCATCTGTCTCCTTTCCAAATACAGAACAAATGTTTATTGAGCACTTCTGCCTTTCTGCACCATTGACAATTTTGCCAACTCTGTTTAGGTAACGGATTTAAACTGTTGCTAGGATTTTACATGTTCTTCCTAATCTTTAAAAAGTCCTTTTTATTGTCAACAGTTCTGTTGATGATAGACTCAATGACCTTCTATGTTTCAAAACTGTTATGTCCTCTTATAAAAATTTCATTCCTGATTTAAGAGCCTTGTTTAGTCTCCAAAATTTTCCACCTTAAGCATGGCCTTCCAGTTAGCCTCTCTTCTCTTACAAGGAAACACAGTGGGGAGAATTGCTGTTGCCAGTGTATAGCAAAAGGTGCATTTTCCACGTAATTTTATTTTTGTTAATCTTATTGTATATGTCAGTTCCAAACATGGGCTACTTTGATGTCATATCTGAAAGTAGAGGGGAAAAGAAAGAGTTTGGGAATACCCTCCTGCTGTAGGTAAACATTACCAACCAGACAAGAACCTGTCCCTTGTCCTTAGCATTGTTCAAAATAAGGTCTTTCAAAATAACTGTGGTTTGACAGAAGGCCTTTTTTGGTGGATATAGTTGGCCTTATACTTAAAAAAAAAAATAAAAAAATTATTAAATCCAAACAAGTGTTACAAGGACATAGTAGGAGGAATTTGCTCCTTGGTTTTCTTAGTTTGTTAATACTTTCACATATTTTCAACCTTTTTATTTATAGCCTGATTTAAAGGTAAAAGAGTAGTACCATATTTTATTATAACTGTTTTTATACCCATATTCCAGGTGTTCCTACCTTTTAATTGGATTCAGCTAGTATTGATTTCATTACTTTATTAGCATTTTCCCTAAAACAGAATTGTTAGTTGCTTGCAGTAGTAATGAATTGTTTGTGATGTTTTGGTAGGTAAGATGCAGCTGTTCAGGAAGATCCCAAAGGATACTATGGCACTACTGAAGACAGTGACAGAACCATCTCTTTGTCAAGATTTCAAAGCTATCCTGGACTGACTGATTGACACTTATTTCATAGTTTTTCCAGGTTTGAAAATAAATCTATGTCTTTAGATGACTCTTCTCTGTAGTTTATTTTGGTGGAGTGGACTGAAAGCAACTTCACTTAAAAATTTTTTGTGTTTGTTTCCCGGATACCACACAAGGACTGAAAAAGAGCAGACAGTTTTGTTAATACCTTCTTGCTTCTGTTTGCCTGTAAATTCACAGGCTATTTGAAGTAATTGACTTGGTTTTGTTCAGTAATTCCCATCTTCTTGAGGAAGGCATCATTAAATTATGTTCTGTATGAACAGATCTACTTTCTTATTTCAGTGTGTTGTTTATGAAAAACTGTTCTTTGCTTCTCTGTGTTGCAGAGTATTTTGTAATAAATTGACTGGTTAATTGCTATAACACGTACTTGTCTCCAATACCTTTATTGTATAGTGATCTTTAACATCCTGCTGAGCTCGATTATGTCCTGAAAGACAGTTACCTGCACAGGGCAAGTACATTTTATGGCACTACCTAGCAAGATGTACAGGTTAGAGATTTTATGCTTTGGAGAACACGACTAAGATATGCCAAAATTTCAGTGTCAAAGCTGGTTATGTGTGAGAAACACGCTCACTGTATTGAATTTTAGTCCGGGGCAAATTCGGTGGAGCAAAGAATATTTATTACAGCGCTGGGAGTTACACAGGGGGTTTTTCCTCCTGTGCCTCATTTTTCCCTTTACAACCGCTTGTTTTTATTTCGTATTCCTTATAATTATTCATGTTTCTTCTTGGAACATAGTTTGCATAGTCAATGAGTTTTTGGAACGCGACCCACCCCCAAATACATAAACAATGAGTTCTGGGAATGCAACATGCCCCCCTCCCAGGCGGCATGCTTCCTCCAGGGTCTTCCTGATAGTCCATGGAGGGAGGGCCAAAGTCTTTATCACCATGTCCTTCTTGTGGCTTCTTCACTCCTTACACTTCTGTGGTTATCTTAGCTAACTACACCACCCTTTGTTCTGCAAATTTTCGGTAGTTCTAACTGTTGCTTTCGTCTGATATCCTATTTAAAACTATCCCCTTTTCCAAACGCATAGCAAGCACACACCCATCTTAGCTGAAGCCATAGCGAGTACACATTCATTTTTAGCTGAAGCAAAATTTTTGCCAAATTACTTATTACATTATGTTTAGTGTATGTTTTATATATTTTGAAGACTTGGTGACATTTTTAGTGCAGTGATATACAGACCGATGGTGGTGCGTTTATGCTTACAAAACAAAGTTCTTGATTAGATAATATAGTGAGTAGATTACTCTTGTATTTGCAATTCCTGTTCTTTGTTTAGATTCATCTTTGGCTCTATAATGTTACTGAAGTATTGTCTAGCCCTGGTGTTAATGTGTTGTGCACAGCTGAATTTTGCCCTGTGGCTGCTCTGATAAAGCTGCCCATATTTGTGTTGTGTTCTTTGTTGTTGGTTTTTTTTTTTTTCTTCGAGGCTTGTGTGTTGAATTTGCATTGCTCTCATGTAGAGGTATTTTATTAAGATTTTTCTGTCTCTATTACAGGCTAAGTAGCAGCTGCTGGGAGGTTTTACCAAAGCCAATGGAGGATATCTTGCTGGTGTGAAACACAGCTTAGGCAGAGTTACTCAATAGATGTTTTCACAGGATTGACAGACCACCACCACACAGGGATTGGTAACAAAGCTTCTAGAAGCTGATTTGCAGTATTGCAGTCTGTCCATTAACATCGCAACTCAGTTCAAACTGCCAAAATGTACAGTCAGTCATACAGTTTCATTTTTTTTTTCTTTCTATGAAGCAGCAATGTTAAAATAAAAACAAAATTAAAAAACCCAAACCCCATAGAACAATTGCTCCTACTAGAATAGAGAGCAGATGAAGAACAGCCCAGTTGCTCTCCAGCCAGTAGCTCAAATGTTTAAATCCTCACCGTCCCCCACAATGTTCTGCAGTGATGCTGGTGTGAGGGAGCACTGTCATGGACACCGTCACGTAAGAGAGGCCTGGTGGTGCAGGAAGCCTTGTTGCATTCCATCACGTGACAGGAAGAGGCAGTGAGATGCTCCAACGGGGACTTGGCAGGGATGAGACTTGAGTCTTGAAAGAGCTTCCTGCGCTTTGGCTGGAGCTGTTCCTACCTGTGGCCGTTCACCCTTTACCCGGACTTTCTTCAGCTGTGCATGCATTCCTTCCTGCTCACTTCCCTCTCCTGCTGTAGCAGTTGTGGGTAATACAGATTTTGACTCTTCACCACTTACTGCACAGGCCCTGTGCATTTTGTGTGTCATCTTGAAGAAGACTGTGCTGGTGGGCAGCAGTAGGGATGAATGCTTGCTTACTTTGTCCTGGTCACTGTGTTCTGCATGAACCTTCAGACAAGGTTGAGGCAGAGGAGCCCAATCATTTCCTGAGAGCCAACGAGCATGCCCGTTTTGAAAGAACGGTCTGGAATAGGGGTTGGGCAGCCTGAAAGGATGGCTCATGAGCCAGGATCCTTGCAGCACAAATCCATATGGGGAGGATGGGCCCCTGGGAAGAGCAAGGAGCCTTTCTGCAGTGAACAGCTGTCTCAAGGCAAACTTGCAGGGTATTCAAAAGAGTGTCCTGGATAAGTTGGGTAGATAACTGGAGCAAGAGCTGTGCTGAATTGGTCAGTGTTTTGGAAAGCATTGCAGATAGGTGCGCTTGGGAGGACCAAAAGAAAACCTCTAAACCTCTCTGCTCCCATCCAAAAGCAAGGTAGTTATGGATAGATTTGCTTCTAAGCCTTTGAACTTAGATTTTTCTATGTGAGCCAAAACTTGTTTTATATGTTTTAATGTTAAAGACACAAAGCATCATTGCTGCTTTATGTGCCTTCCGTGGGATACTCTAACACGGAGAATGGAGGGAATGTAAACTTTGCCAATGGCTTGGATTAGCCCATTTTTGCTCTGTATCACAATGGATAGATACTGTGATATATAAACAGACGATGTGGTTTCAGTCAAAGGTGTAATTTTATAAAAATGCGTAAAGTGTAGTGCTTTCAATTCTCTGAGCTGATGTTTGCCTTTCCCCATAACTACTTGCTGAGTCGTCAGTTTTAAACAGTAACTGCTGTTCTGAAGGCTATTTGTAAACAGATGCAAATACAAGGCAGAAATCACAAGAGAAGACTTATTTCAGTTTAAAATACCTTCCATTCATGAAGGCAAGTGAAAATAAGGCTGAAACTAGTATGTGTATTCGCAAATGGGCAATTTGGGAATCTAAAGAAGAGCTGGCAAGTCTGTACTGGAAACTTGGACTTAATTGCTGCTGTAGCTTATAATAGCTGGGAAAAAAATGCTGTGAGCTTATGTGTAAGGAATAGATTAAGCATAGCAATGGTATAGATTTAATGCTCTAAAATGAGACGGGTATGCTGTTGGGAAGGTAGAAATATTTCATAAAGCTACTTCTGCATGGAGCTGTTTTAAAAGAAATGGTGTGATATATTATAGTGGTAAAATATTTCCTACTTAATTGGTAGCAAGGTAGTACATTAAACAGCAACTGCTGACAGGAAACGTTTGAGTGGATTGTATAACTTGTATCTGGAAATATTAGCTTAGGAACACTCTGAATCTGTGGTGTGGATTTTCAACAATCATTGGAAAGCTAGGAAAATTGCAGAAGATTTGAGGGTTGGGGTGAAGGTTAAGATTTTCTTGGTATTTAGGAGAAGGTAAGTAGAGAGATTGAGAGCTAAGCCACTCAGTGTAACTGCACCGAGCAACCTACATTGCCAGTGTTGCAAACCACTGTGCAAGTGAGCTTGCTGGAGGCTTTATGTGGGGAGGAAGAGTGATAAGGATGAAAAATGTTTTTTAGTGTCTCTGCAGGGCTGGAAGGGAAGAATTTGACAGAAGCCCCTCTAGAGGAAATCACAGCATCTGGATGTGTCCATCAAGCACATCTTTCTCCCCACTCCTTCCGTTTGCGGAGGGTATTACGGACTGTGAATCTCAATTTGAGGTAGGTATCAAACTTTGCAATGTAGGGAACTGCCTATGTTGCAGAAGGAGTATGCTTTTCTCTCTGCAACTTTTATTTATTTATTGTTTTATGATAATTTGGATGCTTCCTTATTTATAGTGCTGTTGCAATGCTCCTTCTGAGGTGTTTTCCTGTAATAAGTACTTGAGCTCCTTGTCTTAAGGCTATGGATTCTGCTTAAAGCTGAACATCTCCATGGCTGTGTCTGTGTCCTTTACAGATTTACCCCCACAGAATCCAGACTGTCCTTACAACCTCAACAATTCTAGAAAAGTCTTGTCTGTCAGAACAGTATGAGTTCACAGCAGAGTATACTGGCAATGAAGATCTGATGGGATATGCAGATAAAAGATTGGGAGGAGAGTGAGCAGAAGTAGAAAGTGCTTAGTATGTAAGACTTTGACACAGATTCAGTTTCATGTTTGCATGCACATGCTTCCTCAAGTAACAAAGTCAATCATGCTGTTCAAGAGAAAAAAGTACCTGTAAGATTCTGTGCTTCATATGAATAGGAAGGGGAAGATTGTAGCACTAATTTTACTGGAATAAGGCTTCAGTTCTGGCACAGGAATTTTAGTAAAGGTCACATGAGAAGTGCACTGAGAACAGAAAAGTGATGTTCCTGCAAGAATTGCTCATCACAATGTCTACATGCCTACTTCAGCTAAACAGTAACTTCAGCTAGTGCATTTCCCTGCTGTGAGTTGTAGTTACTGGAACTGAAAATTGTCTTCCCCCTGGGACCTGTCCCAGGCTGAACTGTGTGTCCAGTGACCCATGAAGTCTCCCTTCTGGTGAACAGGAAGGGGCAGCTCAAAAGTCAAGAAGTCTGAGAGTGTCATGAGAGTGACTCGAGATAGGTTTTATAGATTTGAAAGTCTTGTGTATATATATATATCTCGTTTAATTCTTTTCTCAGCTTGTATCTGTAGTAGTTGGTTGTAGTTTTCTTTAAGAGCAGATCTCTGCCCAAATACTTAAACCTGCTTCACATACTCTGCATATATGATTTTAGTGAACATCTAGCTATCTGTAGTCAGATGCATGAATATAGAGTATACACTTTAGTTAATTAAAAAATTTATGTATTTACAGCTTTTATGTGAAAATACACTCAAAATTGTAATTATATTGGGGTTTTTAATTATTCATTCTTTATGGAAGCCTTTTTTACTCATAACCTTTTAAATTCAATTTGCAGCAGGCAGAGTGGCAATTTAGATGTTCTGTGTCATTGTCAAGAGTCTTGACGGTGCACAGCTGTAGAACATCAAGAAGTTTGCTTGGACTTTTGTGACTTGTGAGGTTTGTGATAATAGAAGCTGTGTTTCCATGCTGGGGTACCTGCCCTGCTATTAACCTGAAGAGCTGGGGCTGTTGGCAGGCTACCATGGGGAATTGCTGGGTGTCATCATGCAGACCATGGGCCAAGTCCATGGCTCTCATACAAAAAGATGCAGAGCCCAGGCACACAACTGTTTTGTGGGTGATACTATTCCTCCCACATAGCGGAAGGACCAAGAGACTCTGGCCTGGGGACTGCTGTGCACACATTTAGTTTACCCGTTCATTTCCTTCCGGCAGGCAGAGGCACGGTGTGCTTTTGATCCCCTGGTGGATCCTGTGTGACGGGCTAGAAACTGCTATTTCAGTGCTCCAGGAGAGTCTTACTGTCCAGGCTAGTTGCAGGACAAGAGGTTGCAGCAGCAGCTGTGTGAGTGGCATACTAAATCTAAAAATGAAAAATCTAAAAGAAAAACCATAAAAAAAATCTCTCTCTCTTTACCTTGCTCTTTCCTTAAGCAGCAAGATAAAAATCATCCCCTCCTTCATCCCAGGCTTGCAGTTCCTCTTGTGCCCCTTCCAAGGATTCAGGTAACTGCTTTTCCTCTGCAGAGTTTGAGTTGGTCTCATTCATCCTCACTGAGTGACCAAATCCCCGTTACCAGTTATGGTGCCCTACTAGTATGTAGCCTGTCATAAGGCTAAATACTGAAATTATCTCCATTTTCCTTAATCTTCCTCTCTTTTCCTTGATTCTTAATTGCTCAGCCTAAAGGCTTTGTCATACCTTATTCTCACATCCTTTCCCTATGTTTTTTCAGAGGCTGCTGGTTGCTCAAGTGTCTTGGCACAAGGAGTCCTCATCTCCCATCACTGCAGAGTGGCCAGGATCTGCAGGCAAGTACAGGAAAACCTGGTTTTGAGTAAGGATTAACTTCATTGTCATGTTATGTAAGGTTGCAGCTCACTGAGAGGCTTCCATACATGTGCACTTTTATTACAGTATTCAGTTACTGTGTCCGGTGTGAGAAATTAAGAGGGAAAAATTGACGTTTGTTTTAACAGTATTTTCCACTACAATAAATTCTGGAATGTGCTAAAGTAAGAGATTTGTACAAACTTAATTACTCAGATTTACTTAATACACATTCTTTTAACTGCTGGTGCTTTATTTTTGCTCTTTGCAATGCTTGAGAGTATGAAATAATCACAAGATAACCGCTATTTAAATGTGTATAGGGATTTACAAAAAGCAGAATGTAGTGGACAAGAGGAGTCCTTACTCTTCAAGAGCTTCCATTCTACATCTCTCAGAGCGGGGTCAGTGAATGAAACTGTGCTTGTGCTTGTGTTCCAATTTTTATGTTGCTGATCCTTAGGAGCAGACTCTTCTTTTTTAGAAGAGAAGTTAAGGAAGACAGGGGAAACTTGCAATAACTATCAGGCTTTCCAAGTTTAAAGTCTGGCTGGAGAGAGACATGAAGTTGGTAATGCATGAAAAGGGTTAAAGCAGTGGGGCTGGTACTTGGTCAGTATGTAGGATTCTGCACAGGATGCAGGAGGGACAAGATTAATATAACTGTTGTGAAATTGGTTGAAAATAAAGGAAACATAGCAGCACTGTTTATAGATTGCTATTAATTGGCTGTAAGCATATGAACTGCATTAACCAGGTTGGTTGGATAATACCATACTACAACTAATCATGTCTAACAAACGTTGCCTTATTTTTACTTACAGACAGATACAATGGGTGTTTATTCTTTTGGATGAGAAAAGTTGCTGTTATGCCCCTGACATGAAAACACTTCTGGTGATACAAAGCTTGGGTCTTTGCTTCTGTGCATTTGTTTGATCAGATGGAAGAGTGCTACCAGAGGTACAAACACACAAGGAAGGACAGCTAACAGCACACAGATGGCCAGTACCCAAGGTGGATAAACTTTCTCCTCTTTCATAGGGAAGCCTTCCTATGGAGATAAAAAAGCAAGCAAAAGAGATAATTGGTAGGTATGCTTACGTTTTGCTATGATTTCCATTTGCATTTTCTTTTGCTGTATAGTAAGGGTAGCAAAAGTTACTCTTGCTCTACAATAGCATTCAGTGGCCGTGTCCTCCGTATACCCTTCCCGTGAGTCTAAAGATGGCTGTAAATGTCTTACAGTTTCAAAGATTTATAGCTGGAAGTGTGACACATTCCTAGGAATGCAGGGGTTGCCCAAAGAGTTATCAGACTTTCACCGTCTCTTGGTTAAGCTCTGATTATTCGTGTTAGTACTCAGAGCTTATCTGGTTTCAGCAATTACCAAGCATGCTTTTTGCCAAATAGGGAAGAGTTATATGAGAAATTTTTAGAGAATGGTGATAATACAATTTCTGCAAGTCTGTGGCTGTGAGTTTTACTTTGGGATGATAGATACTTAATGGTGTTTGAAGGAAACACTGATACTGTGTAATCCTCGTGCAGTTTAAGACCAGGGTCGATCTTCAAACCCCTACGCAGGGTGTTTTTGAGAGGCATCCAAGAAACTGCAACTGGTGTGAAACAGTGACAAAAAGATCAAATGTTATCAGCATTGACATATCTTCAGTGCTGCATTAACCAACACTGTTTTCAGACCACTGCCTCGCTCCCTGTTCGCCTGTCAAAAGTACACATTCGTAGAATCAGGGCCCCAGGTGATATTGGTAGTTCTCACTGAGAAATGTTTTCATCCCTGGCATCTGCTATGCATCTCTAAAGCTCTTCTTATGCATTTGTTCCACCTCTGAACCCCATGTAGGTATGGAGTGTCTGGGAGACATTTCATTTCAACAGTTGTCTGCATTACAGAATCACAGAATGGTCAGGGTTGGAAGGGACCTCTGGAGATCATCTAGTCCAACGCCCCCACCAGAGCAGGGTCACCTACAGCAGGTTGCACAGGACGGCGTCCAGGCAGGTTTTGAATGTCTCCAGAGTCAGAGACTCCACAACCTCTCTGGGCAGCCTGTTCCAGTGCTCTGCCACCCTCAAAGAAGTTCCTCCTCATATTAAGATGGAACTTGCTATGTTCAAGTTTGTGCCCATTACCTCTTGTCCTATCACTGGGCACCACTGAAAAAAGACTGTTCTTCCCATCCCCCTGGCACCCTCCCTTTAAGTATTTATCAGCATTAATAAGATGCCCCCTCAGTCTTCTTTTCTCTAGACTAAAAAGACCCAAGTCCCTCTGCCTTTCCTCGTAGATGTTCTAATCCCCTAGATTCCTAGATTTCCTCATAGGAGAAACGTTCTAATCCCTCATTACACACATTCGTAAGAAATATGGAGCATGGAGTATGCAGGACTCCTCAAGAAAAGGCTCTGTTAACAGAAATGCATTTTAGTATGTGTAACCTGTATGCATACTGGAGCCTTCTCATTCTGAGCATAGCATCACTTCAGGCTGCATTCCATAGGTAAGCAGTAGATGGTAATGATTTTTAAGGATCTGGTAAGGGAAAAAAATATACAACTCTTGCTTTTATTAGAAGTTTTGAAAATACTTGGGAACATACATATTTAGGGTTCCAGGCTGCATAGCTCGGCGACTTCTGTATCTGAAGAGTAACAAAGGCCACGAAGACAATTAGCAGGAGCAAAGGGCTAATAAACCTCCATGTGATCTGCCAGTAGAGATTGGGTTTCCGTCCAGTCATCCATTTCACATCTTTATTGAACCTTTTAAGAGAAGGCATGTTTATGATGATGTCAGATCTAAGTGGTAACAGTTTCACTTTTTCATATTTTTCCATAAGTTTTAAACACATGGTACAGCTCCCTAAATCTTTTCCATTCCATAGCCTTCTTTAATAACTTACTATAGACTTAAGTAAATGATAATATAAATAAAGTAGTCTTTATTGATCCCTACCAGGCATGAATGATCAGTTTACATTGCCAGTTTACAATACCTGAGCACCTGGTCTGAGGTTTCTAAGCACAAATAAGTGATGAAGATATTACAGTGGTTCTGTAGAACTATTCAAACATTTTTAAAAAGGCAAAATTGCCAAGGGAACAAACATAGCTTGTTAGGAAGAAGTATGAATTAACCAGCACCAAATGAATCAAATCAGGTCAGGAATAAAATTACTGGGACCTGAGCCAGCTTCATCTGCGGTCAGTAGTGGCAGTAGTTTGGATATGGAGCTGATCTTTTACATATACCTCTTAGAGTTTTTTTACAGTGAATGGGCAGTAGATATTTGGTTCTGGGTTTCACAGTTGCATGATAACCTGTATCTATCAAGTTGGAAAGAGTTTTGTGATCTGGAATAGGAATTGTGGGTGTTGTGTGTGTGTGTGTGTGTGTTCAAACAGCAGCTTTGTTTTCAATTCTGTTAATCTAACTGAAGATATTAGAAATTTTCTTGAGAACTAGGAAGAAGTGATTTGACTATGCTTGTATCCCACAGTAACAAAGAAGAAAGGGTAAAAGTATACTAGCACAACAGATAAAATACTCTGTGTAATCCAGAGTCTGTTGTGGCGTGTGAAACCAGATTTTGTTGCTACTTCTGCATCATGAAAGATTGAGGCTAGCTGTATGGCCAGCAAGAGGGATGTGTGAAACTGTTTATGATGATATAGCCTGGGAGTTATCACTATTTAACATGGGAAATGTTCCAAGGATCTTAACAGTGGATATAAAAAATGTAATGCAGGGACTTTAGCTGTAATTGAGGAAGATTTTTTTTTTTCTTGTTTCTTATTTTTAAAATCGTAGCCTATAAGACTTAAGTTGGGATGATACTGGAACAAACACCTTGATACGGAACAGCACTGGCTAAATGTGAGTTCATTATCTATACAGGCTACAAACTGATCCACAAAAAATCAGGACCTTCGTGATCCCAGTGCCAGAGTAAGAAATGGAAAGGTAAGGTCCCAACATGTAACTGCGTAGATTATAGAGGGGAAAAGATTAACCTTTACTGAGAATTGAGTTAACTTCTGGACTGGGGCCCCGAGCAGAGAAGGCAGATTTATTCTAGATCAAAATGAGATAAGGTTTCTGGCATTTATAATTAAAAAGGATGTAGGAAAGTTTTAAACCAAAGAGTGAATGTGGTTAGTGTCTGTGACTGCGAAGATTCTTAGCATGCAGGCTGAGCCTTTTAACATGGGATTACTGCATGTTGCTTACTATGAAGTTTGAGGGGAAAAAATAGTGATAAACAAAAACCACAAGAGTATACAAAACAAAAGGTCAGTAGCGGGAGGGTATTTGAAAGACCGTATAACTCCTCTTGGCCAAGGAACTACAACGGCTGTTGACTTTAAACTTAGGATGCCCCCTTCCGTAAGAGCTATGCAGAGATTATCCTTCCTGTTTTACAAATATAGGAGACTTGAAGAATGATAACTATGTTCACAGAACTGGTAAGTGCTGGAGAAATAAGTTAATATTGTATACCTGTATATAACATACACGGATTGAGAGGACAATGCATTTGTCTCTTATGAGAAAAAAATTCTCTTTCCAACATACCTTTTAATTTTATACACATATGCAACCCCAACCACTTCAAAGAAAGCGATGACAAGAAGAGGCAATGAGCCTGCATATCTGTCAAAAATGTCAATCCAGTAACTCCCCGAACCCAGCGTAAAACACAGAGCAACGAGGAAACAAATTAGACATATTACACCTGAAGAAAAAAAAAAGGCAACTTTGTTACTGGAGTACTGAACTGAACTTGGTAAGTATATTTTTTGTTCTAAATTATTTTTGGTCTTGTTCTGGTGATTTTTATTGTCTTTCCTTCTGGGGGGCTACAACAAGCTGTTTTTTTCCATAGGGGAGCTAATATCACTTCTCAGACTCAGTTTTCCCCTGTGTTGGCCAAGAGGCACCCCTCTGCAGGAGGAATGCACCCGTGTGACTCGGAGCATCCTTCCATTGTTAGTGCTTCCAGCCTGGGCTGTGCTATATGTTCTTGCCCTACGTTGATTTTTTGACTGCTCTGGTGAGTTTCAAGTGCCCTCATTTCCATGCAGTTGTAGGCTCAAAGCACAGGCAGCCACCACCTGAGAAGTGTGAGGGCTCCCTGGATTTCTGCCCTTCATTTCCTCAGAGGGCCCAAAGCTACAAAGGTGCGTATCCATTTACATCCCGGCGTGTATGGTATAGGTTTCACCACACTTCTGTACAGTCGGTTCCCCTTTAGCCAAGGTATGGATTTGGGGTAATTGAGAGAAAAAGTGGGAAAGAAGGGAAAGTGTTGCTGGATGCAGGCATGGACTGCAAATCAATTTGTATGTCCTTGTGTTGTGTTACTAATTGCTTCTGGCCTTTGTTTCAATGCTGTGTAAAATTGGGTCCAGACTTTTTTTTTTTTTAAAAAGCTCACAAGTGGAAAATCAACTTCAAGATAATACGGTTACCTCATCAAGTTGTAAATAAATTTGTTTCCACATAAAAAGTTGTAAAATAACAAGGATATAGTTTAGATGCTACAGGAAGACTCTAAAAAAAGGCATGACAGCAATATTCCCCATAAGAATTTAAAAGGGCACATTGCAGAAGTGTTAATCCATTACTTTAAACTGCCAGAAATTTTTCTAGACCAATTTCACAATAGGATCTCTCCTACTCTCACTGAGTCTGGTTCTTGCAGAGCACGTTGGGTTCAGTAACGGTCTCTGGTTGAAAAGATTCTGGTTTTGGTGCAAGAACAGTATCACACACGCTCATTCCTTGGTGTCCAAGTGTTAATTTTCTATTCTGGTGTGTTCACAGTAAACATGAAATAATCTATAGCAGCATAAACATGAATGAAATAGGGGTGAATGACCTATCTTACAGTTGTGACAGTGTGGTAAGTTTGTGCGCAGGTGGTAGACCAGCTGACGTAACTGGTTGCTTTCAAGTGACTTGTTTAGGCTTAAGTGAAGACAAGGCTTTTCCTGAGGTTTACAATAGCTCAGAATGAACTTGACTCCAGGAACAGCAATTTAACAGGCTTTCTCAGGCTGAAACAGCTCTCCCAAGCTAGGAAAAAACTGTCAAGGGCAATATAATAGTGTCATCTGACAGCTTCTGCCATAACTGCTACCTCATCTATGTGCTTATCTTCTGCAAACACAATCCATTGCCCTTACTAACGCTATGAGATAGCCACGTTAATATTACAAATTCTTAATCTCTCTATGATACTTCCGAAGCAGTTGGTAGTTTGCGCATCTGTAAAAAGCCACCGTCTTTGAACAAAGCAAAGCAAATGCCTTACCAGATAATAGCTCCTTGGGTATTGATTTAGATATAATTCGAAGCTCTAGAAGAGGCGTGAAGACTCCCTCGATGTTCCCAAACATGGAAGAAAGGCCCAAGCTGAACAACATTATGAAAAACAGGATGGCCCAGGCTTGGGAGCCTGGCATGAGAATGATGGCTTGAGTGAAAATGATGAAAGCCAAGCCAGTTCCCGATACGCTCTGCAGATTTCACAGACAGATAAACATATGCATTATAATGGCATAAATGTAGTTTTTCATGCATATAGAATTATAACATGCTTCTGTCCTTCCCTGGAGTCAAGGGTGCTGGTCAGCCTATGGGGATCTGTGGCAGCCAGCAGTTGAGAAAGTGGGTAGTGGGGAGTGTTTGTGGGGATTTTAATGTTAAATGGTCTATCAGAGATGTGTAGACAGCCATAGAGCAGAATTTTAGCTTGCACAGAGAGATGGGTCCAGAGTGAAGCAGATCTGAGAGTTGTAATTGTTTGCTAATGCCATCTTTAAATATGTTAAAAAAAAAAATCTATGATGTAATAGCTGCTGGAAAGAAAATGATGTAAATAAGGATATGGTTGCCACTCTAGCAGCAAGAGACTTGGTGAATTGTTGATCACAAAAAAACCCCACATTATTACCAGGGCAGAAAGGGCTAATAGGGAAACCCCCAATTTTAGCCAATTTTCTTTGAATTCAGTCTCCTAAGAACAAAGATATTTAAATCTAAGCATTGAAAAATACTAATGCTGCGGAAGTAAAATATGTCAAACCGTAACTCAGAAATGGGTGCCATTAGAGGAAGCCAAACAAAACAGAAACGGACTCATGTCAGGGCTGGAATGTCAGTCATTCTTGGACTTCTCCATCACGTGAGTGAAATAACCTGTTTCACTATCATTGTGTGTTAAGGCTATTGTGCATTAGCACACTGTTTCTAGCAAATGTGTCCACCCTTTTGTCCTAAGATTTTATTTTATTTTTTTCCTCAAGCTCCTTGCTTTCTTATTCTGTCCTCCAGCCATGGTCCCATTCTTTTCTCATTGGGTGGTAAGGACTTGTAACAAGGGAGTACCAGTGGGTGAGCAGTAAATGAGAGTAACTGGTGGGATTACTGGAGCAAGGGGAGTGAAGTTGGAGAAGGAAACAGAGAAGAAACATTTGTGTTTAGTGATAGGGGAGATGTTTTAGAAGGGTTGGAAAAGAAGGAAAGGGAGAGGATAATGATGTATTTTGGAAGGGAAAAGGGGGGTTGGGGAAAAAGAAAATATTTGTGATATCCTGTGCAGAGAAGAGGAAGAATAAAAGGGAGAGGACAGGAGGGAATAGAAAGATGGGGAAAGGAAGATAAAAGAGAAGACAGTGACAAGATACCTTCCTGCTAGTCATATATGTGAATGAAGACAAACAGCGAACATTTTAATAGATTTTTTTTTTATATACTTTCCTAAATATGATTTTAGGAAACTCCCATTAATCATCTTTTTTTCTATACTTCATCTAGTTATGTTTCCTTGGTTGTGATTATTCCTGTAATCAAAAGTAGCACTGAATCTAATGTCCGTGGTAGGCTCCGGGTAGGAGCACCTTTGAAGATTAGTTTTGTGATAATAATGTGTAAATTTGCATGCTGTACCAGACAGCTTTGAGTTCAGACTATCCTACAGCAGTGTTATTATTTCAAATTTTGAAAAACTGTTTTGTTTCATGATTATGTATGTGTTCATTACAAGTAGAGTAAAGTACCAGTACTTGTAAGAAGAAGATACCAGTCCTTCTACATAGTTTGTTTAAAGGTTACTTTGTTGAAAGCAATTATGGTACCTGATCAAGAAATTCTTGAAGGTCACAACTTTTCAGTCTGAGTCCAGCAATTTTTTCTGGATATGATGAATTTAGGAAACTAAGCCAGGCTGTATAGTTCTGTCGCATGATGCTTTCTTCTGGAAGATCAAATTCATTGATGATACTGATAATGTTCCTGCCAGAGAAGACAACATATCATTAGTTTAAATGTTTGCAGGTGATGTGGCTGGAAATGCTATGCCATGTATTCGGATGTTAATAGAAAATTGTGTTTACTTTTTGTGCTGTTGTTTACACTATAAAGGAAAATATTAAATAAGGACATATATAAAGTAGTTAGGGGAAAATATTCAGACTATGCGACATCTTCTCTTTCGGATACAAACTCTTAAGGACTTTATGCAGATGCAGTCTCTAAAACATTTCTATTTGTATTTTATCAGCTCTCCAGACCATTTCCACCACTTATGTTTAATAATTTAGTGAATCTGGTGGAATAGGAAAAGACATTGGTTTTTTAACTACTACTAATGCTAGTCTGGGATCGAGATGTGACCCTTGATTCACTACTTGGAATGGATTGTTTTATAATTTGTCTTGTGTCTTACAAGCGCTCCCCCTGATCATTCTTGCCTCAGTGCCATAGTATTTCCATTTTTATATTGGACTTCTCCATACAGATGCTTTTCCTTTTTAGTTACAATAAATTCTCTAAAGGCATGTTTTTCAAGTAATACACTACCTTTTTAGGCCTTGAAACCACAGTATAACACTGCAAACACAAGTTCCTCACCTGTCCAAGCAGTCCCAGTAGGCTGTGGTTGCTTTAAACCCCAAAACTGAAAAGACTGGGATGGAAGCGTAGAGGGATGTCATGCTGTTCACAATTGCTACTGTCACAGCATCCTTTTCACAGTCATTTCTAGAAATAGCATTCAGACAAGTCAAGTGACTAAAAGAAAGGCCATATTTTTTCTGTGATTATCTCAGGTATTTCTGCAAACATTTTATTTTTTTAAATTTTCCCCCCGCCCCCCTTCCTGTTAGAAAAAAATCTATTTGGCATTTTAGAAAGACAGCAGCTGTTAAGATCTGTTAGAAAAAATAAGATCCTTTATAAATATCCTAACAAAAGAGTTACTTACTTTGGTGGATTGTAGCTTGAGAACGCAATAAGCCCTCCAAAACCCAGAGAGAGAGAGAAGAAAATCTGGGTAGCTGCATCAAGCCATACACGGGGGTTTTTCAAAGTGCTTAGCTGAAATAATTGGAATAGATGCACGTATTAGGCTTAAATTAAAACTTCTTTTTCTGTCCCAGTTCACATACCTTATCTCCTATTTTACTTCTGAATTTGTGGGTTGTGTTGCCGTCTAAATACACTGAAAATGGAAATTAGTACGAAACATGTCAGTAAAGCAGGTCTTTCTGAAGACATAATTTGGTCTATTTAAATGTATGTAGTAATTATAGAATCTGTTTCATTGTACAGCTCTTCTGTCTGATGACAAATATGTGTTTCTAAATGATAGGCATTAGGCACACAATAGGGACAGTACCTTACTTTTTTCTGCAATTTATGTCTTTTTGTTAACCTCATACTGGGTAACTTTAAGTTAAAGTTTAAGAATATTATCTTCCTAAGACTGTATAAACAAATACTAAGCCTTCATTGTTTTAAGACACAGAGTAATTCCATAACTGTCCAAATTAGCTTAAAAAAATAAAAAAAGACTAAAAGACCAAGCAGACAAGAAGAGGATATTCATTAAAAAGAGCATCTTAGATTCAAAGTACTGTCAAAACTGCAACAAAAGATAAAAGGGCAACATAGGAAAAATAAGGGAAAAGGAGAAATTAGCAGAGAGAAATTTGAATTTTGATGTAAGGGCAGCGTGATAGAGGAAGCCAAATTAAGAAGTCAGTGATTATTGGATTACAGAGAATAATATGCAACTGTAAACAGCTGCACTAAGAAGGAATCTCACCATTAAAATCAGTCTAAAAGAAAAAGATAAAACATAAGTAATACGCAAAATGTAAATGTGTTCAATAAATATTAGTTTCCTGTAGAAACTAAGAAGTGGTGTGTTAAATTCATACCCTGCCAGGTGAATTACTTTCCAATCCGTTACCAAGTAGGGGCAATAGAAACCAGTATTAGTTAAGGATGAGTGTTTTAAAAACCAACAGGCCCAAAAAATAATCCCAGGGCTGTAGAGTCTTTCACTTTGTTTTACATCAGTCTGAGTCAAATCTGCATCCTCGTCATGTAGGGCGAATGGTGCCTTTTCTGTGTCGTGTCTCTGTGCCTTTGCTGTTTAGTGCATGACCGGGAATGTCTGTAAGAATGATCCTTCGAGGAGCATTCGTAGGAATGAGAGGTAATTATGCCAAAAGACTCTTAATAGCATTTTGGGTTTCTCTGAAGCTGGCCTGAGCTTGAAGAGTGAGAATAAGGGGTTCACCTCAGTGTGGGTGGATGAAGTGAATGCCATTACTGGAGATGCTTTCTCCGCAAGTTTGCCAGGGCTTTGACCACAGCAGAACTGTGTATTTTTGCACAAAATAGCACAGCAAGCAGATATGTGCATTCCTGTGAAATGTGAAAAAATGTGAAAAAAATATTAATTACTGGCTGAAATGCTTCAGCTGAGGCAAACCTTTCTAGAGGTTTATTTTGAAAAAACCAAACGCTGCAGTGCCAGAGTGCTCACTGGCAGGACCTTGTGGAGGTGCAGAACAAGATTGCTGCTGCGGTGCAGAAGCTCAGCATTCTCATTGCTACGTGGCCTTCACAGTTTGATTAAGTGCTGCCAAGTCAATTGTCGGTGTCGATAGATGCGACTGTTACAGCTCCGGCTTTCTGGCTGGGGACTTTGGCAAATGAGTCTGGAGATAGTTTAGTTTGGTACTGGATGCAATGCATTTATTGACTCTAAAAGATACTAATCAACCCCCAAACTTGAAGAAATAGTGGACAGGCAAGCATGCCGTGGCAATGTCATTATCTGGTCTTCAGCAAATAATTATGAATCTAAATGTTTTTTTATATTTGCAGGAATATGGCATGCAGTTTTCATAAGCCTGTCTTCAGAAGAAAAAATTCTATTGAGGCTAGAAACATGCGGATGAAGGTATACAACCAGAATGTTAATGAATGAGCATGGGAGTAATGAGGGAAGGAAGCATAATTGCTCCCTGCTGGATGGTGAGATGTTTGGCCACTTGAACACATGAAACACAGACAGAAGCTTTCTTAAAACACAATTAAAAAATATTGGGATCCCTATGATGTGTAATTTTGGTGTAAAAACAGCTATTGCTTTTCTCGTAAGCATGTGGCCACATAATACTGCATGTAAAGACAGTACTTCATTAAGGTCATGCTTTTGTTCTCCTTAATGCCAGAAATGATATGGACAGACCAGGTACCTTGAAAAGAGTTTTAAGTGTCCATGCACAGTAATACATCAGGTGTAAAACTAAATTGCAAAGTAGAGGAAAAAATTACAAATTGCCTCTGTGATAGAGGATCTGGTGCCTGTGCTGCCTTTTTCTTTTTCTTGGCTATTCTTACTGTTTGTTGAATAGCTGCAGAGCTCTGGGTGCAGGTATCAGTTGCCCAACCAAGTTCCTGGAATTGTTCATTTCGAGAACCCCCAAATATTTACAGTCTCTGAAGCTATTTCAGCTGTGAAAGAGACTGGAGAAGGAGACATTTGTGCTCCTTAGCCAACACAGATGTCCTCAGAAGCTGAACCGTGTAGAGACCATTGCTAGTGCTTGATGGGATCCCTTTTCTGTTGCCTCTGGTTATTTTTTTTTTTTTTCCAAGAACCTTTCCAAAAGTCTCTGTTCCAGCTCCTGTGTTGTTTCATCTTTGTACAACTTCTGCTTTCCCCTCAAGGTCCATAAGCGTAACTTCATTATCTTTTTGTTTTCTTGGCAGCTTTGCTTTCCGGGTAGCCAAGGATTTAGAGAGGGTGAGTAAATCGTCAGACTTACTTCTCCATGTCTGAAAGTCAATGAAAAGAAGTATTCATTATTTGTACTAGAATTTAAGGTGTGAAAGTGTGTCAGATGGCAAAAAGCTGACTATGTATTTCTTCATGAAAATAAAACCACAGCCTGACATATTTAAAACCCATATGCATGCAGTTATTATTTGTGATATTTATTAATGAGAACTAAAATACGAAGTTGGGAAGTGAAGAAACTTAAACAACGGTAGTTTGGAAAAAAAATTAAATTCAGTTGGGTGATTATGATGTTGAAACTGGGTAAGATGTGACTTTTAGCACTAGGTATTACTTTCACAGATTTTCAAAAACAACAGCGAGGTGTAAGAGTTACCAGAGAGTGGATGTGGCAGCTATTACAGAGAAACTACAATTTCTGTTGCACTGCAAAGTTGAAAAAAAAAGTTGGAAAAGATTTCCTCCAATGAGGAGCATGTCAAGAAGGTTGTTTTTTGTTTTTGTTTGTTTGTTTGTTTGTTTGTTTTAAGCAGGCTGAAACAGGCAGTAGGTGAGCTAACTCTCACTTTATTTTGCTAAAACTTTACAAACTTCCTGCAAAAAGATGGGAAAAGAAGAGGCAAACAGCACACACTTAAGAATATGCTTTATAGTTTTGTAAGCTAATGTGGTCTGGGTGGGACGGGTAAATCTCTGTCAAAAAAGCCCACAAACCAACAACCCATCTGTACAACTCACTCTGGGACATTGCCTGTGGAGAAGTATAACAAGAAAAACGCATGTGTTTACTGATGGCAGTGGTGGGAATAGTTTCTCATTAAACAAGCTAACAGACAAAGGCAGTACTGGTACCGCAGTTGTGGGCTAAGGGGGAGAAAAAAAAAAAAAAGAAGTTGCAGCTGTATGCTTACTGTCTTTTTGAAGTCCTTGAAGTGCCAAAATCCTTCATAGCAGTTGGTATGTTAGTTTAACAAAGCCATCTCTCTGTCCTACATTGTAATTTTCTATGCAATACCCATGGCAGATATCACTCACCGGGCTGTTGCATCAGCTTTTCCATGTTTGTAGATAAGAACATTGTTTCATCACCAAAACCATCTTCAGATGACTCTTCAAGGATGTCCCCAGGATCTGCTTCCTCAAACCAACTAATCATTAACTGCAGGTTGATTGCAGCTGGATTTTCATTCTGACTTCTGGTGCCAGTCTACAGAACCATCTGGGCTCTTCTGTTATGACGATCCACTCCACCTCAGCACTGCAATACCTCCAGGCTTTGTGAATACACACAAATCTAGGTTTTGCGTTAAGTTCACTGTGCAATGATCGTAAGTCCTGAAGATGCCTGAGCTCTTCCGGAGAAACCCAACAGCCGGGCTGAGACCAAAGGCCAAGTCCTGTTCTGGTTGTGTTGTCTAACCTGCTTTCTTCATTTAGACATTGCACCAAGCATTTATTGTCCTGTCTGGGCCCTACAAAAATGCAAATGCACATCCTGATCTCCTGTAAAGACTAAGGTTGTCCCTTTTGAGCTCTGACAGCGTTTAGATGGTTCAGATGCCCGTGCCCCTGGGCTTGCAGGGGGAGGGATAAAAGAGGTGTCTCATTTGAGCTTTCTCGTGCTGTTGTCCCTTTCCAGGCTGGCGTGTAATGTATTTATGGGCTTCTTGGCTTATGTTTTCCTCAATGCCTATGTTTCTGTTGTAGGAAGGGAAAGAGAAATACCCGGTGCTGCTGTGGTGGGAAGCACTGCTGTGGCTGCAGAGGCAGAGGATGCCCTGAGACCATCTGTCAGTGGGTGCTGCTTCTCCTCCTTTATGCTCACCGCTTTACGGAGCGTTTTAGCACAAAATGCAGAGCTGTGAGGAGCCTATGACTGATAGCAACCACTTGGTGGGACGATTGGACTTTGCATTTGGGAAGGCTACTAAGAATATTGTAGAGAGGTCCTTCTGAAATGGCCATCATATGGAGGGATCTGGGCTTCCTGTCCCTTTGAGAAGATGAGAAAAAATGGGAGAGGAGCATTCTCCAGCAGTTCTGTCTTTTAGGGACAGCTACAGGGAAGGGAAAACTTCAGCTATGGAGAAACAGGGATAGGAGACAATTATTTTCAACCCTAAAAAAAAAATAATCACTTTGCAGTGTAATTCCTCAGTTGTTTTCCTTGTGAATGCTTAAAAAATTAAAGTTTGAAAATTTTATAGCATTGGAAGGGAAATCCCATCTTTATCATGTGCAAAAAAGAGGCGATCCTGTTAGTGAAATGCATCAGTTTCACTTACACGTTCAAGACTGAGGCACCCATAACATAATCTTCCAATATATTCTGATATGCTTATTACTGAATTGTTAAATACTTTGCTGCTTCTTTTCTTGCTAAAGCGTATTAAGATACTAAATCACTTCATCTCAGAAAAATGAGCTTAGCTGAGCTCTTGGATAGGGAGCTAGATCAGGAGTTGCTGGAAAATGAGTATACAGTATGAGATCTGAGGGGGAGGAAAAGGAAAAATAGTATTTCTGACTATAGCAGCGATACTTACATTGGGGGTGAAGAGGTAAGCCAGACCATCAGTGGCTCCTGGTAGACTGAGTCCGTGAATAAGGAATATAGTTAGGACCAGGTAAGGAAATATTGCCGTTACATAAATTGCCTAAAATAAGAAGACGGATAGACAGTTACTGACAATAACATTGATAAATCCTATTTAAGTTATTGCAACATACAGTCCTGATGCTAGATAAGACAGCTACAGATGAACATTACCATCTTTAAACGAAACAGAACGTGCTTTTGCAGAACATATTTGTAACAAAATTGGTCCTAAAACTGTAAAAAAATTGGTCCTAAAACTCAGGGCGACAGGTAGGGCAGAAGCGTTTGCAATGGAAAAGCAGTGTCATTTTGAGCCACCTGTAGCACTGTTACCGCTTTATTGGACAAGGAGCACACTAAGGTGGTACTAGTGTGGTAAATGGGGAAGGCTTTCCTAGGCGGTGAAACTCAGTAGCTGGAGAGCAGGATCCAAAGTGAGGGATAATGCACTTCTCTGTCCTTCCTGTACCTTTCCTGTGGTTTCAATTCCTCGGATGGTGCAGAGATAGACAATTGCCCAGCAAGTTGCTAAGCACAAAATGAGCCACCACTGTAAAGTGCCACTCTCGGTGACATTGGGTGTTATGTTCAAAGTTTTCCGGTACCAAAAATAATTTACTGCGGTACTTTCGTAACATTCTTCGTTGAGCCCTGGAAAAAAAAAAATGTGGCAAGCGTAAGAATAAATTTTAAAGTTGGTAATATTTTTCCCACTCGCTGTATGGTTAGGAAGCAAAACCTTGTACTAACGGAGAGTGCAGGACAGTCTGTTGTAGGCTGCCAAACCAAATACAAGATGGATTGAGCTGGCCTTTCTGCATTGTCTGGGATGTGCAGCAAGACAAACTCTTGTCACAGCAGGCTGAGACTGCGAGATTTACGTGAGACCTCCACCAGAACATCACCAGCATTGCTGCAGGTGATAACTTTCTAAATAGAAAAGGTGTCATAGTCAGTACAAAGTAAAATGTGAACTGTAATTGCAGTGGAGACTGAAATTTTTTAGCTCAGTGTCTAAAAGCTGGTGGAGCTGTAACAAGATCCAGGCACCTGAGGATGCATTTAAGCCCAGGACCCCCTGGCTATGTCATGGCCCTGTAGTGGGGCAAGACGCGAGCATCAGCCTTTTTGGTTCGTGTTTCCAGGACTTCTGCGAGGAGGAACCCCGGGCACTCCCCAGTCAGGCTCTGCGCTTGGAGAGGAGGGAACTGGGAACGTGACGTACGCCATGACCCATGTTCACCCCTTTGCCTGCATGCAACCTAAATGCCTGAAGTGGCGGCTGACACAGGATCTTCAGGAAACCCACTGACCTGATGTCTTTAGGAACGTGGGTGCTGCAGCTCCTGCCTTTGCTCATGGCCAGAGTCAGGTGAGTCCCAAGAGCCTGAGACAGCCCTGTGAGTTTCCAGGAGCCGGGGTCCCACAGCGCAGAGGCAGCACTGACAGCAAACCCTGTAACCAGGAGGTCCAGCACGTACCAAGGCTGGGGGAGCTCTTTCTCCTTTCCCTGCCTGTGGAGACCTGAATGCATGTCTTCCTCTGTTCCCCTGCCTAGGAGAGTACACTGATTTTCCTGCGGCTTCTCCTGCTGAAGCTACTGTTTTGCACACAATCCCACTCAAGTGTAGCATAACTCCCCACCACCACCACCTGATTTTGAGTCTTGTGAGCTCTGGCTATCAGCTCCTGCTGGGATTACCTACTGCAACGAGAACAGTAGCTCGCGCAGGGTGGTTTGCCGCTCTCCTGCCATCAACGGCTGAGCGCCCTGGCTGGAGAAGGGACCGCTGATGCCACTGGCACAGGAGGGTCAGTCAGTCATCAAGTAGAGTCGTGACTCTACGAAGGGGAAGAGCACGTCCGTGGGCAGGAGAGTGATCAAACGCTGCACTTCAGCAACATCCTGATGCTGCGTTTATTGGTAGTAAGTTTGTGGTGGCTGAATGAGGTAAGTGGCTACAGGAAACCTCCCTTACTCTGCTGTGTAAACACCAGAGCTGGGTACATTCATGTATTTTAGGAAGATAATCCTGTGGGTATGAGAAACAACAACTCCCTCCATTTAGAATTTTTTCCTGTTGGATGAAATCAACAAATGTTCAATCGAACTCTCAAACTGGCCCGTTTCCCCCTTTTCTTGTGACCTTTCACTCGCTTCTGAAGTGCACCGTTCACAACAAAACTCTAAAAACAAGTGAATCAACAATGTGGCAATTGAGCCATTCAGCAGAGCTCAGGGATCCTCTGAGTTCCTTGCCCCGTGGCTGCAGCCGGGAAGCACACTGTGGTGCTCCCAGGCGGCCAGCTCCGTGATCTCGAAGGTGAGCAGAATTTGGTACTCCTTTTGCCCTCATAAATTCCTTTTAGGGAGTCTCTTGTCATGCAGGTGATGTTAATTCAAGTATTTTTCAACTAGAGGGAGGGAGCAAAGTGTTGTTGCTCTTCCATCCTTGCCTCACAACCCTCCAGCCTCTGGAAGAGATGGCTGCTGCAGGTCCTTCTGCTGTGGTTCGGGAGAAAGGACTGACTGCGGAACCCGATTCTGGGAGAGGTTTGTGGAAAGGTGCCCCAGAGTTGCCCCAAAGAGGCTCCCCCCCTGCCACCTGACCCTGGGGTGCAGAGCTGTCAGCCCTAGATGGGTTAAAGGAAGATCTTTCAAAAGCACAGAAGAAACTCTGACAGAAGACATCATAAAATTGTTATTTATGAGGTAAGAAAGCTAATATTGGTGAATCATCATTTTGTCCTTGTTCTTCTGTAAAATAGAGTCATAACAGGACTGCCAAGTAGTAAAAGTCCTCTGGAAGATGCAGATTACATTAGAAATAATCTACAGATGATAAATTTTTAATAGAACAGATGTCGCAAATCCCAGCAGAGACAGCAGAGGAGATTCCTTGTTTGTAAATCTTGAAATACTACAGAAATTCTAGCAGACAAAGAGTTAGGGCACCTACCTTTGAAAAGCAAGAAAAATGACCTGAATAAGTAGTGGCAAAATCTTGACCTCAACTCTGGGCTAAATTCTGGGAAAGCTGGCCTCGCTGGCAAAAGGCTGATGGAGAGGAGTAGTCATGATTGTGGTCATCGTGGCTTTATGAAACTTTTCAAACAAATCTTGCTCTGGTGAGATCGCAAGGTAGAGAATGAAGTAACTTACAGGTATGTGGTGTACTGATTTAGCCAAGTGACTTTCCAGTGACAAATTTACACTTGAAAGCGCGGTTGCCGCTGAAACGTCATTACACCTGAGGCTGATGATGCTCTTTCGGTGTATGAGGACGCTTGTGTACTCGGCCTTGCTGGTGTCCTTTCCTCAGCTCTGAATTAAAAGAATCAGATGTGCACCTGGACACGCGCTGACCAGCACGGTCCCGGGTACCTCTGAATATGCGCTCTCCGGCTGTTGAATGAAAGTCTGTGGGTCGCAGCAGGGTGTATGGGTAACGAGCTATGTAGTGAAAAGCTTGGCTGCTCTTGACCCTTTAGTCCCAGCTCAAGTATCCGAGCCTGAAATAATGCCATTTTAGTCTGTGTGCAGCTGAGCCTGGCAGATGGGATCAGCTGCTGCTTGACTCACTTAGGAAGCAGCTCCCCTGGAGAGAGCATTGCCATTGCGATGGAGAAGTGCAGGTTCTTCCCATCTTGGTACTGGTATTGAGAAATCCATTATTAAAGGACCTCTTCAATATTTTCTAAAAGATGCTTAACTAAAAATGCAGGGGTTTTGTATACCGATATAGTTGATTAAAAAGTTGATCTCCCAAAGCAGGTTTGGAAAACATTTGTTTAGCTCGCTAGTTGGAATGTCTGTATCATGAGTAATGAAAGAATCCTATTTCTTAAGACCCAAATAATTCTCTCTACTTCTGTAACAAAGACAGGAGGACGTCTAATCGTCTTCCTACTCTGGAATAGTCCTGAGGTCTCCAAAAGAATGTTGACTTCTGCTATCTTTTGGGTTTTTTGTGTTTCTTGCTCTGCCCTGGAGCTTGTTGTCTCTCATGCTCAGAACAAAAAAGAAAGCTGAAAAATAATTTTAAAGAGCTGAGAGCAATCTTCCTTTTCCTGCCTAGGTACACTGTCTTTGGTCTTAGTAAAGGTTTCATAATAGGTAGTTAGTCTAAGCCTCAAAGATTCCCTCTTTAAGAAGTTTTTCTGCTACCTCAAAAGTGTTTTGCTTATTTAGTTGCTCCTTTTTCTTTCTCTCTCTCTCTCTTTTTTTTTTTCTTTTCTTTCTTTTTTTTTTTTATACCACTGTTATTTTATACCACTCTCTCGGCAATCTACAGGCAGAAACTAAAGTTCGCCGGTAGGGTTGTGTTTCCTGCTCTGGCAACTCAGCTGATCTTTCTCATGGCAAATGTACTGAAAGATCTCCAAAAGAGCTTGTTGTGAGTCATAACCAATGCATCACCGCCTAATGACAACTTGAAAGTCTCATTTAAAGCAGTTACTGAAACATGTAGTCATAAGTTCGGTTCTTAATTATGCTAACAATCTCACATGTCTTGATACGTAGTTTATGATAACAGACAAATGTGTTTTGATAAAGCACTATTTCTCCAAAGGCAAAGAGCAGAGGACGCTTTTTCAGACTGGTATTTATATCATAGCACAAGCATAAAAAAATAAACAAAACATCTCTCTTCCCCTTGCTAGCCCCCAGACTCTGATGTTTGTGATCGTCCTTTTGCAAGCAGTGACACTTGAAATAGTAGTTACCTGTTCTGTTTTCATTTAGAGGACAAACACTCCAAGGAAGTGGTTCTTGGAAGGAGTTTATGAAATACCACATCACCCAGGTTAGAACGGTGTTGTAGTATAAGCTCACCAGAACCGACACCATCCACGAACCAACCCCTGCAGAAAGCACAAGATCTCACTTTACAAAAGCTTTGGAAAAAACTGTCGGTCACAGGATTTTCTCTTAGAAGCTCACGTTTCCTAATTTTTCGAGATTTTCTGTTTCCTCTCCAGAGATTTTTCACATGAAAGATGGGCATTTTTGTTCTCAGGAGCCAGGCACTGGTGCACAGTCCCCCAGCTCACCAGCCCTGCTCCAAGAGGGCTGACACTCCTCACTTACATGGAAGATTAGGGTGGAAATCTTTGCTCTAGTATATAATTCGTTGTTCTCTACAACGTGGGACAACTTTAATAGCAGAGAGCAAAAGAGATTGGAGTTTCACAGCACGCTATAGTTGTGTGAGGGCACTCTTGTGTGCCAAATCATGCACGTATGCCCTAAACTGGTAACTGTTCTGCTCCTACAATAAGGAAGGAAGAATAACACCACCACGGATTCTGCTTGCTTGCATTTTTGCGAAGGGAGGATGGACATGCCTAATTGTAGGAGATGGGTTTAGCTGGCACCACCACCCTGCTGCCTGGTATTTCTTCCTGGTTGCCCTCTGACCCTTTGATAACTCCTCTTACCCACCCCTTCTCCTCCCACACCCCCCCACAGGCATGGCTGTCGCTACCAATCCCATTTTCAGGCACCTGCTCAAAGCAGGACATGATCCAGCAGCCCTGGCTGCAGCATCCAAGGGTTTCTCTCTGCCCCTGCAGGCAGGAGGGTGCTATCTCAAAACCTGTAGAGCCGATGGTTCAGCCCTCTGACGTTGGCTGCTCCCATTCGCTTTTTGCAGCCTAACAATGTGCGCAGGACACAAGATATGTTTGTTTTTTTTTTTTTTCAGTGTATATTAAATTAAATAAACAGAAAAAAATTGCTGGTAGAGGACTGCACACTGGTCTGGTGCACACTGCCACATGGATTGTCCCTCGTGCCCAGACATATTGATAATTTCCCTTCCGTAGCCCCACTGTGCACCTTTCTTGTGGAGGGGAACTTTTCCAGCTGCTTTGGGCTCTTCAGGAGGTACCAGGCTCCTGTTCCTGGTTTCCTGTCTTTCTGTCCCCTCTCCAGTCTGACTGACCCTGGACAGAGCAGACTGGCTCCTGGAGGGGCTGTGAGGGAGGAGCGAGAAGCACTGCGGTCAGGCAGCTCTGGTGTAGGCTCCAAGATAGGGTAGGAATGGGAAGGTTTACGTTTAAGGCTCCCATGTACCTACAGTAACACCTGATGGGAGTGATAGATAATTACAGACTCATAGAGTAGTTTGGGTTGCAAGGGACCTTTAAAGGTCATCTAGTCCAATCCTGCCCTGCAATGAGCAGGGACATCTTCTACTAGATGAGGTAGCTCAGAGCCCCGTCCCGCCTGACCTTGAATGTTTCCAGGGATGGGGCATCTACCACCTCTCTGGGCAATCTATTCCAGTGTTTCACCACCCTCATGGTAAAGATTTTCTTTTTACATCCTAAGAAGCACTGGGCACAGGTCTGTAGGAAGTGAGTGCTGGGTGGGATCTCAGCTCTGGTTCCTTGAGGTAGGACCTTGAGAGACATACCGACTCCTCCGAGGTAAGGTGAGATGGTGTTCCAGGCACCGATGCTGCCTTTCCTCAGGCACTGTCCGAGGGCCAGTTCAAGATGCAACAGTGGGATTCCTTCGAAGAGAAGAGCGATGAAGTATGGGATCAGGAATGCCCCTGAAAACACAATTAAGTGCCACTGAGCCACATGATTTTCTGGATCTCACTGAAATTACTCTTTGATAATTTTTCTGCTTTATAACCCTACCAAAGTCCTTGTAGGATGTCTTGAGAGGGGGAGCATTGCTAGGGATACCTGCCAAGTAACATCTGTTACTGGTAATTTTGTTGGTGAAGATGTAGGAGGAAGGACTGGGATGCTTAGGGCTGCAGGACACTTCCCCTCAGGCACTGCTACAGTGCGTTATAAATAGCATTGCTATTTTCTCCATTTCCCTTTTTTTTAAGCATCTTCTTTTCTCCCCCTGCTCATAAAGCACAAGGGTTTGCCTCTCCCCTGTACCATCTGTTTCCCCTTCAGTGCATCATCTTGTTTGTTTCCTTCCCTAAAGCTCGCAGGCGTGTGTTCCTTTGTCCTCCCCTGGTAAAGCAGGATTTTACGCTGGAGACCCCCAAGAAACCAGGTTACTTCATTGCATGAAGTGCTGCTCAGAGCAGAGAGCCTCTGGCTAAGGAAGAACTGAAAGCAAGGCGGGAGTTGTGCTGCGAGACGTGGGAGCACTGAAACCCCACTGGTACCCTCTGCATCTTCCATGTTTTTCTCACAGCAGCTCCCTTGGGCCGGAGGCAGCGTGTGCTACTGGGTGCTGGTGGATGGGTACCAACCCTGGCAGCAGCCTGGCCCGTCCCTGCAAAATATGGTGTGCAACGCCTCATCTCCCCCACCTTCCTTCAGAAGGGATACATGTTTGCACAGATACTGATTTTTCATGAGGCCAGGAGAAGTTTCATCAGTATGTTTAAAGCACCTTCCCAAATGCCCAATTAAATTAGAATGGTCTGATAGATCGAATTTTAGACCAACAACGGCTGTGACCACGCAGCCTCTTTTCTCTGGGGAAACAAAGAAGTCCTGCCTCAGCCCCCTCCCAGTCCTCCCACCAACTCATTGTGCTCCTTATCGCTTTGTCAATAAACCTGTGCCTTGTCATACATTTCAACTTGGCCTCCAGATCTCATGTCTGAGCCTGCCCAGCTCTGCTCTTTCAGCTCTGGAACCCCCCTGCCCTCCCTGCAGTCCGGCAGGGAGAGCGGCTTCACCATCACCAGCCAAGAGAGCAGAGCGGAGCAGCTCGGCTCTCTGCTCCGTCTTCGGCCCGGAGAGAGGAGCTGAGGGAACGCACGAGGATTTCTGGTCTCTTCCTGGAACGGATCCTGTGTTTTGCAATCATGGACTGTTTAGAAAGGCTGGGCAGATAAATCAAATCACTCGGGCTAGGTATCTCAATAACCGTGCTACATATTGCGAGGTACTGCAATAACTACATGCAACACCCGGCGAAGGTATGTTGTTTAATAGTTCAGCCCTTTATCAAGAAATATAGAGGAACAACAATCAGCAAAGCACTTCTCAACAAAGGACTATTCTTAATTTGGCAAAGGTGGAAATAAGTGTCCCTCCTTATGATCTGATTTCTTAAGATGTTTTTAACTGCTACGCTGCAGTTAAAAAAAAAAAAAAAAAAAAAAAAAAAAGAAAAAGAAGCCTCGCAGTTAATTCCCGGTATGTTAAATCCTCAGTTTGGATCCTCGGTACCCCTGCTCAGTAGTCCCCTTGCTTGGAGGAAGCTCTAAAGTGGCTGTTACAAACCTCACATAAGGGAGAGATTTACAGCAGGAGTTAAGGACCACAGTAGTCTGTTTATTTTTAAGTAGTTTACCGCCTGATGAAATCTCACCTGGACCTACCTACCGAAGCTCCCATGTGAATATTAAGGAATTTGCAGGTCTCTTCCGCGAGAACTCAGTAACACCTCGCCATGCTCAGCCCTACTCTCTCCTTCAAACCTGCTGCAATATCCCCCTAGGCAGCACGCCTGAGGGCACCCACCCAGCCCTCCTGATGGCCCCATGCCTGGGGCTGGCTCCCGGGAAAAGCAAAATATTCACAGGAGTGACCGGAGCACTGCGGTGCGGAGCACTCTGTACGCTTGCCCGGCTGCCCGTGGTCCCACAGCAGCTCCGGGCAGCAGCTGTTTCGCTGCAATCCATGTGATGCTGAGCCCTGGCTAGCAGGGCGCTCTGTAAGGGACCTCCCTATCTCCCGTGTCATATCTCCCTGGAAATAACTGTGTAATAATTAGTGCAAACTGCCCTCTCTTATCTCTCTCCCCTGCTCCGTTTGCTGGTTGAACCATTGACAGCAGAGCATGTTTAGATATTCTGCTGATAAAAGCCTGTTTGCTCTGTACCGGTGCGTACGTATCTCCAGTCATATTTACAGCACGGCAAAACATAATGTCACACTTGGAAAGAAAATACTGGTTTTCTATGAGAGTGATATAAAAAGTATGCTATCTGCAAATGTGAAAATATGGCAGAAGATTGGGCTAAGAGGAGACAGTTAACAGAGCTAATCTTTCTCAAACCTAATTCAAATAAATGGTTTGTAGTGTAAAAATATGATTTCGGTTAGTCATTCCTTTGCTTTACAGTATTTTTAGGCAAACCGGAAATAGTCGGGAAAAGCATAAAGAGTCTGCTCAAGCACTTGAAGCTTACACTTTTCCACAATAAAATCCCCCACCTATAGAAAGAAAAAGAATACCGGCAAGGTATCAGATCCCTAATAGTGCGTGGGAACCCTCTAGCACTATATAGTCAAGGGCTCTGTTTGATTGATAGGGAAAGATGTGCCAGAATTTAAATACTTCTTTAAAATAAAAAATGCCATGAGAAATCTAACTGTGGAAAAGGCAAGAAGAAAATCCAAGAAGCAGAATGAAGCAGCGAGCTGGTACCTAACACAGAGCATGTATCACAAAACCGCGTTCAAACATAGGCATGGCAAAACCCTATCAGCACCCAGCTGGTGTGTAGCACACGTACAGCAGAAACTCTGTAAGTTTGGCTTCCATGAGGCATGGGGAAATTATTCAATATCTGGATATTCTAGGTATATTTATATCCAGTTATTCTAGATCTATATGCTCCACAGTGAAAGGAAAATAAATGACACACATAAGAAGCAAAGGTTCCCCAGTGTGAAACCTTTAAAAACACAAGTTTAGCTTCAGTAACTTTTTTCCTCTCAAAAAAAAAAACAAAAACCAAAATAGTGTAAGGAAAATGATAGTGATCAAGCATTCGTAAGTACCTTAAAAGCCTGGAGAAAGGCCCATAAAAATCGAAACTATCACCAGGGCACGATTTAGTTGCATCCCTGAGGCGTGACCTGGGAAAATTTTTGTCTGCACCATTCCATCTGTCAGAAAGACACTCAAAATGCATAAAGCATCCATCCTGCGAGTAGATACAAGCACTACTAACAGAAGGTCAAGGAAAAAATCTCCTTGATGTACAGGCTAATCAGGTCAGAAAAGCAACCGCTCAGCCGTAGTCACCCTTCTGCCCGCAAAATGACACTGGAAGGGCACAATCTTTGTTATATCACCTACAGATGACAACCTGGAAGAAAAGTGCATGAACTACCAGGCAGGCTGTCGAGAGCTGCTGATGCACCGGAGGGCAGAATGACCAGGAGACTGACGATGGAGCGCAGTCTAAAGCTGAATCATGGCAAAAGGCAACACAGAGCAAACCAGCCAAATTGGCTTTGTCATGTCTTAGAAAGGGAGAGCAATAGACCTGACTAGTGGAAATGTAGAGCAGTTTGAAGTATCAGCCAGGTGACCTGTTAATCAAGACATACCAAGACCAACAGAAATTGCTGAGCCTCAGTGAGAAGTGATGGTGAAAACATGTGACGAAACGGGGAAAAGGACTTCACTGAGAGGTTCAAATTAACAGTTTATTTGGACTTCACTCACAGGTTCAATACGTCACTATTGCAAGTTCTATGTGTACAATGACGATTACACTATTGCAGTTTAAAAGAAATTAGCGGGATACACTATTGCAAGCTACAAATGATCCTGACAACAACACAAATCACAAGCGTGCTAGATATTAATACCTTAAAAGAGTGCATCAATCACAAACTTAATAGCATGCCATATACTGTACGTATGTTTCTTAGTAACTTACCCTCTCTCAGGTAAGGTCGCTCAATCCCTGGGAAGTTACCCTGTACACCGTCCTGGATGGGGGGGGGACTGATCTCCTACAGGCCAGCTGTATCGTTGGAGGATTCCCCATTTTTCTCCCCAAACTCTGCGGTTTATATTTCCCGATTCTGTGAGGGTGCAGGATTATGCCTAAATGGATTACACTGTCTGGGATATTTACCTCTGGTGGTGCGATAGCTAAGTCTTTGTTGCCAATTTGTGCTGTCTGGCGCTCAAAGTCACGGGAATAGTGGTGGGATGGGACTCAGGGCATTTTGTTTGTCAAGGGCCATTTGGTTTCGGTTCTTATATGCAATCTTGAGATAACCCCGGGCTGAGCTGTTTTGCAGCTCCCCCCAAGTTCTCTCTGCACAGACAAGGCAAGGCGGGGATGAAGCTGAGTCGGATGACAGCTCCCTGCATCTCACCTGTTGTGCTCGGAAACCGGTTTGGCTGGGTGCTCCCATACAAAACCCAATAGCTTTGCTTGATGCTGAGGTACCTATGAAGACTTCCTAAATGGTACAGAAATACTTAGAGGAACTGATCTACATGAGCAATGTTGCATCTTATCAGCGCCTGCAGATCAGGTAGCAGAAGTAAGTCAAGTAACTTAAAATGATGATCTAAAGACACAACAGCATTTGAAAGGCCGGGACACAAATAATAAATTACCTTCAGGTCAGAGATTTAGGAATGGAAAAAAATAATTAAGAGGAAGACCGAAGTGACCTGGAAAGTGGCAAAATAGCAATTTCAAAGGAAACGCATCTGTAGGGTCTGAAAAATTCGGAAAGCAGATCTCAGTACAATACAATGCAACAAGCATTCAGAGATCCACTTCACCGGTTCTGTTTGGCACATAGGAGAGAAGGTGATGGGTGCATTTTCCAAAAGACTGAGAACTAAATGGCAAGATGCCTGTGATAGTTTATGTTTTACCTACGAGAAATTGCAATAGGTGGTAACTACTTGTTCAGATAAAGGGAAAAATCTATTAGCTATTGCACGGGGATTATCAGACCTGTCCCCTTTTCTCCATGGGAGTTCAGGTAAGCAGCGTAGTAGCCAACACAGCAACAAATCTCATCAAGACATCAGTTAGGGAAAAAAAAGCAGCAACTTAATCATATTCACCCCTCTCTCCGCAAAACAATACTTCATGATCTTTGTTACGTGTTATCCACGTGCCTTAATCCAGATGAAAAGTATGAGCTACTATAAATGTCGTATTTGTGCATCATATTTTTGATGGCTCTGATTTTGACTTACAGGCCACATATTGCCCGTCTTTTAGAATCTGAAATTTTGCAGGGTTGAGTTTCCCATGTAAATGACCATATCTCCTTGAGCAACAATGAGGGAGCTAAAGCCATATCCAGAAAACAAGGGGGCCATAGCTGTTCCAACAAAGATGGGTAACACTTGTAGATCAACTTATAAAATAACCTTGGTCAACTTATAAAATAACCTTCCCTGTGAAATACTGGTGACTGAAGGATGCAAGTGAGTAGCACCCGTGTGTGAGCGTGCACCAACCTGAGCTGTAAAGGGCAACAAAAGACAAGTTATGAAAAGATCGAGCCATAGCTTTTCACCAAGGACTTGAGCAGGACACGGTAAAATCCCAGAAAATAAAGTTTGTTACTTGTAACTTAATTCATTTATCTATCGGAGCGAACAGTTCTGCTCTTCCCAACATACTCTTTTTTTATTTTTTTTTTTTCAGTATCTTCCAGGTGTACCTGTTGTTCCTCTCGGATTTTATTTTCCTTCTGAGGACACAGTGAGCCAGTCAACTGCATTTTATAGCAAGTTGTGGTTCAACTCCCAGCAAAAGTTCAGGTAGGCCACGAGTTATGAAAGTCCGTAAATCATTGCCTCAGAAGTAAACAGTTCTCCCTTTTTAGCAGGACTTTAGTGTTCATGTGTATTTATTTTCCTAGAAAGAAACTGTATTTTATATTAAAGCTATTTTTCAGTTATTCTGTAGCTTTGGGCACCATGCACATTTTTAATAGCCATGGGTTAGGCAAGCATATATCTACTAGCTATAATCAAAAGTACAACACTACAGTAAGTTCCAGCTAGAACTTGGCGGGGGGGGAGGTGTTGCAGTATACTCAGATAACTATGTTTGACTGTTGGGTTTAAGTGACAAACTATATACGGGGCCATTTAGAGACTTCTTTTCAATCCCAGTTGCCTGGGAACCTATGTGTTTGTCTCCACTTACTGTGGCAAACAACCTTCATGTCCATTAGTCACGAAAAGTAAATAACTAACTTAACTCAGGCAATAAATCCAAATAATCAGTAACGACAGCGGGTGATAAATGTCAGCAAAACTGATATTATATTAGATCCGAGTTACTGAATAACACTAATGTGCGATGAATAAGGTCCAGAGGTCTGATGAGAACAGCTGACATGAGACAAACATATAAGCAGTCATATTTATCACTTGTTTTTTAAAAGAACTAGAAATGAGGAAAAGTGCATTGCCCAACTCTTAAAACACTTGGGTATCACCCGAATCAGTTGTGAAACTGTGGTCCGTACCCCAGAAGCCATTAATCCTTAGGGCACGTCTATGCCGTTTCCACACCAGGCTTTGCTGCACTGGTGGCTGTGGCTGTGGGCACTGAGCCACAGCACCTCTCAGGGCTCCTGGTTAACCACAGTGCTGCTGGTCTACCCCCAGTTCACATCTTCAGGTGCACACAAGTAGGATTTATGCTCCAGTACCCCTGGAAATCTGTTGGGCTTTTGCGTCTGAGTTGTTCGCTTTCAAAAATGCAACCCCAAATCACATCACTGCCTTAAATTAGCAGAAGAAAACCACAACCACATTATACACTGGCATAAACCTGACAGCTTTGTCTTCTTGGTAGTCTTCGTGACTGACTCAAACCCTTCCAACGCCAGCTTTCTGGGAGAAATCGTTCACAAACCCCACAGCACTTTGTTACTGAGTCCATCCTGCTGTTGAGCTCCCAGAGCCCTTCGTTAAAATCCGGTGACCAAACGTTGGCCACACATCCATACATTGACATTTATTCACCACTGTCTTGTGCCGCTCTTTGTAGTGATGCTAAGTAGCTATATGCCCTTACTGAGTCTGCTAGCTATTTTATACCTATTTTTCACTGGCAAAATGACTACTCACGATGCAAGAGAATGACCCAACCTTTGTCCCTGAAGCATCTTCCTGTTTTTATTATCTTTATGCCTGCTCTAAAACCTGTCTTTTTTTTTTTTTTTTGCCCCTAGCAGCTCCCGTGGGACACGGCAGTGCTCAGGAGCTGGATACACGAGCAAACAGACTTTCTGAGCGCCGGGTGGTCTGTGAGACAGGTTACTGTGGGCATCCTCACACTCGGACTCATGCTTTTCCTGGGGTGGTAGCGGGCTGTAAGGCAGGGATGCAGGGGGTCCCAGAGAGGAGGGATGGAGGGGAGAGATCAAACCTCGGTAGGAGACGAGTGTTGCTGATCTTCTGAAGTGACGCTGGGATCTCTGAAGAGGATGAAAAACATCTGGCCACAGCTAGACCCCTGCCTCCAGCACGGAGAAGCGACCCTTGGTGCTTCATGGGAAGCTGTGAGAGCATTTTTACAGGCAGTAGAGCAATATTTTGTCTGTAATGGAGATTTGCACAAAACCCTGAAGCGCAAAGTTCATGCAGATTTATGCAGTTGGTGGCCCCAGAAGCAACTCTGTAATGGGATGTTCGGAGTAGCTGTGTCTTGCTATGGTCCCATCTGTTAGTTTAAACCCTCTCACTGAATGCTTTGTGTTAATTGTTCATTACATTACAAAAATATTACATTAGTTTAGTTTCATTGTGGTGTTTGCTGATACTGAATGCTTGTTCCCTTGCTCCAAGATAGAAAGGCCACCTGAGATGCTGTAGAGTATTTGTCTGACCTACAGCTCCTGCTCCAGAAGGACAGCTTCCTTTCAGGGCCTGTGCCATTTCTGCTGGGGGGATGTCTCTCTAAAGGTGTTTATCATGTCTCATTAATGCATGTATCATTAACTGAAGGCTTTTCCCAGCCATGTCCATGGGCAAACATAGAGAAACAGTGCTCTTGCACCTATGACTTTCTAACCACCCAGTTATGGCACTCATCTGAACCCATTTTCACTGGGTTTCACATCTCACAAATAAATAAGTCACATGGGAGGAATCTAACCTACTGCTTCTTCCCTTTTCTTGTTTGAATTTGTGTAATTGGGTCTTCCAGCTGTTACAAGTTCACCGATTAACAGCTTCTTGCCACCAAAATAATTTCCATCTGCTTTTTTATAGACTGTGATAAACATACTCTTTCATTTTCAATACCATGAGTTAAATAGATTGGATTCTTGTGTCATTCCTTGTCCCGTATATTTTCCAGACCCTGAATAATTCTGGGGGCTTTTCTGCATTTTGTCTAATTTTTCAAGTGAAAAGCGGACTTTCAGAAGAAGTCAGAAGGTCAGAAGTTGCTTTAGTATCAGTAGCAATATCTCCACCTGCTTCCTAGTCCTCTGCTTATATATGCAAAGATTTTCTTTGCTGATACACCCTGTTGTATCTCACCCATTCAGTTAGTTACCAGAGTCCCTGAGTGGCTACTTCTTTCTAAAATACCTCCTTCCATTAATGGCAGCCTCCATTCTTGGTTCCTTGGTTGATTCAAATATATGTAGTTCATCAAGTAATACAGATACCTTGGTAGAACAAGCTTGGATTTAATAATTTTTTTCTGTCATTTGATGGCTTCTCCAGGTTCAAATTTTATGGTTCTCCAGTCAATTGAAACAATTTGCTATCTCACTCTGCTTTAGGCGGCTTACCACGGCAGATCTCAATAGCTACTGTGAATGGTGAGTTATCAAGTACTCTTTTCTGATCCATTTATATTTGCTAAATTGGCTGCTTCTAGAGCGTTTCTTTGTGGGAAAGGTGCCCAGGGACGGGCTTGGGCAGCTCTCCGTGCCACCTGGCAGGCTCCTCTTGGTGGTCCATCAGCTGAGTGTTTTAAACAGCCCCGCAGACATCGGAAAAACTCAGTTTAGTTTTGTGGAGGGGCAGTTCCAGACGATGGGGCAGCTCCTAAGAGCACCAGAGAAAGGTGGGGAATGACTCGCTCACCTTCCCAAAGGAAAGTGCAGCGGCCATTTGTCTGGGAGCCGGTTCACTCAGGCCTCCCCAGGACTTCTCCCTTTTCCTTAAGGTAACGAGCTGCAGGTTCAGTTCCTGCTCCCACCGGGACTGTAGCAGCAATGTAAGAACTTTGACATCAGTTTTGCTGAAAGTTAGCATCAGTCTGGTCTTATTTCCTAAACAAACGCATCATTTAAAAATTGTATATACTTCTATAGAAAAAGCTAATCTAACGGGTGCAAAACATTTATGAGAATTAGATAGTTAAAAAGAAAAGCTATGCAAATATATCACTTCCGTGCCCGTCCTAAGTTAGTATATTTATATTAGAATTGTAGTTTAATATTTCAGCAACGTCCCATTTCGATCTTACCGCCTCCATGTATCTGACACAAGTATGGAAATCGCCACACGTTCCCCAGACCGACAGCAAATCCGATACAGCTTAAAATATACTGGAACTTATTGTCCCACTTGGGTCTGCCATCTTCTTTAGGGATTTCAGGCAGCACTGATAAATCTTTTGACATTTTAATGAAGTATCCTTGGCTCCGTAGCCCCTTTCCCTATAAATAGGAAGATGCTTCAAACCTGCTTCTGCTACAGGTTTTATGTGGGGTGACTGGAGGATCCTGGAAAGAGAGGTGGAGCTTTTTATGTGATGCAAAGGAACGTGTCATTGCCAAAGCTGCAGTTTAAAGACAAAACCAGGAATTATTATTATAGAGAGAGTTACCACTCTGGATTTTTTTTGCAGCTCCTTCTATAGTTAGAGAACTTGGGAATATGTTGTTAATGGGTAACTCAAGATCAAAGAGATTTCTATTTTCTGTTCTCCTTCTGTTCTCAGATACTTTCAGAGAAGTGTGACACTGAATATAATTAGAAAGAAACCTTTTTAAAATTATAAAATACTTGGAAACAATCTGTAAATAAAATAAGTGTTGCCATTTCCTTTCTTAGTTTGTTAATACAGGTAAATGAGTGAAGACAGCTTTTGCAAGTGCAAAAAGTAAATTTAAAAAAAAAAGCAAGAAAAATTAGACTGTTTACGTTCAGACATTAGAATTTGGTCCATTTTCACCATAGCTGCTAGAGGTTAATCACTTCCCACCTGTCAATGAATCTCAAGTGACTATTTTTATTGTTCACTAAATAGTTACTGATGAATGCAAGAGCTGAGTACTTTCCTTCCATTGAAATTGTGTGAGAACATTTTTCTGTTGTCTTTCAGTTATCCCAGGGTATCGCTATTTTGCTGGCCAAATCAGTTCATTCCACACTAAACAGATCAGCCAGTCAGCTTGCTTGCTTCACTAAATCAACACATTATTCCTGTATTCCCCTTTTCGAAATGGGAGGAGTATTTAAGTGAAGAAGATGGACTTTTTTATTTTTTCCCAAAATACTTAGAAATAAAAGCCCTGCTTTGCAGCTAAGCACACAAATACGGTCAGGTTTCAGGACATCCAACCAGAAGTCGGTTTCAAGCCTAGGCTCCACAAGTCTCCCCAGGCAAGCACAGTTCATCTGCTTTGCAGCTCTGCAAACATCCGGATCCATAGGTGGAGCAACTCGACTTCCAAGTCCCTCATCAGGATGTCTCACAGGGCACGCACGAGTCGGCGCACGCAGCGTGGTTTGGCAGTGATTGCACAGCATCGCTGCTGCTGGGGCACCCGCCACCATCGCCCCTGGTGCTGCCGCGCTTCAGGCTGGGAGATGCCTTGGGCTGTGCTGGGACCATTTTAGCGACACACTCATTTCCAACACCTGCGACCTGCAGCCGACCACTTCAAACTTGGTTGTGCTTGTTCTTGGTGGCTGAGCTTTTTCTCAACAGACAAAACCTTTTTCCCCCCACTGCAGAATAACATCTTTAAGTAGTTTAAATAATTACTCACATTTAAATAATTTTTAAAAATTTGAAATTGGAATGCAAATGAATTTAATCATTCAAATACACTTGCGATGCCTGGTACTTTACTCTCCAGTTAGAGCAGGTCTACTACTCTAAAGATACACTCTAGACTGGATAAACCCCAAATATCCCTATTTCTTGTGAAAGAGTTTTTCATTATAAGGGAGTGTCAGGTTGTCAATTGAATCAATTCTTTTCCTAAAAAGTGTGTACAGAAAGAGGAGCAAAGTGATACAAATGTGTTGCCTGTGTACAGGGGCAGTTGAACAAAGGGGACCACCTATGCAGAGGGGACATTTACGCTGTCTGCTTCTGCCATTTGGCCTGGGTGCTCTAATGGTGCCCCTTTCTTTCTCCAGTGACCACATAAGGAATGGGACTCAGCTCCTCTGGGTCACATGGAAATTGGAAACCTAAATTAGTTGTAAGGTAGGGGTGTGTGTGCACGTGTGTGTACATGAATTAGACCTACCAACCTTGATTGTGACAGGTGAGGGCAAGAAGCTTTGCATCACTTGGGTGCCTTGGATCTCCCACCAGCATGGACCCCCCCCGGCAAGTGATGCGCCGCTTGTTCATGGGTGCCAGAGAAGGCAAATTTTACCATTTCCTGAACTGCTGTTGCCCCATTGCAAGATTACCTCTTCTCTCATCAGCCAAAGCAGCGCTATCTGGTTGGAACTTGGAAGTAATAGGCAGTCATGGAGATGAGCTGGGGACTCCTGAGGTAACAGGAGCCAAGATGGATACACCAGTGAAATACACCAAAGGAACTAAGAGGTGTTCCTCTAACAAGGTGACATGGCCGACAGCCCAGCTGAAGTGCCTCTACACTAATGCATGCAGCATGGGCAACAAACGGGAGGAGTTGGGAGCCACTGTGTTGCTAGAAAGCTACAACTGAGTTGCCATTGCTGAAACTTGGTGGGATGAATCCCATGACTGCAGTGCAGCTATTGATGGTTACAGGATGTTCAGAAGGGACAGGCAGGGAAGGAGGGGTGGAGGCATTGCCCTCTACATCAAGAAATGGATAAAGTGTGAAGAGCTGTCTCTGAAGAATAGCCACGAGCAGGTTGAAAGCCTATGGGTAAGAATAAGAGACTGAGGCAACACAGGGAACCTTGTGGTTGGTGTCTACTATAGGCCGCCCAATCAAGGGAGCCTATTGACAAAGCCTTTTTACTCCAGCTACAGGAGGCATCACACTTGCAGGGTCTCATCCTGCTGGGGGACTTCAACCACCCCAACATCTGCTGGAAAAGTAGCATGGAGACTCCTGGAGTGCATTGAGGATAACTTCTTAAGCCAGGTAATAGCCCTACCAGAGGGGATGCAATACTGGATCTGTTGGCCACCACCACAAGTGAGCTAAGTGGTGACATCAAGATTGGAGGCAGCCTGGGCTGCAGTGATCAGGCACTGGTGGAGTTCTCAGTCCTGAGGGATATGGGTCAGGTGAAGAGTAAAGTCAGGACCCTGCATTTCAGGAAAGCAAAATTCCAGCTCTTCAAGGAGTTAGTCAATAGGATCCCCTGGGAAACTGCCCTCGGGGACAAGGGAGCAGAAGAGAGCTGGCAGATCTTTAAGGATGCTTTCCATACAGCGCAAGAGCTCTCAATCCCCAGGTGTAAGAAATCAGGAAGGGAAGGCAAGAGAACAGCATGACTGAGTTGAGACCTGTTGGTCAAATTAAAAGACAAGAAAGAAATGCACAGGCAGTGGAAGCAGGGACAGGTGTCCTGAGAAGAGTATAGGGACACTGCCCAGTTGTGTAGGGATGGAATGCCAAGGATTGGCTGGAGCTGAACTTGGCAAGGGATGCAACAAATAGTAAGAAGGGCTTCTAGAGGTACATTATTCAGAAAAGGAAGGTCAAAGAAAGCGTACCCTCCCTGATGAGCAAGACTGGCAAACTGGTAACAACAGACTATGAGAAGGCTGAGGTACTCAGCAACTTTTTTGCCTCAGTCTTCACTGGCAACCTCTCTCCCCACACCTCTTGAGTGGATCGACTGCAAGGCAGGGACTTGGGGGAGCAAAGTCTCTCCCACTGTAAGAGAAGATCAGGTTTGTGACCACCTGAGGAACTTGAACATACAGAAGTCTATGGGACCTGATGACATACATTCCAGAGTCCTGAAGGAATTGGCTGATATAGTTGTAAAGCGACTCTCCATGATATTTGAAAAGTCATGGCAGTCAGGTGATTGGAAAAAGGGAAACATCGCACCCATTTTTAAAAAGGGTAGAAAGGAGGACCCTGGGAACTACTGACCTGCCAGCCTCACCTCTGCGCCTGGGAAGATCATGGAACAGATCCTCCTAGAAGCTATGCTAAGGCACATGGAGGACAGGGAGGTGAATAGAGACAGCCAGCATGGCTTCACCAAGAGCGAGTCCTGCCTGACCAACCTAGCGGCTTTCTATAATGCAATGACTACATCAGTGGACAAGGAAAGAGCTACGGATTTCATCTATCTGGACTTCTGTAAGGCCTTTGACACGGTCCCCCACAACATCCTTCTCTCTAAATTGAAGAGGTACGGATTTGATGGCTGGACCATTTGGTGGACGAGGAGTTGGTTAGATAGTTGCATCCAGAGGGTAGTGTTCAACAGCTCAATGTCCAGATGGAGACTGGTGACAAGTGGTGTCCCTCCGGGGTCCGTGTTGGAACCAGTATTGTTCAGTATCTTCATCAATGACATAGACAGTGGGATCGAGTGCACCCTCAGCAAGTTTGCAGATGACACCAAGCTGAACGGTGCAGTTGACATGCCTGAAAGACAGGATGTCATGCAGAGGGACCTGGACAAGCCTGAGAAGTGGGACTGTGTGAACCTCATCAGGTTCACCACAGAGGAGTGCAGGGTCCTGCCCTGGGTAGGGGCAACCCCCTTCATCCCCAGACTGGGGAGATGAAGGGATTCAGAGCAGCAGTGCTGAGAAGGAGTTGGGGTACTGGTGGATGAAAAGCTGGACATGAGCCAGCAATGTGTGCTCACAGCCCAGAAAGCCAAGTGTATCCTGGGCTACATCAAAAGAAGCATGGCCAACAGGTCAAGGGAGGTGATTCTGCCCCTCTACTCTGCTCTGGTGAGATCCCACCTGCAGTACTGCATCCAGCTCTGGAGTCCTCAGCACAGGAAAGACATAGACCTGTTGGAGCAGGTCCTGAGGAGGGCCACAAAAATGATCAGAGGGCTGGAGCACCTCTCCTGTGAGGGCAGGCTGAGAGAGTTGGGGTTGTTCAGCCTGGAGAAGAGAAGGCTCTGGAGAGACCTGATTGTGGCCTTCCAGTACTTAAAGGGGGCTTATAAGAAAGATAGGAACACTTTTTATCAGGGCCTGTTGTGATATGACAAGGGGTAATGGTTTTAAACTAAAAGGGGGAGGATTTAGACTAGATATAAGGAAGAAATTGTTTACAATGAGGGTAGTGAGACACTGGCACAGGTTGCCCAGAGAGGTGGTCGAAGTGCCATCCCTGGAAACATTCAAGGTCTGGTTGGACAGGGCTCTGAGCAACCTCATCTAGTGGAAGATGTCCCTGCTCATTGCAGGGGAGGTTGGACTTTAAAAGATCCTTCTAACCCAAACTATTCTATGATTCTATGAATTAGTAAAAAATCCAGAATTATAAATGAATCAAAATGTCATTCTCATACTTAGAAATATTTTTATTAAATATTTTAAACTTCTGCATAAGACAATATTGGTGGCTTTGTGCAACATAGTGGCATGTAAAGTAAAACAATTTAATGTGCAAGAGAAGTCAGTTTTAAATTATCCTTCATATTGGCCACCCAACCAGAATGATTGGAGACGGAAGAGTCACTTATGGCATGTCAAGTGCTGTGCACCCCCAAATGGAGAACTGCAAGCCAGTTTCAAACAAGCTGGCTTCAAAACCAGAAGAAGGACAAGTGATTTGGCATGGGCCCCCAATCACTTGCAATGTGGCTATTTTGCTTCCAGGATCCAAGCCATTAACTCTTCACAGCGCATTGCATTGTAAAGTAAACAAATGTTTACCTGGAAACAACACATAGTTATCTGTTTATGAAAAAAAAATAAAATAAAATAATTCCGGATTCTTTAAATAAAATATTTTTACTTTTCTCACTGATGAAACATTCTTCCACATTTTTAAATGGTTTTTATGCTGAATTCTTTAAGTTTCCATTAACAGAAGTTTCAGATGTGGAGGTCATAAGGCCCATACGATCATTTTTTTTCTGACAGCAATTTCTGATGGCTTTGTAGATGGCAAAGACAGGGATGGCCAAACTAGGCACTCCAGCGAGGATTACAATAATAGCATACACCCAGTTGGGATATTCAACCTTCTGTGTTTTGGGGAAATTCTCCTGTAAGAGCAAACAATCAAGTTGTAGAAAGTCGTGAGGAGCAAATACCTGGGAACATGCACAGGTTCGATAATTCAACAGATCAAAAATGTAATCAGAGCAGTAGCTAGTCACAATGCCACAATAATTTGCCAATTACACAGCAGTTTCCGGCTCAAGGGTTTCCAGTCACAGCTGTTCTGGACTTATGTTTACTTAAAAGCGATGGAGAGAAGATGGCATGAAAGAAGCAAAAGCCAGGAAGGGAAACTGGTGGGACTGCTCCTGGCGCCCTTCCCGGGCTAAAAGGAGTGTGAGGCCGTGGAGGGCTCACAGGCCACGAGGGCTTGGTGGCCAAACAGCCTTTGGGTGGGAAGGCTAAAATCAAAGAGTGAGGAAGGAAGTGAAGTTGCCGAGGAGGAGATAAGCAAGCGGCCCCATTTCCCCATTTTCCTTTCTCTCCCCTCCTGTATCTCTCTTATGAAAATAAAAACCATCTTTACAAATCAAGTATGCTGCATGACTGTTGCTGCTTTAAGGGTGGCTACTGGTATAAGGCCAGAGAACAAAAAGCAGAGCTAGACAGGCAGGGAAGAGATGGGGCAATGGAGAAAATGATGGGACCCGCATTTTTTCTAGTATGTCCTTCCCTTTTCTTTACCACATACAGCTTTTTATTCTGCAAGGGGAGGGAAGGAAAAGTAGGTAACTTATTGCTGCAATTATAATTTTAATCATACCAATACATTTGGAAGAGGAAAGGAGAAGTCTGGTTATTATTATTAGTTAATACTCATTTCGCCTGTCAGTGATGAGTAACCAGCACGACAGCAGTGCTGTGATTTTAAATGCACACAGAAACAAGTGCAATATCAAAATGGTTTCACAACATTTGTCAACGTAGAAAGGTTGTGACATTTCCAGCTTGTCTATAATCCCCACCAGTGAACTGACATCTGTTTCAGCCTTGCCCGACAACTGGACTGGTTTTGGTTTTGTCCACTTTGGAAAAGCTACTCAGGTGTCACTATATAACAGTTGCAGTCATCACAGCTGAATTTAGAAGTTATTTTTCCCAGTGTAAGTTTTTATTATTACTTTATGTCTTGTAGTAAGTTTTTTACTGGAAAACTGTTTTGGATGGGAGATGAATATAACTGACTATGACTCTTGTATTAAAGAAGAATGTATACAATATTCTAAATAAATCTTTTGGGTTTATATACTTACATAGCTAGGGTCCCAAACGCTGTAAAGCAGTTCTTCATTGACTTTCACCACAAAATAGAAGAAGAAGATAACTAACATAATGAGAGGACTGATAACTCTCCAGGTAATCTGCCAGAAAATGTTGGGCTTGTGTCCAATCATGAACTCAATATCCTTGTTAAACCTAGAAACAAAAAAGGCAAGTTCAGGACAATAAAAACTGGTGAGGATCAAAGGGTGCCTGCCCACGAACAGGAAAGTTCAAACTACACCTAAGCTGTGCTGCCCTTTGCTGATGACAATGTGAAACAAGGACCGACAACAACATCAGGAGTTAGACCTGTAGTGGTAGTTCAAATTAAAGTAGATACCACTGCAACCGTGCTAGAATTCCCAGTTCACAAAAATAAGTCAGGAAAATTATTTTTGGAAATGTACTTTGTTCAAGAAGTATGTGAAGCATATGTGAAATAGTTTCGGCACAAAAGTCAAAGCATATGGGCTTTCCCTATAACATATTGCAGTATTGGTTCAGGATTTTTGGTAAGCATCTCAGAGCTGCATAAATTAAAAGGAATGACACAAGATTAAAAATAAGCAAAAGCAAATTGGAGTAATTTTAAAAATTATGTGCATTAATGCTTAATTTGGATTTCTATCAGTTTTCTCAGGCTGAATACTGAAACAATATTTAACTTTACACATTATTAAGAATTATTAAGAACCCTACAAATGTGTTGCTTGGGTTATTCATACAGCATGCAATGGACAATGGGGCAAAAATATCTCCACAAGAAGAAACAACCCCTGTATTGAGACTGATACTGTCTGCATCAGTCCTCAACCAATTTATGACCTCTACATATGATGCAGCACCATGTGCACACACTTCTTCAAAAACAGATATTTTGGAAGTTTGGGGCTTCTATTGTTAGTCCTCTTGTCTGGCTTTCCTGCGTATCCTATGGCGGTAAGTCTGAAGGGACTATTCAGTTGGTCCTACAGCTGTGAACGACACACAGAATTCAGTTGAGTCTCAATTACTACGTAAGTTTATTTTATCTTTTCATCTCTAACTTCCGAGATCTAGGGATCATTCTGAAAATGACACGGAGACCCCTGTCTTGACTGCAGAGCGCATCCAGGTGTAGTTCACGTGAGTGTCATGGGTAACACTCAGGTTCTCCTTCAAGCGGGAGAGCCATCTTTTTACCAATGACCCTTTCTCAGAAAAAGGTCACAGAAATTAATCTGGAGCAGACAACACCACCTTCGGGCACCCCTGAAAAGCTCTGTTCTCAAAGAGGGCTACAGCAATGTGTACTGGCCAAGAACATGAAAGTTTGGTGTGAAGCACTTTTCTGAATTGACCCCCACCCCTCTATGGTCTCAGCCCATGTTTGAGTCCTGAGAATAGTTTCCATTTGACTTTGTAAAGTGTTCTGAGATTTTAAAGGGAAGGAAAAGTGATCAACACAGACTTTTCTGTGCTTAACAAATCAAAATAAGCCCTCTTTCTTTAGGGTACTCCCTCCGCTCGTCTAATTTACCTAAATTGATTCATGCCGCCTCAGGTAATATAAGACTCTAAGTATGGGAAGATTGGCCACGAGGGCATTCACCCCATCGCCAGCAGCAGCACAGCTGGAGGGCCTGGCACACGTTCAAGCAAAACCTATGGGTGATTGAAGTCCCCGCTCTTTTTTTTTTGTATTTCTTATGTATTACTTATGAACAGAAAGATGGTGAAACTCGATTTATTACATCTCTAGGAAGTTGATAGGATTAATTACTCTCTGCTACAACTGATAAAGTCCTGAACCTGTCAGCTAAGAACGTGTCTCGGTAGCCTTGGATTTGCATCCTGCTGTAAAACAATATCTGCAGCCTGCCTGGAGATCCCTGCTGGGGACGGTATCGTTTAGCGTCCTCTTTAAACACCCCTGGGATATACCTCTGTTTTAAACTTTCAGCTCAGTGCCAACGTGCTTGTACTTTGCTCCTGCTCAATAAATATTTAATGCAATTATCCTGAAGAAGATTTGCTGTAAATGTCACCATATTTAAAATGTAAATGAGTTACAGTGGCCATTATGTTAACTGTTGCAAATAAGTACATTTGATGCCTACTTTGAAAATAAAATATTTGCACTCATATTATTATACTCTAGAGCACTTCTTAATGCTTAATATTTTCTTGCAATATCTTATGCATGTGTTTATTTCAGCTGATTGTTATAGAGCATTATCTATTATAATGTATTAATAAAGTGGGAAGCTTTCATGTACAAATAAAAATCCCCACTGCACCCTTAACAAAGCATTTGTTCTTTTTGTCAAGAACTATTTCAGAAACCTAAATCATGTAAGCAACCTGACACTACAGTTGCATGAGTTCAGTGATTTCCATAACAGAAATTCTATGCACCGAGATGTAGCAAGATTGCAGCTATACAACTAACCGATTTATGCACTTGTTTCTAGTAATGTTTAACTTGTATTTCTTACCTGTCTATTCCATAAATGTAGACGACTGAAAACATCTCACAAAATGCAATTATTAGCAAGGGAATAGAGCCAGCAAAACTGTCAAATAGAGCCAGCCAGTAGTTACCAGAGTTCAGCACAAAAATAAAAGCTAGCAAGTAAGACCCCACACAAATGAGACCTGTGAAAAAAACCAAACAAAGCAACAGCACATTTAGGCAAAGAAAGAAAAAGAAAAAAAAAAAGTAAGACATTTTCCCAGTATCCAGAAAGCTTTATAAGTAACTTTTATTTCAGTTGCAGCCTGAAGGTATCCACTTTCTTTTTTAATGGTACTCTGAGGAGGCACGCTTCTATGCAGGTAAAATGGCAAAACTCTCCCATCATTGCGCAGGGGGGAGATGCTGCAACCAAAACGGGAGAAGGCTGAGGAGAGAAAATGGGTCCTCTTCCTCCTAGTTGGTGGGACAAGGTGGCACTGAGCGAAATCCTGCCCAGGTGAAGGACTCGGGTCCTCCAGCTTCTCAAGAGGGGACATGATGATCATCGTGATGAGCGGGCTGATGGACAAGCCACGGGGGGAGCAGCTGTCTGCAGGCTCAGAAGGAACCTCACAGGAGCTGCCCCATGGGGGGACAGGAGAAAACCTTCAGCAGGTCATCTAGGGGTCTTAGGACCATGTCAGATGAGAAAGTAGGTGGGTGGTGGGTTGATTTTTCAGCATACAAGCTATTCCCTCCTGAGGAGGGATTCACTTGTCTCTAAAAAACCACTTACCAGTGACAAGTTCCTTAGGCACTTTGGGAGGTATAATCTTAAGATCTTGTAAAGGTACAAGGACGCCTTCCATATTTCCAAACATAGATGACAAACCCAAGCAGAAGAGCATGATGAAGAAGAGAATGGACCACAAAGGTGAGACAGGCATTTTGGTGATAGCTTCAGTGAAGACAATAAAGGCTAAGCCAGTTCCTTCGACTCCCTGTGGAAGATTTCAGAAGCTCCAAAACTAGGCTCATCAACATCGCGCAGCACTTAGATTTACATTGGTATTCACTAGACATGGTGTATGCTACACCATACCACAATACTTATGCTTTTTCTTTCCACAAAGACCTCCTAATGCAGAAGTATATTTACTCTAATAATACAAATTCTATCACATGGACACCTATTTTCATCTGTAATTCACCAGCTTTTCAACCAAAAAAAAAACAAACAAACAAACAAAAAAAGGTGCACCCATTTCATTCTTCCTGTAACTTTTTTTCACCCCGGTGTCAAGGTCCATTCTTTCTGCGTTGTGACACACTCGTACTGATGGGGACAGGGCTTGCTCCAGCTGTTTCCTCACTCTGGGAGTCTCTTCCCTAGTCATCTTGTCCCACCATGGCTGCAACCAGTTTGTTCCAGAGAAATACCTGCTGCTATGTTGCCAGCTACATGAGGTCAGCCTAGAACACTCGTGGTTTTAGTTACTAGTCTGACAGATTGCCAATACTTTTCAGAGGAATTAAACAGTTTATCTCTTCAAAAGCAAAACGGGGTAAACAAAAGTAGTTCTTCAGCCCAAGAGCATTCCAATCCAATTGCTATCTCTCAGTGGAAATATATGAAAAACCAACAACCTCAGAAGAAAAGGCATTAGGCAATTAAAAAATTGCTCTGCATTCCTACTGTATTTATGGTATCGATATGAGTCAGGGCGTTAAACTTACGTCATTCAGGAAACTCTCCAGATTACAGGTTTCAAACTTCAGTTGTGCAAAAATGTTCGAGTTAGTCATGTTACATAGCTGCTGCATTTGTTCAAAGTTATCTTGTGTTACATTACCTTCTGGCAAATCAAATGCATTCATCAGAGTAAGAATATTTCTGAAAAAGTGAAACACAAGTAATTTGGAATTGTTTCTTTTTAAGCATCCTCAGGATTCATTTTCAACATCAAGCAAGCTATTAAGAGCACGATGGCCTTTATAAAGATACAAAGAAAGCAATGCTTCTGTTGCTCAGGATCAGATTTTGAGATTGGGAAGTCCAGCAGTTTTGTGTGCGTGCGGTTCTTTCTTTCTTCTTTCAAGGTGAGTCTAACACTGCAGGGATGACAGCTAAATGCATGGGCACTCCAGGGACCTCTGCGGAAGTTAGGTGCCCGTCTTTGCACTGCGGACTGGCCACCAGTTCCCAGATTGAGCAGCTTCTGGGAGCGCGTAAGGTGTTCTCAGTTATGTACCATGCAATTTTACAGCTGATGTGGAGGAGCTTGACTGCAACCTGCAGGGTCCGGCAGCCCCGCTTAGAAAGGAGTCTGAATTGCTCTGGTAAAATTAGGTACTTCTGATGACACCTAAGCATTTAAACTCTCCAGGACGCGACCTAAATACAGAGCTGACACAGGCACCAGGGTGTGTTACATTCATGCCATATGTCAGCTCAGCAGGCGTTGATTATTGTGAATTCTGCTTCTTTTTTTCTTTTTGCGGCATTTCTAGACAATTTTTCAGTGGACAGTAAAGCTTCATCTAGTGAATTAAAATGGGAAGAATTTAATTGATTAATTTGGGTAATTTCCCAATGTAGTACGTAGAGTCACTAGCAGTACCTGAGGCGCCTACACCATGATCCCGCTGTGGCCAGGACCCTGGTGGACTTTTAGAACTGCCTGGTCACGGGGAGCTTTCTTAAAATGGGCAGTGTTTTTGGTAGCTCATTGCACGTGATCTCCAAGGCAGAGCTGCATATTTTGGCCACTATGCCAAGAGGCATTTGGGGATTTGACATCAGCCATAGTAGAAATAGCAGCAATAGCAGTCTAGTATCTTTTGTTTGGTTGGTTTTGAAGTATGTAACGTAAAATCCAATTTTTCACAGAACCAGTTTTATTGAAACTTGCCTTATCCAGTTAAGTAAATGCATTCCTTCAGAACATGTTTCATATCCATTGCTGCAAATGATTAGTTTTTCACATTTACGTCTAAAACTATAGACATTCTAGCATGTTTTAGTGAAATAATGTGTCACGAACTGAATCTACGTTTATGTAAATAGAAATTGTTACATAAACTGCAGTTATATTTGAAAGAACTGTTTCAAAAAACCCACATTAAAATATGGAATATCTTCTTCCTCCCTTGTCACTTTTTGGAAACACCAGGGAATAATGTAAAATATGGTTGCTTACGCAACATTTATCTAGGAAATAAGGTGGCTCAAATAATTATCGCTCCCTATGGGGTTGATACCACATGGTTTATATTTTTTGAAGTAATGAGTGGTCTGATACCACATGGGTCAGGAGCTGCAATTTCTCAGAAACAATAAATCCATTATCATCAGGCTAACAGAGCTACCTCAGCCAAAAGAACATCTTTATATTCTGTTTTGTTTTTTTTTTTTTTCAATAACTTACTTGTCAAAACAGTCATCATATCTTTCGGTGGCTCTGAACCCAATGATGGAGTATATGACAGTTGCTGCATAGATGGATGTGAAACCATTGATCACCGAGATAATCAGGGCATCTTTCTCACAGTTGTTGCTGCAATTCAAAGAGAAAAAAAGAATGGATTTCAAACACATTCCTAAAATAAATACTAAAAACCAGCTACCAAGACTAACGAAAAAATAGTCTACAGGTGCACAGGTACATCAGTATGCTCTCTAAGAGTATACAAGTACAGCTGTTAAAGATAGATTTAGTGAATTAAAACTTAATAGCTTTAATAGCTATGCTTTCTTTTCCCCCTCAAATAATCCTATTCATATGGAATAACTGCCTGAGCTGTTTATATATGTGGCTCATGGAAACTAAAACATGGAAAGCAAAAAAAGTACATCTCCTCCTTTTCATGCCTGGCACGCACGTGTGCAGACACACATTGGTGTAAGCTGTTGGGGTGTTCTGCTGCAAGATGCAAGATTTGGGTTTGAATTAGGACAGTCAGTAGCGAAAAGTGACCAAAAATTTCCGTAGCACTTTGGTATGGTGAAGTTGCAGAAGCCAAGAGCACTTGGGAACAGTTTTGTTTGATTGTCGGAAAGAACATGGTTCGAAAAATCCTCAAGTTTTGGAAATACGGTGGAACATTATGCTCATAAGATTGGGCAGACCAGCTATTACGTTGTGAAAGTTCGACTGCTTAGTAGAGCCTTCTGTGCTGCGGGCACTTGCCAGTGTATCTGTGCTAAGATGAAAAAATTGCAGAGCCAGAAAGACACTTCATCTGAGAGAGAAGATAAAGAATCAATATTAAATTAGTTAATGGTTTTATGAGAAGGCTGTAAATCTTTAGATATTGTATTTCTCTTAGGCAAGAGAGGACTATTGAGATTAAATTGATGTTGTCATATTTAATTTTCTGATCATCTTCAAGAGGAGAGGAAAGACAAGCCTGTCCAGCCAAGATGTGTGACAGTGTGACCTTTCCTCATTTACAGCATGGCAAACGGGTCTCTAGTGGGCGGAAGGCATTGAATTGAAATTCTTTCCTGTACTCTCATGTCAGTGTTGTCACTGTAACACGAGATTCTCCATGGCAGGCTTGATAAAAATATTTCTTCCCTGCAGAGAAAGTAAGATACTCAAGCTCGTCCTGGTTATGAATGAGGGAATCCCTGATGGCATTGAAACCTCAAAGTATTTCCTGAGGTGGTTATACTCCCAAACCATCTGGGAGCAGGGTTGCTCACACCTGGTCCAGCTGGTGCTAGACTGCAGGTGACCCAACACCACAGTGTAACACTATGGTATTTGCATCTTTTTTGTCTTATATCTCCACGGGAATTTCATTACTTTCTGCAGTTTCCTCCTTAAGATGTGAATGATTGAGAATTGAAGGAACAGCCCTGTGCGTTGGAAATGCAGGAGGACACCTCTCCTTTTCTTTGGGTCTTTTGGAGTGATGTGGAACATTCTCAGCCCTGCTCCTCATGGTTGTGGGAAGTTTGACTTGGACCTGAAGTGGGGCTTGTCACCTCGCACTGAGACTCACAGGCACCAAAAGTTCCAGACATAGTTTTGAAAAACACCTGAAACCAAGAGTGGTGGCAGGAAATTACATCAGTGATGGAAATGTTGGTGTGGTGTCATCAGACCTGAACCAAAACTGAAACACAGACTTCTGAATGCATGACCAAACCAGATAACCAAAACGTAAGTCGGAGACATTTATCAAAAATATCAGGTTGAGAGAATGCTGCACAGTTTGTCTTTCAAGAGGACGGTCCTGAAAGGATGGAAGGCACCAAGAGGCACTGGTGGTTGCTCCAATTATTTTGAGAGGGTGAGTGTAAAATATACTACCATGTCATAATTTGCTGACCGGGTCATTTCCCAGGTGATGGAAGTTTACCCCATCTCTTCCCTGGCCCTAGCTATATCTTCCTAGATATATCTTCTAATCTCTAAGATAAAGATTTAAATTGTGGTCTGTAAATTGCTTTGAAATGTGTGTACCATCACCCAGGTCTGACAGCGTGGAGGCAAAGGGCAATGCTGTGCATTGAGCACCCCTGCAAATGAAGCTTCTGCTCATCAGCTGGTGGTGGGCGGCCAGTCTTCTCCTTTCCAGCCTGCGCCACCACATCCTCCTGCAGGAAATCAGCCAGCACTGGGACCTGAAATCTTGGCTCGGGAGAGTTAGGATCAGTCAGAGATGTGCCTTATGTGGCTGAGGGGATGATGTCCAGGTCCCAGGTAATTACTGCGTAATGACAGTGGACATGCTTCATTTGAAAGAATGAAATATTCATATAAAATTTGGCTTTTGCCTGGCTACTTACTGAACAGAGTTGTAACTGGAGAATGAAATGAGGCCTCCGAAGGCCAGGGAGAAAGAGTAAAACACCTGAGCACCCGCGTCCAGCCATGTCACTGGGTTAGCCAGCTCAGTAACCTGCGGCATCAGAAATACAGCTTTAAGCATATGCAACATTTCTCTTCAGACCGAATATGAGGGATTTAAAAAAATAACTAAAACAAGAATGTTAACCATGCAGAACTTACCATTTTTGAAGAACCTTAATAAATATGTCAATATTTCTGTCAAACTTACTTTTTTTTTTTTTTTTCAAAAAGAAAACCTATCTGTAGGTTTTCTACAAGTATTTTGCAAAATGGTAAACAAATTACTTTCCACAGCTGACAGCTTCCAGAAAAGGTGTTTATTCTTTAGCATTAATAACGACCATTCAGATGTCTTCAAATGGAAAATGAAACTCCTTTTACTTTTGTTTAAAAACTGTTGTACAGTTAAACTATTCTCTTAGATCTTTTGTCCATAAAGCCATACTGATTAGATGGGTTCTACTCCCAGCTGGGTGATTTGTACTTTAAAGTTAGACTCATCCTTAACTAGAATACAGGAAAAGAAAGCAAGCCGCCTTACGGCAACATAATCTGTGATGATTCTTCCATTTTTTATAACAGACTTTGATGGAGGGTGGGAGAGAGTGAGAGAGAATGTATGTGTATAGGTATATTTTACATCTGATGCAAAGGATTCACCTCCCAGAATGAACATTTTAAAGGTGTCTTAGTGATAGTTAGAAAAGCACCAATGGAGGAGAATAATTATCAACTGGTTCTTAAATACATGGAGTTTCACTAAGGGACGAACCATGCAATGACTTACATTAGGAGTGAAGAGATACACAATTCCGTTGGTTGATCCTTTCAGTGTCAAGCCGCGGATTAGAAAAATGGTAAGCACCAGGTAGGGAAGAGTTGATGTTACATACACGGCCTGTAGAAGAAGCATGTAAATAAAACACTTAAATAAAACAAAAGACTTCAACAAAAATAGCACTGCAGGGAAGAAAAGAAGGGAATAAACAAGGTACTCATTAAAAATTACGTCAAGTTTCAAGCAAGTCACAATTAACATACTACAGAAAACTATGTTCAAGAGAAACAGTATGTGCAGTACATTTTGATAATAAACATTTTTACAGATATAGTGCTCCATTTAAGACAAATTGTCATTGTTGAAATTCAACTCATTCAAAAGCAGCATGAAAAATAATCTACTTCCTGAGATCAGGTTGATGCTGCCAGTGCAAAGATGGGCTCTTAGGGCTTTGCTGGGCAGCAAAACATTGATCACTTTTAGAGAGGTAATATTAAGGACTAGCACAAACTCAAATGAGTCTGTACATGTATGTTTTGAAGAGAATGGCCATAGCAAAAAGACAGTGTCCCTCGATCCTGCATTAAAGGTTAATATTAATGTTAAGGTGGTAATACCGAAAGAATGCTTTACTAGGACAAGGAAGCCAAATTACTCACAAAAATCTCCACATAAATCAAATCAAATCAAATCAAATTCCATTTCATTCAGCTTCCTTCTTCTAAAAGCAACTCCAGTGCTGACAAACATGAAGTTTTACACATGCTTTTACTCAAGAAACAGGCAGTCTCTATAGTATGATTAAGTCTGTATGAATAAAAAATCACAACACCATAATGAATATCACTCATAAAAAAACCAAAATAGAGTACCTTTCCTGTTGTTTCGATGCCTCTGATTGTGCACACGTACAGTACACCCCATGCACATGTTAAACATAACAAAAGCCACCACTGTATATTGCCTGAATCTTCAATGGAAGTGGAGATGTTTAATGTTTCTCTGTACCAGAAATAATCTACAGGAGAGCTCTTGGCACACTCTTCTATGTAATCTGTAACCACAAAATGGTTGTCATTCTGTATGTCTTTTATTTACTTGGAAAAAAAAAGTTAAATAAAAAACACCAGTGTTCTAAATTATACCACCTAATGTCAATGAATATGTTGTTGGCAAATTTCAAATTCTTAGAGGCTGGTTTTGTCGAAAAATTAGACATTTAAAAGAGAATTGTTTAACAAGGGTTTTAATACAGATTTTATTATTATTTCTGTTAATACAACCACGCAGATAAAATCTTTGCAGCTCCCTCAAAGACTCTTCTATCTATATTTTTTTCTTTTTTCCTACAAAAGTATGAGGTTAGAAGCCTCTTGTGCCAAAGAAAGTGTGGAAAGGATTTCTGAGCATAAATGTATGTACATTGCGTGGAATATGTATTTTTTTTTAGTGGAAGAAAAGCAGTTAGGCAGATGTTTTTCAATGATTGTACACTTCCTACCTCATCATTAAAAAAACAAACAAACAAAAAACACAACAAAAAAACCAACACAAACAACTTTGGGCTTTCCACATGTGTCCTGCTCTTTTTTGCCTGATGGAGTGTGGGCACCTGCCCACAGCTTCCTGCAGCCAGGCGGCTCTTCCCCTCCCACACCTCCTTCGGATCAGCAATACTTTGTCTTTCTTGTTTGTGGGGCATCGTTCAAGGTCTTGTTAGCTCAGGTCAGATGCTCAGCTCCATGCAATGCGCTGACCTGTGCAGTATTCTGCCCTGGCCTGCCCTTATATGAGGCTTTTTATACTTATTCTGGGAGGAGACGACCAAAGCTCTCTGAAGAACTGTTTACTGACCCACCAGAAGAACCTGCTTCGTACAGTTTCATGCAGGGCTGACTATGGAAAACAAAGCTGCTGTCACCAAGCAGTCTTCAAGGACCTATAGGCTGTTGTCATATCTATAGATGCAGGTGTTTCATATGGATTACACATCTCTTTTTTCTTTTTTCTTTTTTTTATCCTTTTCAGTATGCTAACAGAGGGGCTGTTGGTGAAGAGGTGGATGAAACACATTGTCAAAATCTGGAAAATGTTAATATTTATGCTAGACGTGCTCTTTGTGAATATTCTGTATGTGAAGGCATCTGTCAAAATCAGCCCTGAAGTTTCATATAAAAAGTCAAAGTTTGGCTCAAAGATTAAGCGTCGATCACACTTCATATAATGTGAATTTTTACAAAATGCAAGTATTGAAATAGCACAATGTTCCTGACAGGACTGCCGTGCCTTGCTGCTGTTTTACAGAAAGAGGCTCAATTGGGCTAATTGCTAGAAACAGAAAAATGTGCTGTGCAACAAAATACGGTATTTCATAAAATATACCTGTTCTGTTGTCGTTGAGAGGACAGCTACTCCAAGGCAGGGGCTCTTGGAAGGAGTTGAAGAAATACCACATTACCCAGGCAATAATAGTGTTATAATATAAACCCACCAGGAAGGATACAAACATTGCCGCTATCCCTAAAAAAAAAATAAAATCAGAACACAATGTAAATTTCAATGCTCTTGTCTTCAAGACATATCAAAATATATGGTATGAACCTCAACTTTTCCCTAATCTCCTCCCCATCCTAGTTCCATGGCTAACAGCCTTTCCCCTCGCCTTTCTTTATTTTGGACGTAGGTTTAACCACTGTGAATTTGCTACGTAAAGGTTGGACAGATGAGTCCTACATAAATGTACAGCCTAAAGCTACTTTGGGACTGAAGCTGACACCCACTTAGAAGCCAGCATCATGAGTGGACTAACTCCCTACAGACACTGCATAATCCTCTTCACGGTCTTGCCTGCTGATATCTAGAGAGTTTGGGATGCTGGGTACATGCTCAACTGACTGGGGATTTTGCCTAAATGACACCAAGATTATCTTTCCCTTCCACAATGGCATTGCAGAGATCAGCAGGTGCATTTGGCTAATCTTTGTTGTATAGGATGGATAGCTGCCAGGAGGCACAGTCTGTGAAAAGGTGCAGGATTCAAGCTGGTAACTCTCCTTGTCCGCTTGCTCCCAAGTAACTAACCTCTGGTGACTTCTCCGGCAGACAGTAAAAGCTAATGATTAGCTCCTGAGGGCTCTTAGGTTCTGAAGAAGTTTGAAAAATTCCAGATGCAATGAACAAGTATCTTTTGAAAATGGTTTACAGATGCAGTGGAATCCCAACAAACGTCCTCACTGGCTGCATTTCTTCCTTTTCAAGTGTGTGGTAATCACAGAATCACAGAACAGCTGAGGTGGGAAGGGCCGACTGGAGGTCATCTTGTCCAGCCCCTGCTCAAGCAGGGCCACCTACAGCCAGTTGTCCAGGACCGAGTCCAGGCAGATTTTGAATATATTCAAGGATGGAGACTCCACAACATCTCTGAGCAGCCTGTGCCAGTACTTGATCACCCTCCCAGTGTTTCCCGATGTTCAGATAGCACCTCCTGTGTTTCCTGTGTAATGAGGTACCTGTGGTGTTTTTAATGCTGCATCGTGCTGTTTTTACTACATTGTCGGCTAGAGTGTTTGAATACTTAGAAGTCTAATACAGATGTGCAGAAGTATTTTCTGCAAAATACCATCTCCGTGGCTTTTAGCGTGGTACCTCTCTCAGATATAGGAAAGTAGCGTTATATAGAGCTGAGGTCTTGTAGACCAGCTTAGAGAAAGATTCAACTACTACTTATCCAATGAATAGTTGCAGAACAAGTTTTTGGCCACTTAAATGTTCATCCTAATGGTAAAAACAGCCAATATCAAATACAGAAAATATCTCTGACGCCCAAAAGTGTTCTCAAACTAGAGAAAGGGTTTAATTGGACCCACAGTCCCTGGGAACATGGACACAACATTGTCATAGTGCCTTATCGTGATTAATGTGTTCTGTCAATGGAGAGTTAGTGAGAAGGGAAAAAGAATAGATCCTGGAATCTCTTATGACACACCAGAACAAAATCCTGAAGCTTTGCTCTTAAGGTTATCAGTTCAGAGACTTGTGCTTTCTCAGGTGGCTTTTTATATCCTCTTCAGACTTACCAACCCCTTTCAGGGTAGGGTGGATAGAGCTCCAGACACCCACACTGCCTTTCCTCAGCCTTTGACCAATGGCAAACTCAAGATGAAGCAGGGGGATACCCTCCAGGACTAGCAAAATCAGGAAAGGGATCATGAAGGCTCCTGAAATGGATACGAAAAAAGAAAAAAAAAAAAAAGATGTTTCCCATCAGTAAAGTACTACAACAAAGCACAAACTTTAGGTCTGAGGGCTTTTGAAACAGCAAGAGAGTTGTAAGCATACTTGTAGAAACCCTCCTCCAGTTTCTGAACCATGCCCCTTCCAAGCAGGGGACTTCATCACATATGTGGTTTCAGGTAGGAATTCTTACTCTTCCCAAGTGACAAATATACACTCCCAAGGTTAAACTTTGAAGAAGCCACCTTCGGATTGCAAGTGGAGAAAAGGTAGGTGCCTTCCTAGAATCACTTTTTTTTTTTTTTTTTTCTGCAAAAGATTATGGTTTTATAATTGTGAATCATGCAAATTATATGAAGTAGTTAAATGATCTAAGCAAGATACCTCGAGAGATTAGGCAGGAGCCTGGGGCTGTCTACATGAAATAACCAATAACTTCCTGGCAGCTGTGTTCAACAGCTTTCATGTCTGAATAGAAATGATCTGAAGTCCAGGGTTCAAACGTTGTTATGACAAGTATAGGACAAGTTTTTTAAATTCTTTTTTTCCTGAATAAAGTGTACCTCGGACATGGGCGATAACATGTAACACCACACTGGAATACCAAAGTGCAGACTCAAATGCTTGAATATTACTACAAATTAGAATTATGGTTATCTGTCATTAAAAGAAGACTTAACTTCCTAATCATAGGCATAAAATAATCAAAGTGCATTAAAAAAACCCAGAAAACAGTATGTGAATGGTTCAGGTTTGGGTATTTGCTGACTTTTTTCTCAGGTAAGCAACAAAAATCAGATAGCAAGTGAAAGAGGAAATTTGAAGAATGGAAACTACAGTTTTGAATTCAAGGCAGTTGAATGTTTTTTGGAAGAGCTAAACTGCATGCTTGTCTGCCCCATGAGTATCTTCTTGATGTCATCTACACCACAGTTTTAGAAACAATCATTTCTGCAGTCTTCATTATCTATGTACTTCAATAAAGTCTCCTAAAAACAGTATTGTATCAAGTGGCCACTATTATAATGAAATCATCCAACTATACCTTTTACTTTCTACTCCTATGGAATAGAAGTAACATTAGTTATTTACCTGTCTTTCATTGATATTTTTAAGATTTGCTAATCAAAACCAGTAGTTTTGAATACATACAATGCTTGTAAAATATTCAAAATGCTGAGCACTTCAAAAATGCACATGCCACACATCAGGTTGAATGACTAATCACTGATGTGCCAGAAAATACATTTTTTTCTTGAAGTCAGTTGCCAAAGGTAGCTGTACAGACATGATATTCTCAGACTTCTGCAAAGCATGTCATTTAGCAATGCAAAAACTTATTACTAAAAATTTAACATTTTTCAAAATCAGTTTAGCTCATCTTGCATGCATTAAAAACTATCTATCACTGTAAAAATGGAGACTGAAAAACTGAAGAGGTTTCAAAGGAGAGAGAGAAGAATAACTGACTCAGGACATATTTTTTATTAGTGAAAAATTGAAGGGCTCATTATGAATTATTTGTAGAGAGGTTTGCTAAACTTGCAACCCTGCTGGCTCTTCCTCTCTTTCTTCTGTATCAGTCTGTCATCTTGGAAAATGGATAATACGGGCATCATCACCAAGGAGGACAGTATCCCATTTGTTTTCTTGCCCACTTCTCACATCTCAGCAACATTCCCTTTTCCAGAGGCCATGCAAGAACAAAAGCCTTGCATTAGTGGGGAGCAGCTACGTGTTAGATCTAGGAGCCTCAAGCTGGTACTCTCTCACCTTGGAGGAAGGTGACTATTTTGCAATGCCAGAAAGGAATGAAGGATGTTCGTCCACCTTAGATTTGAGGAAACAGAACTCCTCTAGTTGCAAATCCAAACTTAGCACTGTGGTCTTAGCTGAGATACCATTACAAATGGCATCAGTGCTACAGCAATCACCTCCTGACTCGTGTAGTTCCAAATACGTATTTTCACACCACAAACATGTGAAACATACAGGGCATATTTCAATTTTAGAGGGACTAGGATCACTTCCAAGAAAAGGTTCTTCTACTCTGTCTTCCCACCACTCTCCAGGGACTTCTACAAAATTACAGGCAGCAAGAGCTGCTAATGTCAGGTGTAATGGGGCAGTCCTCTCCGTGCCTTACTGACTGGCTGCTGAAAGGCAACTGCGCCAGAAATGGTGATGTACTCTTCAGCTGCCTGTGCCCTGGAGTCATTGTTGATGGTGCAAAAGTCTTACCCAACTCTGGCAGAGGTTCTGGCATTTGTTGAAACTGTGTCAGACTCAGTCACTGCAAGGAACTGACTCCCTCTGTCCTTTCAGACAGTTTCTGGCATTTCTAATGTTTTGTCCCGTTTTATCTGCATGGACTTGTTTAGCTGTGCTGGAACGTGCACTGGCACGCACGTAAGGGCCCCTCTTCATCTGATTAGACATGCAGTGCAAGAAGATTTGGCTTCAAAGAGTTTGTTCTCTACTGATACACCACCCTATTTCTGTGAATAACACTTCTCTCAACTGTTTCATTCTTGCTTTCACAGAAAACAGGATTTTTGCAGTGTACGCAAGGAGTGCCCTCTCACCATTGAGATCCATCCCCCTACATCCCGATGGCTTCCTTCCTACCTGGGAGGGTCACTGGGACAGCCTCCACACACAGAGCCTCTGGCCTTTCACAGAGGCAAAGTTGCTTATCAATGCCTGGAGCTGCAAGCAGCCAGAACTATGTCATGTGCTCCAAACTCATGTCAGGCTGGCACACGCCTTCCCTCCGGTCACACTTTGTTGAGGAGCTCTCATGAGAGTGAGATGAGATAAGGACGAGATAATTGTATTTGCACCAGCAATTTTTAGTTGCAGAGCATTCTCTCTGTTTTAAGCCCAAGACACCTCCTAAGAGTCAGAAACCTGACCCTACAGAGTTTGTATGGCTGCTCTGTCTGGATCTTTTCTTTTTACCTCCCCTTTCAGATGCTGGATAGGTCTCTGCTGTACCGCAATCTCACTGCTCTCTGGCAAAGCCCTTCCTCAGCAAGGGTAGTAATTAAATCCAGAAGATGGATTTGTACAGCTACCTGATCCAAATATTCCTCGTTTGCACTCGGGGTAAGCCCTTGTTACCCTTTGGAACTCAACTTGCAGTCATTTTAGATCATCTCTTGAAACTTAAGAACGGACTGGCAGATAATTCTGATAAGGTGCATTGCTTAACTATCCTTACTCCTAATGGAGACACGTCACATGTTTTCATCAGCTCACGGTGAGATCGCTTAAGGACTTGATTAGAAATTCTCCCCCTGGTCAAAGATCTTGTTGTGTAAGGAAATACACAGCCTTTATAGTCCTTTCAATCTATGACCACTTGCTTCTTATCATACCTGTCAAAGAAAATATTTTTTTTGTTAGTGACAACCACTGCCAGTGGAAGAGAGGGAAGATCAGGCCATTTCCTACGAAACAACAGAAGCATTTCCTTTAGAAAGCATTCAAAGGTAGTCTCAACTTTCCGCTTTCAGTGAAAGCAGGCTCATTGATGTTCTAATTTGGGCTCCATTTTTTCCATGCTTGAGACATTCTTGCAAACCTTAGATGCATAGAGCACCTCTACTCACAGAGGTCTAGCAGCCTGGGTAGACGTCGTTCCTCACCCTCCAAGAAAGGGAGATTCAGCAACAGCACTGCCCCTACATGGTAACTCTCCCTGTGGACAGCACAGAGCATCAAATTTGCTGCAAGACTCTCAGAATTGAACCATCTTCTGTGGTGGACATGCCACGAGTGCTCTATCAACCTCAGGCGATTTCCTGAGGTCTCGAGATACTTACAGAGGGACCTTTATTAAGATGTCATGAAAGAAGTCTTTAAACATGACACATCTTTGACAGAGCAGTCAGATAAAGCGACTCCATGACCTTCCTCGCGCAGCCACAAAAAGGGGAAAGAATGCCTTTTGTGAAGCCATCTATCATGTGAAAAAGGTGTCCTGACCAACTGCCTGCTTGCAGATGCCCAGCTTCCTCACTACCCTGGAGTCACTGGGAAATAAATTTCAAGTTCTGGGATGGACACAAATGAAGAAGGAGGGTCTCCATCCACCCCTTTCACTATCACGGACATAAAATACATGGTGTGCGTATGCACCTGCAGTGCAGAATTTATATCCCTACGAAAACAAATACAAATAAAACAGTTCTAGCTTGAAGGGCCATCCATGTGTAGCACAGTAGCTCGATAATTTAAAAATGCAGAGTGTGATGTGTTAGAACTGGACAATTAAGTAACACCACCTATATTTAGCTGCAGGAATATTTGTAAATTTTCAAGAGAAATAAAACTGGAGATCTCAATTATTTACGCCACTTCTATTCCCTTTCTTGGCTTTTTCTCTTTCCAGGGTTCAATTCTAACAGCCAGCTCAGAAATCTAACTCTGTTGTATTTTCCATTTCTCTCAATTTCTCCCCAACCTTTCTCAAAGAAGCTATAATGGGGAAAAAAAAAAGTGACAACGATTCTGCAAAGCTGCAATATGGGACATAAAAAAAAATAATCAATGCTTTTTGAGCTGTCACAATTTTATGAACCTAACAAATAAACCAATGATCTGAAAATAAATGTTGTACAGACAGATATAAACAATGAGTTATCTTTCCAGTCTGAAAACCTTACAGCTGAGATATTAGATTCTCCCCCTATTTCAGTACTGTATTTCAGAACATATAATATTTGCTTTGAACATCTGTATAGCTATTACTCTCTCTTTAATCTAAGAGTTTCTAATGTGAAATTGAAAAAAAATATTATTGCTTTCACCTAATTCTTCACAAAGGGAAGACAGGTAGACTTTAGATGGAGATGTTTTTCTATACTATCATATTCTTAGACCTCAGCTGTAGTGAGGGTAGTCCAGGAAGGAACTGTTGATGTCATTGCTGTCACTTTGTTCAGTGTGGCGTGCACAGAGATGAATTCTCCCTCACGCAGTGGCAAGGTTTACTGCAGCATATGCGAGCTGTAGACTTAAAGACCTTTTTTTTAAATATCGACGGTTTAAACATTAAATATACATGCTCTTTTTTATAATACTCATCAGGGCTGAAACAAAAATGTTCAACTGTTGATTAAATGACAATTTGCTCAATAAAGATTAAACAAAAGCTATGTGCAATGTCAGAGATAGCTATCACATGAAAAGGGAAATTCAATCTCATTAAGCCAGTGAAAGCACTGAGGCAAACACTGTAGCTTTTACATTGCGTGTATATTGAAATCTAGTTCACCTGTGGTAATCATGTATTTTACAACTTTTAAGATGTGAAAAGGATAAAATGTGCTTTACTCTACCCAATTTTACGGGGGTAAGTATTCCATTTTTAAAAAATATAAGCTCGTTATCTATGACAACAGAAGTAAGTAAATTATGTAACCACCATTTTCTTTTTGTGTATTTGGGTTATCACGATGTTAAAACACTATCATAGCGTTGCGTGTAGGAAGAGGCAGCCCTCAAATCATTCTAGGCTTAAGTTCAAACATCTGAAAATAAGAGCTATCTATACAACTCAGTGTTCCTAACTACCTTCACTACAGTCAATTTGGAGAGAAAAAATTCACCTTCCTTGAAGTCCAAGTCCTACAAGGGTAAATTTTATACTTCAGTGTAATCTGGTTATGTTTCATAAGGGATATAAAATGTGCAAACACTGATTCACAAAGTAGGTGGACATCCAACCTCATCTGGGAGCGTCCTTGCTGAAATACTATCTACACCCTGGCTACCAGACCTCACCTGCGCTAAATGACTCCAAACGTTCATCCATATAACTCATGTTTCAAAAAGAAAGAAGTTAAGATAGCAAAGCCAACTTCGGAAATTAGAAACTGTTTTCATGAGGTAGTCTATGCAACCTTGGTTCTGCATGCACCTTATGAGACAACCTCTAATTATGTGATCACATGGGACTTATTCTCATGCTCAACAGATATTTACTGTATGGTAATTAGCTTTATGCTTTTTTATCTCTTAATGCACGGCCATAATCCACCATCATATCCAAAGTGAGGTTTAGGACGCTGTAAAATAAACATGCCAGGGACAGGCTGAGGAGCAGCATAATCCCCATCTCCAGTGAAAGAGAGCAGCAGCAGGGATTCCTGCTGCTCTGCACCCAGGATTCAGTGAAGACGTATCTTGAAGACCCAAAGTATGAAGACATACATCATCCAGGGTAAAGGCACTGAACAGAGTAGGGAGAAATGGAGGTTCCTCAGCACACTCACAAGTGTGACTTATGCTTTGTTTCAGTTAACTTGGAAGAAGGTGCATAACGTTGCAGCTTTCCCCTACTCTGTTACAGAGGCATGCCTGTGTCCCTCAGTGGGCCACACGAATGCAAGGATGAATGAATCATCTTGGCCACTGTGTTGAGTGGCAAAGAGTAAGGCAAAACTTGCCCCAAATGTCTAGTAAATACCTATTTCCAGCTGGAGGTAGTTGATACCAGACTTAAGAGTGTCTGTGCAATGAAAGATGATGCAGAGTGCTGCATCTACTGGGTGTCTACTATGTTGTGAACACGGCTGAATGGGAATTAGAGATTGCAGGAGCCAGGAAATCTCATGAGGCAGAAAATGTCTCAGCAACAAAACATCTTCAGCAATAAGAACTTCAAGATCTGTTTTTACAATACGGATAGTCACACGTTCAAATTCAAAGCCATCCAGCCAAAACCAGAAAGAGTAATTTCTTTTTTCTGATCGAAGGGAGAAGTTGGAGAACTGTAATGAGAGGATGGCAGTGGTTGCAGGAGTTGGATTTGGACCTCCCAGAAGAGGCTGAAGTGCAGCACAGGGGGAGGAGGGATTGCACAACAGCTCTCCACCCTCACCCACGTGCGATGCAGTTAAGGAGTCCTTTCTATGAAGCCTTGGGAAGGCATTGCTCCTCACTTTTATGTACTGATAAGAGTCATAGCATTTGGGGCTATGCAGAAGAACTGATAGAGAAAGTAGCATGTCTGATTGCAGGGACACATATCTGTACAGTAGCTCTAAGCCCAGAGCCAGCTACGTCATTTCTTTGCTATGTGCTGCCTCTCAACTTCTGCCTAAAATTTGAGTGAGAGAGCCCCAGGGAAGCAAGAAGAACTGTTGGTTTTGGGGGATAACTGTTGTTAGTGTTCCCGAGCAAGGACAAACCACAGGATGATGAGAAAGAAAAATAATTGCTGCCAAAAGATAAATTAAAATACAGAACTGACAGACACACACACAAGCAATTCATAAACCTTCACTGACATCAGTCAGAAAACCATGATCCATATCAAGTTCTCTGTGTTTGTTGGATGTTCACTTTTCAGCTGCATTTCATACGGCTAGAACATGAGGGAAAGGAAAGACAGACAGAAAAGCAGGACAGTGCCTATAAATCAACCCTGGGAAACAGGGTTTCTAAGATTAAGTAGAACCCGAGAAGCCAGTAAGTGCCATGAATTTTGGAGATATCCATCCTCTTCTTCAAATTAAAATTGTCACACATGGAAAAGTTGTCATGATTTTTTTTTTGTCTTGTAACTTTTTTGTTACAAGAGTTGGCTGCGCTGCAAATGACCTTCAGTTTGCACTGCAAACTCTAAACACCAGCCCATGTCAGAAAAATCTCAATGTTAAAAGCATCTCTTCTTGCAACTGAGTCATCTGTTGTTAAATGTCCCTGAATTTGTACCAACAACTCCCCACAGAGCCCTCCTTGGTCCCTCCTCTGCCTCGGAAGAGCAGTTTTTAAACATCTCACTGTGTACATTTAATGAAATTTACTTTGAAATGCTGTTCCTTAAGCCAAAAGTTTTCATTCAAGATCAAATATTATGAAGGAAAAAACACTTTTTACAGATACCCTAGAGTGAAATGCAGATAACAAGTACATAGTGGGCAGAAAAGACTATCAGAAAATGAGAAATTTATGCTGTCATATAATATTTCAGTAATGGTTCAGCTCAAGATAGCCTTTAAAAACAAAGAGCAAAAAGTGAAACAAAATTTTAGTATGGTCCTTCAGTACTAACCTGAACCCTAAGGAGTCACAGTAAATTCTATGGTAAATAGCATACATTTGGACTTTAAATGACTTAATAACACCAACAGCTAAAAGCATATTCTTAACGTTAACTGCTTTCATGCTGTTACTCCCATCATAAATTACACACACAGTGACCCTACAGCCGATACACAGATCAGTCCAAAACCAATGAAAACCCTATTATGAAAAGATCATTTGGGACGATGATCAGAATTATACTTCCAAGTAGTTTATCAATTTTTTTAAGTATACATTACATACATATGTATGTATGTAAGTAACAGATTTAGATTGAGAAAACATACTATGTACATGACAGTGCAAAACTGACTAGATCAATCCTGCGTCCTGAAATAAAACCAGTCCCTTCTTTTTTTTCCACCACTAACACGACTTCACTGGGTGTTCATAACCTGTGAAACAACCTTCTCCATTAGACAGTCTTCTAGAGATTAACATCACCGTTCTTACAGGAACTGACCAGTTCTAAACATATTCCATTATTTTTTTCCCCCCCAAAAAAGGATTAAACCTAGTTTATAGCGAAAGTTAGTTAAGATATATTAAAGACATACCTCCTCCGTGGCTCTGACAGAGATACGGAAACCGCCACACATTTCCTAAGCCCACACAAAACCCTACGCACGTCAGCATATACTGAGCCTTGTTATCCCATTTTGGTCTGGAGTCTGCCTCTTCTTTCTCAAGGACCTCAAGTTCTCCATGGGAAGGTATCCTGTCCTCCAGGCCAGGATTGGGCAACTGTAGCTTCACCATATTTCCAATTTCCTGACTGAAAACGCTGCCCCAGAGAGGAGATAACGAAACAGGCAGCTAGTTAGAAATCTGTGCAAAAAGAGAACATCTATTTGCTGTCTCCAGCTATATATAGTGAACCTTTGGCACTAAACTTGAAAGTGCAGGCTTGTGGTAAAAAGAAGCGTCAGCAAATCATTCGATTGACCAAGTCAGCTCTGACACTTATTAATGCTTTATCTGTCAAGGTTGTATGGAACACTCTGCTCATCTAGTGGGAGACATTGATTTCAGCTAATGTAATTCAGGAGATAATTTGGCTATAAAATGTAATCGCCTATAAGGTTATGAAACACCCCTCGCCACTCCCCTGTTTGAACTCACTTAAATATATATATAGCCCTAGCAAATATGGAGTAAAAAGATTCCACTGGCCTCAGACTCAATATAGAGGTTTCATACTATTTTTTATCAGAGAGATAAACTGCTTGTGAATCACCATCACATTCAGTTTCCCATAGCATATGCTTACAAAATTGTACATTTCATGATAATTAAAGAAACATGTTCCTCCTTCTCTGTAAGAGATCTTACTGTACTAAATGCTCTGACAAAAAGGATGAAGAATGAAAGGGATTATAAAATTTGACCTTTAAAATCATAAGCTTAATTTGCTTACCCTAATGCTTCTAATCATTATAGAACAAGGTCTGAAGAACACAACATCTTTCTTGTAAATGGACTTGAAATCAAAGGTCCCTTCACCTTTTCATGACCCTATGATACACTGGTCAAAAATAAAAAAGACACTGGTTAACAAACATCACAGATACCACTCACATCCTCATTCTTTCGGTACAATCACAACAAGCCTTTTTTTATTTGTACCTCAGTGTTATTGAAAGGTAAGTACTTGCCATGGAAAACTATACATAAAATCTAACACAGTATATGTCGTAAGAAAGAATTTTGTCAACTAAGCCCTACAGGTTCATTGAATATAATGATTCTGGGTGGTCAAAACAAAGAACTAGAATGGGTCTTGTAAGTCCAGCCCCTGCCAAAGAAGATGAACACATCACAACATCCCTTTGCAACCTTATCGTGTTGCTTCAAAACTGATTTTTTTGTACTCCCTGTTTCTAAAAGGCTGGTCTAGAACTTTAGTCCTCATGCCCCAAGAAGGCTGTTCATTACCTCTTGAACAGAAAAGTTACAAAAAAAAGTCTTCATCCTTGACATGGACAACTGTATACATTAACCCAGATAGATTTTCTCTGTGCCTTGTTATAAGGTATTAATATTTCCCTGACATTACTTAAACTATCTTTATTAGTCTGCCTTGCAATGGCACTTGCCTTTTTCATGACCCCATCAGCTCTGTGGATGAGCTATCTCCTGATTAACCACTGGATCAAAGTCTTTCTTCTCCTTTGGCAGGTCTAATATTTCCTGGCTTGCATGAGAATTTCTTTTTCTAAGTTACCAAAAGCATATTTTAAATTTCATTCAGTCACTGTTACTGCAGTACATTGAACTACTGAGTTCATCCTGAGTGATACTTTTTCAGCATTCTGAACACTTCTGGGTTGTGCCATGAGTATTTTGGTAACATGCTACTGCTTTTTGCCCTTAGTCATTAGTGAAAGAATGACAAAAGACTGTTCCTAACTGATCCTTGAGGAACTGCATTAGTAACCTCTTGGACCATCATTTCTGCTTTCAGCACAGCTTACCATCATCATCAGATCTTTACCTAGTTCTTTGTTTACTTTATATCTCCTACTTAGCTCACCTAATACATCCAGTTGTGGTCAAGTAGCAACTGCTTTACTGAAGTCCAAAAAGATTACCTTTACAGTATTTCCCTTTTCTAGAAAAATAAATTTTCACTTATAAGTGGCAATAGAGAACTTTCAAATTGCAGCTCTTCAACTTCTTTTTGGAGAAAGACATTGACCTTTTGGTCAATAGCAAGAAACTGCACAGTCCAGGAGCTCACAAGTCATCTGGATTATTATTCTGCCTCCTGAATCCCTGGAGGATAATCTTTATATTCATGCTGTAGGGAACATGAGGCAGTAATAAAGACTGAACAGAAGACAAATAGGAAGAAACAACACCCTCCCCTAATTTATTTTGTAATATTCATACATTCCCTGACTTGTAAGCTTCAGTTCTACAGCTTTGCAAAGTTGTGTGCAGACCTTCTTTCAACCACTGAATCAGATCATGATTACATCATGTCCGGGCAACATATCTTACAACTACAATCTAATGACTCTATGTAATAAGAAATCTTTCACAATCAAAATTCTGTATAGAATTTATTGAACCTAAAATAGCATGTTTCTTCTTAAGCACAATGCAAGCAGGCATGGAAGGAACTAATGTAGCTTCCTTTGGGAATCAAGTAATATGAGGACAAATCAATAGGATATGAAATAAATTCACACTTGTATTATTACAATCTGAAAACTTCTCACTGTTAAGTTTCACGTGCAAGCGGTTTCCATCAGGATCCAAAAATACATTCCAGGTTGCATTCTACTGATTTAATCCAAAATGTCTTTCCGGAGAAGTTTATCTTACTTGGGTGATGCCAGGCTGCCGTGGTTGTTAGTTATCTATCGGTTGTTAAATATTTGCAGAAGCAAATATGCTGGTATAGCATCTAGCTCAAATTTCTTTATCAGTGTAATTGCACGGCTAATGATCTCGGGAGGCACAGCGCTTTTTGCTGAAGGACCTGCCGTAGCAATGACACCAGCTCCAACATGACCACAACTGGGCGGAGGGGTTGTCTACATTGCCACCCTGTGGACTCGAACAAACACGTTGGGGCTGCTCTGCGGTAGTCACAGTCACTTGCTTATTCGACAGAGCCCTTTTCTTTGCTCTAAGGTAAAATTCTCCTTCAATTAACACAAGGCTTAGGTTTGGCACGTCCCACGGGGGTTAGTTATGGCTAATAAACATCTAGGAACTCAATCCTTTCACCATATAGGCCGATAAACAAGATCTGTTTTGCAAATTGTTAATTATAAAGGCGGGAGTAAATGGGTCTTACATTTAGATTGGATTACTTGTGTTAAAACATTTCTAATGACATGTTTGTCTTTTTGTCTGCTACCCCCATATTTTTAATGTACCATTTTTTCAAAAGTATACAAAAATTAAGCCAACTTCTCTGTAAGTAACTCACAATTTTACAAAAACTTGAAATATCCGCTTTCTAAAAGTCATATATTTTACTGGAATATACACATATATACATTTGTGGAAGAATATAGGTGTACTCCTTTTATTAGATGAAAATGTCTTTCATCTCACAGAATGACGAAGATGTTAGGAAAGAGAAAGCATATGAGAGGGGGTAGCAGTAAAGAAAAGAAGTGGCAGTAGAAGGGTATCAGATGTGTAAATCAAGACAACAGCAAGGACAGCGCCACTTGTCTCCCTCTGCGAGGCGAGATCCGGGCATGGTGTGGTACCCGCCTGGGCAGAGGGGCTCCTGGCTATGGGCAGCCCCTGCTGTGTCTGCTGTAGCCTGGGCTCCACGAGGACTGCCCCTGGCTGGGAGACAAGCCCTCCACCCCTGAGGTGCAGGTGGGACCTGACACTCTCTCCCAGGCTGACCACCTAGCAGCTGCTCCTGCATATGACCTTGCAGTGGTCTCTTTCATGCTGGCATGGGTGCTTCTGGGCCAGTACAGCTCACTTGCCCTGCAGGAAGCCATGCCCACATGGAGAAGGACAGGCTCTTCTCTCCCGTGAATGAGTGGAGTTGACTGACTGAAGGACCTGGCTGAAGAACTCGTCTTCTTCTGCCCTCCATCATGGGCTGGAGGGGACTGCACTGGGGGTACCTCTTCTGGCTGGGTCCTGTGAAGGGGATAATGAGGAGCAACCAGCAAGACAGGGCTGGGGCCTGTTCTTTTAGAAACCGAATTCCTTTAATTTAAAGCAATTGAGAAAAGCAGAGAGTAGCGGCAATATATGTGGTTTGCATCCAGCCATAGGAATGAAATACAATATGGTCCTTTCCTTGTGTTCCCATTATCCCTGGTGTGACATGGGACAAGCCTGTAACTCAAAATAGTTTCAGAGTGACATTTACAGAGAGTTTCAACTAAAGGCAATTAATCATAAACACCTAGTTTTTCCTCTAATCTTGCTTTACAATATTCCATGCTATTAGTATTAGCTACATTATTTTCTGACCCTTTTTAGTACTGTAGCAGATACGGGTGTGAAACCTCTTACACTAGTGAAGCTGTAGCAATATCTCACCAGCATTAATCATATGTTTTTTCAGTCAGCTTCTACTTTGTAGTAAAAGCAACATACACAACAATCACAATTACTCTCAGTTGTGCGATGAGCCCAAAACAGGAAAAGATGGAAATGTAAAGAGAGTGGTAACTACACAGCTAAATGCCTAAAAACCACAGTATTCTCATTTGGAAGCAACAAGTGGTAAAGATATAATAAAAGTGAAGAAGAAGAAAATTCAGAGGTTAAATGAAATGCTCCCTCTGACAGCCTGTCCCTGGCAAATATCTGTTTGGATCATCTTTTAAAAAATGTGGAGAAAACACAAAATCCTTTTATGAGCTGCCAATGGCTAAGATCCTTAACCAGCCATACAAAGAAGGAGCACTGAAGCCTGGGTTCGGGAGGATACTCAAAATCCCCAGCCTAGGGGACACTAATGAACCTATTAGAACAGGAGATATGCAGGTAAAATGTTTCCAACTCACTTAGTTTTAAGGCTAATAATCAACAGCAGGTGGTTATGGAGTTTACCTTGCCAATAAATGTTCTGTAGATCTTTAACTTTATCCAAGTTTTATGCTCTGTTGTTCTCAAACTCTACCTGATAAGTAATTAAAAGACACAGCTCCTCAGCTGGCATGATTTGATTTCCCATGTGTGTGCTTCAAGGCTGCTGTCGTCAGCCCACAGCAGTTCAAGCAGGGATACCTTGAAGGCTTTGGGGAAGTCCAATAAGCTTTGGAGGATAAAATCTCTTTCCATGCGATTGTAAACTTCTCCAGATGGGAGAGAAGTCCTTTTGTGGCAGCAGGTATGACTGCAGAGGAGAAACTTCCACAAGCATCCTGTTCTTGAGTGTTCTTCTGGTGTTGGGGAATTTCCCTCAGCAATCTGACATGCCTAGAAATTGCCGGTCCATGTTTACTGTGGAAGTAGTGGTGTCCTTAGCCACAGAAGAATTAAAGAGAACAAGCTATGAACATCATGTCTCATGTAGTTCATCCAGAATCGAGCTGGCACTGATGCCCATGTGGCACTTTTCTCCTTATTATCTTCCAGAAATAGGCACGATCTTTATTTTTGTATATAGTGGTAGTTTGCAAAATACTGACTTCAGCTTTGTACATAAATATTTCACTGAAGTAATATCAGCTCCAGCAGCACCATCCTTCTTTGTTTTGTTCTTCTCGTTGACACCAGGGAGGGAGATGTGCCGTCCTTAGTGTTGCACTGCATACATTCAGAAGATCCCCAAAATATTGCTTTCATCTTTGAAGAATACATTTCACCTTTGGGATCTCTTTGGGGAAAACTAGGGGTAAGGTGGATAGGTGTAGAAATGCTTCTGTGGACAGCACCAAATTATCTGATCTCATGATGGCTAGCGTCACCCTAAATTTCTTAGCCAGTAAAGCGCTATTGCTTGGACCTTTCTCACCACATGCATCTCTAGCAGGCAGCAGAGTTTTTTGACAATTGTAGGTTGTTGCTTGCCGTGTTCATTAAGCAATGAACTGTGTACTTTAATCAAGGTTGTTACTGTTTTCTTTTCCGGTGCTGTAGTATACAATGAGATGCTAATTGGTTGCTGAACTACATCCAATCCCTGCGTGCCACCTATGCGTAGAGGTCTACTGCAATACCCACTTTAGTGGAGACAAGTTCGTTTTGTCTTGGCCACCAAACACCACGTTTTTTTCTCGTCTTTCTTGTTATTACGCTGCAGTCGTGTTTGGACCAGTGAGCTCTGACCTTGTAGCATGGGAGATGTGCTCCAGAGGGTGTCTCTGAGGCTGCTGGCTAGAAGAGCCATTAGCCACAAGGGGGAGGTAGTAGTTAATAATATGAAGCACCAACCACTTTAGCTGAGAATTTCGTTCTGATAGTGTAAATCGAGTTCAGAAGTGAAGTATCTCAGAAATACAAACCCGCAGAAGCAGTTATAAAGAGAAGGGTGAAGAGGTGTTTTTCCAGCAGCTGAATGGCTCAGGCTGGGATCAGCTTGGAGCACAGGGTTCTTGGGACAGCGAATGGCCATCACAGCAGCTCTCACAGTCCCTCTGCACTCTTCAAACTCTTTCCCAGACTCTGTTTCCAGCAGCACCATTTACTTTCAGTTGTTTGGTTCTTGCCATTAGTATTATACATAGTAGCTAGCACGTTCAGGGGTATTTTACTAATAATGTTTCATCTTTTTCACTTTCTCTGGTGACTATTCATAATGTGTAAACAGTCTTTTTGCACAACTCCTTCCACGGTAATTTCTCAGAGAGTGGTACCTTGTGAGCAGGATTATATGCTATGACTGCTCTTGTCCATTTGGAATAAAGTTTGCCACACAGGTGGCTTGTTGGCCACCACCCTTAGCACTGTTGTACAGTAGGAGATTACGTGTACAAGCTGGGAGGTGTGACCATTTTTTAACAGCCCTTCTGATGTTAAGCTCCAGACTTCGCATCCTTTGTGTCTGCGTGGTTCACCAATTATGGGAGTCTCGGTACTGTGTAGGTCTTCAAAGTTGTGAACTTTCTGTAAAGGTTTTGACAGAGCTTTTCCCATGTTAGAAAACCAAGAATCAAGTTTCAATATTCAGATTTAGATGTCCCTATCCAGAGGTGGATTTTCAACCCAGGGTATTTTTCAGAATCTCCTGGAGCAATTGTGTTTGGCTTATATTGAATACCTTCCAGTGGCTGCAGTCATCAGTCGTATGTGTCCTGGGTAGGTTTGATGAAAAAGCCATGACATTTGTCCCTCCTGGTTTTTTAGATCAATGCACTCACAGAAAGATTTCTACAAAGGAGACGTGTTTTGTATCTTCTCCCATGTGTTGCTTGGCAGGACCCAGACATCAGCAAAGGCCAAGATGCTAATCTGTTCTTGCCATATTGCAGCATCTGCTCTGGTGGAACCCATCGTCACCTTCTCCTAGGTTGCAGAGTAATGGATTGATTGGGTGACAGTGGATCCCCTTGTCTGACTCTGACCCTGATGGTAATTGGCTCAGCACAATCCTTTTTCAATTCCAGGTGAGTGGTGGCGCTTACAGACCAAATTTCCTCTGACCGCATGCTCAGATAGTTCTTTTTACTGCAGAACCAGAGGTTATAGTCACGTGTCACTGAGTAGGAGGCCTTGGCCAGTTCTGTGGATACTGCCCAGAAGGGTGATGTTTTTTCCTAGTATATTGAATGACAAGTTGGAGTGATAGTACACTCTCAGAGCTCCCAGGTTCAGCTATAAGTGCTCTTTGTCACCCATTAAGTGGCCAAGCTTTTTTCACTCTAGTTGTCAGAATCCATGGAAAGACTATTAAGATGGCTGATCAGACTGTGATAGGTCTCTCAGTTTTGCCACATAAGTTGAGTTCAGTATCAAAATAGTTATGTGTTCCTTGATGCTACCCAGCACATGTGCTGTCAGACAGTAGTTTGAGTTCTGCTGCTGCTGCCAATGTTGCAAACATCCCTCAATGTGTCATCAGCTAGATGGACTGAGACTCCCCAAACTGTTGTTCTGGTGAATTCTTACAATCCAGCCAGCCTGTGGACCTATGTGGCCACTACAGTGCATGCATGAACACCTTTTGTCGGTTATATGAAACCATAAGAAACACATTTTAACTACGAGCAAAAGACAGCCCCATGTACCCATTCTTGTGTAGGCAGGAACAATTTCTACTGCCTATAAAAATCATGGACTGTTTGGTCAATTCCTTACTTGACAAGAGGAACCACCTGGGGAAATCCCTGGTTGTGCCCTGCATCCTTCACCCCAGGTGGTTAAGCAATCTATCTAAACATACATCCAGCCTCTGTCAGCCTACACGCAGCAGGAGCTCCCTGGGGAAACCTCTGGCACGGCCCCAGCTGCTGGAAGAGCTCCTGCGGTGATGAGTTGTCATTTGGTTGCCAAGTGGCTGGCACATCAGTCGGTCTCCTCATTGCCAAGCTACCCTAAATTTCAGTGGGTTACTTCTTTGCAGGTCCGTCTGTTGCCACGGCTACACAGTCATTAGCTGGAAAGCTCCTGGACAATTAATGACTACGTGTCCTTGGCATGCACACAGGCAAAGCCTTCATATCCTGTACCACGACTGTAACTGTAATGTAAACTTGAATTTCATCCTTTAATCACAGCAATAACTTAAATTCCATTTATTTTGCCACAATACCTGAACCGTTGACCACTGTTTCTGCCTTGTAGAAGAAGAACTCTCACTGTTTTCTCACCCTCACGCAGGAGAGCTCGAAAGCATGAGCGAGAGGTAAAGGGGGGCTTGAACAGAGCTGTCACTTCCAGTGTGCAGCATCCCTTTGAGCAAGGCACCTCGTCGTGTCAGCGGTCTCCTGGCAGCTCCTATTTAGACAAAATGAGAGAGATGAGCAGGCCCTCTGGGCTGCTCCTCTGTACCCACTCCCCTCCTCTGGAGCATTTTCTAGGGAAGATTTCCCTTTTCTGGCACTCAGTCCAAGTTCCACGACGTCCGGAGTGCGTTTTGTGTTTCATGCACCCAGTAGAGCAGCTCTATCGCGCAACAGACACACCAAACAGAACATGTTTTTTGCTTTTATTGAAAGGACGAGATGTCTCAGGGCATTTTCTTGCCTGTGTCTAAATGGGGAAAGTCATATTAACACAGCTACTGCCCAGCAGGGTACGGACTGGGGACAATTAGCGGTGAAGCCCACATGCGTAGCTACTCTCAGTGTACACCCCACTAGGACACAGACAAGGCTGAAGACTTCCCTGAGGGACATTCCTTCTTGGACGCCGGTGAGGCAGACACCTGGAGCCCCATCCACCAAACCCAGCACCACTATCAGGACCTCCCAAGCACTGAGTTTTCTTCTGGAAAGGAACCCGCAGCCCTCTGTCCCATAGCAGCCCTGGGACGCTTCTTCCAACTTGCGTATTACTGACTTCCAGGAAAGGCTGTGACTCACAGATGCGTGACCCACCTGAACATTACACACATTAAAAAGATACCCCAAACTCCACGGCTTGAAGTGTGGCAATTTTAAACTGGAGTTATAATAACAAATCTAATACCAGCTTTTATTCTCAGTTTAATAACAAGCCTCTTTTCTTCGCTTCCAGTATTTCACAAGGATGGTGGACTCCATCTGAAGATGAGGAGTGGGTAAATTCAAAGGATTGTGTCAAATACAAAGAGATTAAGGATCTTTTAGGAAGGGAACAAGGACTCCCAGAGTGTCTGAACACTGTCCCAGAGCAGCTGGATTGTAGCTCTTCACAGAGAGCAGGAAAATAGGAAAACCCACACAGGGAAACGAAAAGGAGCTGATGTGCAGAATAAGACATGTGAGGGATTCTGAGGAAGGCAGAACACCCTACACAACAGACAGACAGAAGGAATTACCCCAGTTTTTCAGTGGGATGGTCACCTTTAATTGCTCATTAAAGCTGGTGCACTTATCTGTTTAACGATGCTGTTCTTTCCTAAGAAAGAAAAAAAAACCTTTCCAATATATTCTCTTCTCAGCACAAAGACCAAAACTTTTTACATGCCAACTTAAAAAATGGCCAATTTGTAAAGCCTTAAAATTGTGCCATTTGCTTAGAAAGTTGGAATCAAAAAGCAAATTCCATGCCTCTCACCCACCTTGCCCAAGTTACAAAACAATGCAGAAATATGTAAGGGTTTTTATTAATCGTTATTGATTGTTTAACAGGTGAGTGATCATTTTCATAACCAAAAAAAGTTCATTAAATATCTTGAAAACAAACGATTCTTGCATTCTACATATATATGGGCATTTCCAAACAAATAACCAACCCAGAACAACAGCTGTTGGGCAAGTTAAAGCTTACAGCAGGACTTTCAACATAACAACCTACAAAGGGGGAATGTTTCAAAAATACATAACACACCAACAAACATTGAGTTTTGGTAGAAACTAACAGGAACAGTGCTTCTAAACCAGTTACACACTTGTAAAAAGCCTCCTCCAATAACGCTTCAGTCTTAATATACTGATCTGCAAAGTGTCTATGAACAATAGTTCAACAATTAGTTGTACAAATAATTAGCACTTCTAAAGAAGTGAAAGCAAGTATCAAACATTACGTTGCATCCAACCCTGTACAATCGAGCATAAGATGCTTCAACTTACACATTTATACTGAAAAAAGTATTTTACCCTCTTAATTACATTTTCTTTAGTATTTTGAGTTATGTCAGTGACAAACTATGAAAAAAAAAAAAAAAAACAACCCGAAAAAGCGTAGGTGATAGGTGATCTTCTAATACCAAGAACTCCTGAATATGTACACAGTTAAGGCATGAGTCTGAAATACATTGGCATTGATTCACCAGCTACTGTTTGTCAGCTGAGTTGCTTAACTGCCTGTACATACATATGAAATGCGCCACAGCTGTGCGGTCAGACACCTTCCACATCCTGGAGGAATTACACAGAGGGTATTTAGATGTTCAAACTAATTTGTTCTACTGGGCAATTAGGGCATGTGTACATGGCCAGCTACAGCAGCTTGGCTCAGGCTGTCACACACGAGTCATAACTCAATTACATTCTCATCTCCCAACCTGCATACACTTGGCATCCAGATAAATTTTGGCCTTTCTGGTGGTATCTCTTTGTTTTTTTCAGGTCTGCCTGTCTACTACAATTTTATTTAAAAAAATAAAAAAGACACAATCAGTACGTAAGAGACTAATAAATCAATACAACAGTATAGTTAGCATCACCAAGGTGAGCAAAATCACAATTAGAAAACTGCGCAGTTGGGAAACATATATTCTGTTTAAGAATTTTCTTAGATATTTTTACTGAGTAACTGGATTAGGTTGCACACACTACTTCTGCTGTCTTCTGTGTCTAGACCGAAATGAAACCAGAAGGAAGTAACAAGAGAAAAAGCCACATCTGCTGGAATTCTCTGTTAAACTTGGATTGGCATTCATTTAGCTGGATTGCTTCTGAGTCATGCAGTAGCCAATTGCCTACAATAAACATGTTTGTCAAGTCTAGCCCTCAGTAAATAAAGAATTGTTAATTAAAGAACTGACAACCTACCAACACTAATCAAAGTCAAGTAACAGAGAAGACCAGATGTTATAAACAAAAGGGCAAACACTGCCCCTTTGAGGTCTAAGGCTGAATCAGAAAGGAGGAAGAAAGAAAGTTATTCTCCAAAATAAGTGGCACATTTGAAAAAGAAGGTGGTTCCTACTGCTACAAGGACCCAAAGAATACCGAAAGTTTTCAGGAACTTCAAGTATGGAAACGCACTGGGGTATTTTTTATTTTTTTAAAATATCTAAATCTGTTCATTTTACTGTACTAACTAAAGTAAAAAGCCCCTTTCTGACAAGTTTGCAAAGCTTGTATATCTGTAGGCTTTCATGGTCATGTGTATGTGGTGAACCACAAGCTCAAAATTTAAGAGCCGTGGAAAAGCATACTTCAGTTCTGGGAGAACTGAGACAGTCGAGGAGGGAGATAGCGGCTACCAGCTCAGGCTGCATTTAGGTTCCTATCTGTGAATAACAAACCGGTCCCATCCAAGGACCGGAGCCAGGTGCAATGGCTGTAACCCATGGAGGTTCCTGCAAGCTAACCAGGCAGTACGCTGGGATGCAGAGGCGGCAGCATGGTGACGTCTATAATGGAGGCACACTGTTGGGTTACAACGAAAACCCTGACTAAGGGAAAAACTTAAGTATTCTTAACATATCTCCAGTATGATGAGAATATAACTTTGAGTTCAAACACTCTCTGGTATTCAAACATGGATTCCTAGCTCCAATGAGACTTTCATCAATCTGCTTCTTTATGTTATTTTAATTAGCATCTTTTTGGATGTTTCCTTTATAAAGTACTATTCGTGTATTAAGCTGGAAGACAATGCAAGACCGATCAATTTGAAACACTATCATACTATCCCCCCCCTCGGAATACTAATACATATTTATACACATACACATTCACACATATATGTATTCATAGAAATGTACATAAATACATTTACTTGACATGCTCAAACACGGTCTCTTCCAAACATCTGCCTCAAAATCAGTCTTGCTTAAACAAACAAACAACGGAAGAAAAAAAGGAATAATAATTAAAAAGAGGATAGTGTTGAGACACTGTGTAAAACATCAGGGATAAGGAGCACAATGCGCTACCCCACTTAGGGGAGACAAATCACAGTTCTTGGTTGATGGACTATGACTGTCAACCAGATAACTCACTCTAAACGGAGTTCTGTTTTGCTGCTTCTGATACCTATGGAAGCTGGCATATCTCTATGCTACACTGCAGTCTGCAATACAAACACACTCACAGAGTTTAAGAGCATGCATAGCTCACTGGAGCATCTGTTGTTAGACAGTGAAAGGAAAAGTACCAACACTGCACATGTCCCATGCAAATACAAGTGCAACGAGGAGGAGAAATGGAAACACAGTAGGAGAATTTAACAGCTTCAGACTACAACTGTGATTGTCCCTACTATGCACGGTGGATCACGTGAAATCCTGCTAGTTCCCCTACTTATCATTTTCCTAACATGGCCTTTTCTGCCCTCTTGAACTTCTGTAGTTCAACAGCAAGTTCCCAATATCTCAGATACAGCCACATAAGTCTTCCATTTTGACTTTTGTTTCTGTTCAGCAGATTGCCACAGTAATTATCGTGTTTGAAAATATCTTTTAAGCCACTTTCCATGTGTAGAGCCATAGCAACAGGATCAGTTGCTGCTTTAACTAGCAGATTTTTCTCTATTTCTAGTCTCTGGCTTCTGGGTACAACAAGACTGCAGTAGATGTCCTGTCTTTCTTTAAGTCCCTCTTCAAATTCTTTTAGCAAAATATTGGCTCTTTTTTGCCACTCTTCTTCCTTTGCCAGACAACTTTGGTACAAGTTACCTGCTGCTCCTGAGTGCAAAAGGACTTGTTTTTCTCGCTCTAACTTCTCCTGTTCCTGTTCTAGGATCCTTCTTTCTTCTACTAGTTTGCGACTCTGGGACACGAGGGCTTCACGGTAACTCAGGGTTCTGTTGCGTTCCTTTTCCAGCTCCAACTCCAAGTGAGCAACCGTGCGACGATTTTCTGTGATTATATCTCGGTATTTGGCTTCCAGGTCTTTTTGTAAAGATGAATGTTTTTTGTAATATTCTTTTTTCTCTCTTTCTATTTCTTTTTGACATTCTCTGGTCCAGATCCAACCTATCATACACAAATGAGACTTCAGACATGAGTATAACACATATAACATCGATGGGTATGATTAATTAACTGTGTCTCCAAACAAGCTATCAGGTGGTAAAAAACTTTCTTTCCTGCCTCCCCAGTGATATTCACTCCTATCCACATGTCCCACAAAATCTAATTCTATGAGTCCACGTTTCACAGTAAGTTACTTTAAATGACATGTTTCCTTTGAAGTAAACCCTCCCCTAGTCTTTCATTGCTAATACATACATTTCTGTGATTAAAGAAGGAAAATAAAGTTATGGGGAAACAAACTGGTGGTTTCCAATGCAGGAACTGCACTGAGAAATTTTCAGGTCCAGTAAATAAATATACACCAGCAGCTCCTTGGGTTGTAACCTTTGGGCTCTCCAGCACATCGTACGTCCACTCTTCTGAGAGCGCTTTGCAAACTGGAGCTTAGTAAATATGGATTCAACTCCACGTGTGAAAAATGGCAGCTGCCTTGATGCTATAGGCAGTGTTTACCGTTTATAACATTATAAACGAGCAGACCAGAGGAAAACCCTAGTTGGGGCATCACTGCAGTGCTTCAGAGAGTCCCCTTTGGCTGGCGGGCCCGACGCCCGAGCGCAGCCACGCACTGTGGCCCCGGCACTACTTACGGAAGGCGGCCAAGCCCAGCATGGGGACCAGCAAGGCATAGTTCCATCTGCTGCCTTCATCCCCGGGCTCGCGCTGGTTTGGCAAGATGTTCCAGTTGGGAGGGTCATTTAAGTTATTCATGAAGGCACCTTAGACGTACAGGAGAGAAACCCGGCGTCACTTGCGTGGGAAGGGACCGGGCGGCTGCCACAGCCCCCTCTCACCCGCACCGCAGCGCGCCGCGGCACAGGTATCTCTGCCCCAGGCCCTCAAGCGGCGGCCCCGTCACTTGGGAACTACGCACGGACGCGCTCGGGCCCAGCGAGGGGCTCCCCGGCCTGGCTCCCTCACTGCCGGCCCGGGCGCGGCCGGGACCGCATCGCCGCAACGGCTCCCGGGCCTCGCCGCTGCCGCTGTCACCGCCCACCCCCTTCCCCGGGTCCGCGGCACGTTAGTTCGCATTGCCGCCTCCCCCAAGGCCTCCAGGTCCCTCCGCGCCGAAAGGCTCCGGCCCAACGCCGGTTCGGGGCCGTCACCCACCAGTCCGCAGCGCAGAGCCGCGACGGAGCGCTGTCGCTGTCACTTACCTGCCGGCCCCGCCCCCCTCGGGCAGGCCCATTAGCCTCTAGAAGGAGGGGGAGAGACCGGGAAACACACACGACAACAAACGGAGTCCCCGGAATCCTAAGAGCTCCCGGTCGTCTGGCTCCGTGTTACTCCTCTCAGATGGGAGGACGAGGAGGAGGTCGGGGGGGGGGGGAAACCTCGCATGCAAACACCTACGCACCCAGCCCGTAACTGCCCCCCCTCTTCCAGCAGAATTGGTCTCTCCCGCCGAGCCTTGCGGGTAGCGGCGCCGTTAGCGGTACTCTCGCGCATGCGCCCTCGTTCGCTGTCCGGGGTCCCTGTGAAATGGCGGCGACGGTAGCGGCTTCGCGGAGTTTGGCGAAGCGTTGGCTACGGCCGGTGGCGCGGGCAGTGAGTACCTGTTCTCGACCCGCTCTCCCCTGCCCTTCCGCCGGCGTGCCGGCGGAGGGGAAAGGCTCAGGCCGCCGGGCTGGGGCAGAGAGCCCCTTCGGGAGGGAGACGGGCCGGCAGGGCCCGAGGGCCCCGCGCGTCTCCCGCCCCCCCTCCCCGCAGCCACGGTGGGGGAGCGCGCCTGGCACCGGCTTGGCCCATCCTCACGGCCCGGTGCGCGGCAGCCTGCGGCGGCCCGTACTCGCTGTCTCCGCGGTGACCTTGGCGGGGGAGCGGCCGCCCCGGGGCGGGGAGCCGCGGCTGGGCTGCGGGAGCGGGGCAGGCAGGGCCGCGAGGGGCTGAGCGGCCCCTCGGCAGGCACGGTCCCTCCGGTTCTTTTTGCGGAGCGGGGCTGTCCTGATGGCTGGGCTGCTGGGGCGGGTTACTGGGAGGTAAGTGACGGTAGGCATGGCCGGGCCGAGCCGCTCCTCCCGGGCTGGGAAGCGAATGCCGTAGCCGTAGGCAGTGGGCACTTCCCTGAGGGAACAGAGGGAGGCAGTAGGTACGGGCTGTGCTGGGGAAAGGCTCTGAAGAGCCTGGCAGGTGTGCACCTTCTAGTCCCAGCACCCGGGTAGACAGCTTGCTGCTGGCTCCTTCATGGTCTGCATGGGTAGCTGGTGTTTATCTGTATGTTGTTTAATCTGTTTAAGTAGGTGTTTCCAGGGGGTGCTGCTTAAACACTCCACGGTTTTGTTTTTGCTGATCTGTAAGCAGTCCTGAGGGAAGGCTTGTTTTCCCTCTGTGGTGAAGTGGGAGTTTTTGGTTTCTTTCCGCTCTTCTCGCTCTGTGTGTCTATAACGAGCTTGGGATCACAAAGACAAATGCACAGAAGGACCCTGTAAATGCAGCTGTAGTTGTCCCTATCTTATAAAGCAGGTGCAGAAAAGTCAACTGCTGAGAAGGAGAAGAGCTTAAAGAGTGTCATTATGCTTTAGGTGGCAATGAACTGGCTCTGATTGGACCTTTAATTTCATAAGGGCCACAATGTTCGTGGTTGCATAACAATTCAGGATTCATGTGATCAGCGTTTCCTTCAAGTTTGGTGTAACATCATTTTCTGCTTTGTGGACTTCTGTTCAGACTCATTCTGAACAAAATTTAGCAGCAGCAGAAATTCTTATGTGTAGCTTTGACAAAAAACTGCGTGGATGAGAGTAGCAGTTCTGAAGACTGTTTTGCAGAAGCTTAGACATGAAAAGAAAAGCAATCTGCTAAACAGTTGTGTGGCTTTATTTTTTTATCACATATTTCTAGAGTCTTCTGATGCAAGATGTATTTGATAACTTCGTGGTGACTTCAGAAAATAAAAAAAAAATTTAAAAGGAAATTAGTTGCAAGGCATTGTGGCAGAATTCTGACTGGAGATTGGGGGAGGGTGGGGAAGGGGTCAATTTCTTTTGGGGCTTTAGGGTATAAACACAGTTTATATAAGCTCTTGGGGTTTTTTTTTTTGGTGTTGTTTTTTTCCTCTTGGTCATTTGTACTTTCTTTAAGCAATACGAAGTATGTACAAACCTGTTTGTTGTGTGTTGTCTTTACTTACAGGAAAGATTTTCTTTGAATTGCTTTATGCAATAACCAAATGTATTGTTTGCCTATGAGAAATAATTTATTGCAGTTAAAAGAGCTGTACTGTTGCTGGAACAGCATTTTGGAAACAAGCAGTAGTGGTATATGCTAGAGAATGCATGGCTGCCACGTTTGAAGTGTGCAGTGTAGCCTGCCATGTCAACTAGTGTTCTGCCAGTCTAACTTCAGTGGCACTCAGGCTTGTGAAAGCACTTTTGCTGCAGAGAGGATACCACATTTTAGCTTGAGCTGGGATTGTTGGGAGAGCCATTTTGGAGATAAATGACATCTAATACTTATGTTTCATCTGGCTGTCAGTGAACTAGTTGATCTGATTCTGTATGTGGAGTATTAATTAGGGTGATTAATACAGGAATTAAGATGGGCATGGAATTTCCCCAAAGCATGATAACACAAGCAGGGTGGAAGGGGGAGAGTAACTGCTTGGAGGAGGGTACTAGTAGAACTCCTTATGAATAGGTGTTAAGACTGATCTTATTTAAAGATGGCTGTAAAAAACAGAAGTGCGTTGGCAAATATGACACAGTAGATTCACTGTTACGCAAGAAGATAATTTGAAGAAACTGGTATAAGAGATGATAAAACTAGGTCGAGGAAAGTGTACTGTAGTTCACTTCAGGGATGGGGGAAGAGGTAGACATTTGGAAGTGGTAGGGAGAGAAGACCTGCTTGTTAGCATATTATAGGGTGATTGAACTATGACTATAACAGTTGCTGGAAAAGACAACTGTACCCTAAACACTTAAGATAAGTGCTGATGTCACTGCACAGGTCACTGGTATGGCATTTGTGTTGCAGTTCTCATCAATCATACATGCTGAGTTAAGGGTATTTTTCCAAATAGTGTAAAGAAGGAATACCAGGTTCCAAGAAATTGGAGATTTACACTGTGGAGATTAAAAATCTGATTGTTTTAACCTGTCAAAGTAAAGACTGGATAGTGGGTAGATTTGGGTGGTGGTGTTTTTGTTCTGTTTTTGAACGTGCCAGAGAGTAACATTACAGAAGGGGAAAACTGTGCCCTTGTGCTTCATTTAGCTATTAATAAATAGTTCTAAATTTGCCACTAATTAATAGAGAATGAGAACAAGAAAAAAATCTGTCTTTTGAAGCAATGATGAACTGGGATGGCTTTCCCTACCACCTGATTTTATCTTCATTGCTTTTGACCGCATGAAATCATTCAAATTCTGCGGGTTGCTTGACATGAGAGCTGTCTTCTGTTATTTCCCATAAAATTGTCTTCATCTTTGTTTACTTATGAAAAAGTGCAATAATACTACAGCATTAATTGCAAACATTCTTCTGTCAGTGCAGCCTCAGACAGGTCTGAGAGACTGGTTATTGTTACTGAAGTAAATAACGGATAAGTCTGTGACTCCCTGTTACTTGCAAGCTGTTCTCTCATCCAGTCAGAATTCTTTTCTTTTTTTTTTTTTTTTCTGGGTATGAATATAGGAAAGCCAGAACTTCATTGCATGTAGTTCTAAAATACATTGATACAATATTCTTGAATATGTGGCATAAGTGGTAAGTAAAGGTTTGTTATAAATGTAGGGTAGGCAAGAATGCTGAAAGTCTTCCTTGTGGAAACGTTTTTTTCCATAATAGTTGTTTTGACTTCTTTCCATAGTGGCCAGCAGCATGCCAGACTCTTGCACGCAACTTGCACTTCACAGTTTATGGAAAGAAGAATGCTTCTACAAAGGTTTCTGATTCGGTACGTTTGTATTTCTTTATGTCTTAAGTAACAGATTGGATAGTACACTTAATGCTTGAGAGACGTGAAACAACCAGATACTTGGCTTTTAGTGGAGTGTTGTGTTCAAGTACATAATGAGATTATGTTGCTGAAATGCATGGCTTTTTTAATGATAGTTTCTATCCAGTAGAGCATATAACAGATGTACCATTTGCTGCAAAAGTCTGTTAAGAACATTAAACCTATGCTGTTTATGTCTCCATAAAACTTAAGTTTGACCTGGCTTGAAATATTTGGGATCATAACAAACTGATTTGTTTTTCCAGATTTCTACACAATATCCAGTAGTGGACCATGAGTTCGATGCAGTTGTTGTGGGTGCAGGAGGAGCAGGGCTGCGGGCTGCATTTGGTTTGTCAGAAGCTGGATTTAATACAGCCTGTGTTACCAAGCTGTTTCCCACCAGGTCTCATACTGTTGCTGCACAGGTAAGAAACAAGGTAGAACAAATGTTTAAAAAAAGCCTGCTGTCAGAAAACTGATTTGGATGTGCACATGAACATCATGTTTTGAGGCCATGCTTCTTTTTATAAACATTGTGTATTTAGTTGAAACTATTTTGGAGGGTAATACATGTTTAGATTATATTCAGTGCTTTTTCACTGCATTCAATGTAACTTTGCAATTCATTATGTTACACAGAACAAGAGCCTTTGTAAAACTGAAATTGCATGTGTTTTTCACAGCCACGTTTAATCTGACTTCACTGTATTTCTTGTACACAGAGGCATAAGTGGTTTATGATTTTTAACAGAAATGATGAAAACCTACTAAAACTGTATTTCAGTAATATAATTCCAGGAAAATGGATTTTCATTTTCAGGGAGGGATCAATGCTGCTCTGGGAAACATGGAGGACGATAACTGGAGGTGGCATTTCTATGACACAGTGAAGGGGTCTGATTGGCTGGGTGACCAGGATGCCATACACTACATGACCGAGCAAGCCCCAGCTGCGGTGATAGAGGTGAGACTCAAGAGAGTTGATGTTAGCTCTAAGTATTTATAACACAGACTAACTCCTTACTAGGAACATAGTAAAATAACTTGTTTGATTGTTGTGCACACGAGTTTCTGATGCTTGTATTTGGGTTCAACAGCTGGAAAATTACGGTATGCCATTCAGCAGAACTGAAGAAGGAAAAATTTATCAGCGTGCATTTGGTGGACAGAGTCTTCAGTTTGGAAAAGGAGGACAGGCTCACAGATGCTGTTGTGTTGCGGACAGGACAGGACACTCACTCTTACATACTCTGTATGGCAGGGTAAGCAGCTGTGAAGTAAACTCGGTTTGGGGTTTTGTATTTCTGCAGTTAATGATTATTATTTTATCCTCCTCTGAGTTTGAAGAAAAGAAAAAACAAAACAAACAAAATGTGTAGCTGTTCACATACCAATAAGGAATCCAAGGGAATGACTGATAATAATTCTGGCTTTCTGTCTTTTCTGAGGCAATGTGGAAAGATGTAGCCTAGGGGATGCTTGTTTTTTGTCAGGAGTATACAGGAATAGAATAAATTAAAAGATCAAAATTATAATGACTGTCATGAAGACAACAGATGTTAATTAATGTACACTGTTAGCTCTGTCGTCTAGAGTAGTTCTTCACTGTTAATATTTCTGTGTCTGTTAACTAGACCCAAAGAGAATTTATGTAAACCTTCCTGAAAAACCTTTTTTCAAAAACTCTGACAAGCAGCATTGGGGAACTCTGAAAAAAGGTACAAGGCAGTGTTTTCTTTCACTCGTCTTCGAACAGGGAGCAGGGGGAAACAAGGTGTAAATGCATGAAGGCCTACTGTGCATTTTTGAGCTTGCTCTATGGCAAGTGTGTTCCAGCGTCTGTTCCTATCAATTGTACAAAACATAATTGAAGAAAGATTTGATTATTTTAAAAATGGTAGTAAGCGACTTGAAACCTGAAATTAAGTACCTAATAGCTAATGAGCTAATGTGTGTTTTTTTTTTATTTATTTACTTAGTAGCTAGCTAATTGCTCTCCTTCTGGGTAACACTATATATGCTGCTGCAATAGAAATACTCAGTGCTGCCAAACACTGGTCTGATCCTTGAGGGCATGAAAGAATGTTTGACTTGATGCCCGTGGCTTCTGCTGATATACTTGGCTCCCAGAAATGTATTCTGCTTCTCTGTGAGGGAAAGAAACGTGTGAGAGAGTAAAACGTGCTTGTACACGTATCAAGCACAACAGCTGACTGAAGCGTTGCCAAATATAGAGGGAAATAACAAGTCTTGCTGACTAGCAATGAATTCTCAAATTAAGTGGTTTGGTAACTATTTGTGTCTCTAAGCTAGAACAGATTCACTAGCAAATTTTATAAAAATTTGTGAGGAGACAGACTTCCTTCGGCGTTGGTGGGGTTGCATTGACCGTTTTGAAGAGAAGTTACTTTGGCTTCTGATTTTTCTTAAAGTTCCATTTTTTTTTATTTCCTCCAGTCTCTAAGATACGATACAAGCTACTTTGTTGAATATTTTGCTCTGGACCTACTTATGGAAAATGGAGAATGTCGTGGTGTTATTGCCCTTTGCATAGAAGATGGCACTATACATCGTTTTAGAGCAAAGAACACTGTCATTGCCACTGGGTAATGTAATGTTTATGATGGACAGCAACTTGAGAGTGCTACTAGTTGGAAGTCTGCATGTTTGTATGTGTATTTGAATCCACAGTGTGGAGATGACATGTTGACTTGAAAAACATAATTTATATGTTCATCTTCCCCCCACCACCACCTTGATCAAAAGCAATATAACTGAATTCAGTCATTTCATCTGAAAGAAGGCACATACTAATTTTGTGTCCAAGTATGAATTTAGGACGAGGTCTAACTTTGAATTCTACAACAATGACATAAATTGCGATGTGTGAGAAGCAGTGTGTGTGGTCCAAAAGGTCTTAAGTTTTTAAAACGTGCTGTTTAAAGCAGATGTTGTTGCAATGCTATCAGCATGTGTACATATATGTAGGGTTCTGAGTTTCCTATAGGAAACAGGTTTTTTCAAAATTCTGGAGAATCTATTACATTACGATATCAACATTGTAAGTCTAATTGTTGTAAGATGAAATGATCAGAAGGCGAGTGTAACTTAACATTACTTGGTTGCAAAAGTTTGTATATATTTATTAGAATACTATATGCATTAGCCTTGCTGCTTATGGCTGTCTCCTATCTGTTTCAGTATGCAAAATACTTATAAACGTGTCTGTCAAAGAAAAATATTTTGTTTGGTTGCCTACATAATTTGGCTTTAAATAAAGCTGGGGCTGTTTTCATATTGTGTGTACCTCAAAGTACACAAGTATGTAGATTAATGTTTCTTCTTACGGTTTGTCCTGAAATTGGGAGTACTGGCAGTTCTCAATAACATTGGAAGCTAATCTATTTGTCTTAGACATAAGAATTCATATTTCATGCCTAATTTTAGACAACTAAGTTTTGAAATGTAAGAATATAAACTCAGGGCCATATTGAGGATATAAACCATTGTTATATGCTTTTTTTGATAAAAGTGCTTGTAATAGTTTGAAGTCTAATGGTATTGGATTGAGAGAACTTTCTGAAATAACTTCTTTCTGGCAAAAAGGCTTCTGATACTAACCTGAATACCCTGCTTTGGAGTTGTTATTAATTTTCTTGGACCTTCTGTCTCTAGCTGTTTTTCAAATATGGTTGAGCATAACAGAGCAATACCAATTTTGTTTTCTTTCGGTTGAGCTTAGTACAGGACATGGCAAACTTCATGCATCTTGCTTGTTAACCCTCCGCTCTATTTCCACTATTATGCAAACAGCATAGTTGAGTAGTATGTTCTTAGTGATTTTTTTTTTTTTTTTTTTTTTTTCTCCCCTGCTAATTCTGTCAACTTTTGTGTTCTGTAGTGGGTATGGCCGCACTTACTTCAGTTGTACATCTGCTCATACTAGTACGGGTGATGGCACTGCTATGGTCACACGAGCTGGTCTTCCTTGCCAGGACTTAGAATTTGTACAGTTTCACCCTACAGGTACAGAATATGAAATAATACTTACAACATTATTTTTAATGAGGTAACAGATTTTGTTGTTGTTGTTCTAAATGTGCAAGTCAGTTTGCACTTTTCTGCAGCATTTCATTAGTTGCTCGTGACAGGTGTTCAGACTTGTCTGCAGCTGCTATTGAATATAAATCTGAGAGTAAGACTTATGAGAAAGGTCTCAGCTGGTCTAATTTAAAGACCAGTTTTAAATATTTGGAGGTGCTGTCTTTACAATACTAATAGGTTTTATGAATTCCAAGCTGAAACCACTTCACCTCTTAAACTTATGTTTCCTTTTGTCTTTAAAATATTAAAGGGTTTGGTATTAGATACAGGAGCAATGGGATAGATGCAAATGTTAGGGAATTGTATACTAGAATCTTTTGTGGAAGTGAGGTAGTTGAAGTAAAGGTAAATATTTAGGACTGCAGTTTTATAGCACGGGATCAGTATCTAGACTGTGGACAGCAATGGTCACAAACTAAAAAGTGGACATTTTTTTGTAGCTAATTAAATGCTTATTTTTAACTTGTGATAAGCGGTGAATTTTTTTAATTGTTCACTTAATTAATTTTACAATTTTATCATTGTTGTATCGTAGAGATCCAATGTCCGTTTTACTTAGCTGAGGTTTTTCTAGTCAAAGAAGCTTCATTGCTTGTGTGATAATTCTGTAGCTTTTAACATAGTTACCAAGTGCGTGAGTTGGTTAGCATTTTTGTTTTCTTATGACCAGTGCTGAAGGCTAACAGGTAAGCCTTCTTTCTCTAAAGGAAAACTGATTAAGCTTTGACATTCCGCATGATTTGAAGCCATCCTGTACTGCCTTAGCACAGGAGAACAGGGAACAAAGATGAGCAAACTGGCCTTGAGATATTTGACTGCTGGTTTACTTTAAAATCTTGAACAAAGTAATTGCTGAAGGTCTAAAAAATCTTTGTAAAATTCTCTTTACGTATTGATGGGTGCAGATCTCTTCCAGTTCTAATATTTTGGATACTGTGGGTGTTTCAAATCAACTTGCTTACTTTTTGGGAAGAGCATTTGAGAGAAGTAACAATACTTGATTCTAAGCTGTCTTGGGGGGCAGTTCCTAGGGGTATGATTAGGGTGGAATAAAATCTACCCCTGTGACTTATTTGCATTATTTTAAGACAATCTTGTTTAGTCAATCCTGGTCATCCTGATTATGAAGCTGTCTAGAGAATATATTTTTTAATGGTATTTACTTTTGTGACAGGTATCTATGGGGCTGGCTGCCTTATAACAGAAGGATGTCGTGGAGAGGGAGGTATTCTAATTAACAGTCAAGGTGAAAGATTTATGGAGAGATATGCACCTGTTGCTAAGGATCTGGCTTCCAGGGATGTCGTGTCTCGTTCTATGACCATAGAAATCCGCGAAGGAAGGTTAGTTAAATACTTCTAATGAAGCTGCAGAATAAATAGTTAATCATACTAGACTGTATACAGTACAATAGTTAATTTGATAAACACCTGATAATGCATGGGAGTGAGATTTAATAACTATTAGCCAAACACTACATGTAGGGCAGAAATTTTGTTTGTTAATTCCTAATGGTACTGAAAGGGAACTCAAGATGTTAGGAGTCTACCGTTTGAATTTGGTACATCTAGAGACAGTTGCTCAAACAAGTTTAATGTATATGCTGTTACTGCAAATGATGGAAATAATTTGGTGCTTTGTTCTCTTGACTAATTATCTTAAATTTTTACATATTTCTGTAGATATATTGTGGTTTAAAGTCTTAAATACTGTGAATTATGGTGAAAAGAAAGCTGGGAGGTGAAAAATACACTTAAATTCAGCCACGTTCAACAGTCTTTTCAAATATGCGAGAGATGAATTTTTGTCAGATAACCTTTGAAAAAAATTTTCACAAATGAAACAGATTAGATTGGAAATATTACTGGTGTTTGCAGAATTCCTGTTATGTGTTCCAGTGTTGACTCTTTTTTTTCTTTGGTAGGGGTTGTGGTCCTGAAAAAGACCATGTGTACTTGCAGTTGCACCACTTACCACCACAGCAGCTAGCAACCCGTCTCCCAGGAATTTCTGAAACAGCTATGATATTTGCTGGAGTTGATGTCACTAAAGAGCCTATTCCTGTTCTGCCTACGGTGCATTATAATATGGGAGGTATTCCTACTAACTACAAAGGACAGGTAATTAATATACATCACTTCTAGTAATTTTTTTTTTTTAGTCATAATGAAAGAAAACTACTTTCCAAATGTAAAAGCATTAACAATGTTTTTCATAAATGTAAGGATGATGAATAAAATTAATATAATAATAATGTCAGAGTACACAATCTGGTTTGGTTTTGTAAATAGACTGGAACATGGTTCTCAAGTTATCTGGAGATGGGAGTTCCAAGAAGCATCTAAAATGAAGTTACTGTCATGTTTGATAACAGTTTTCTGTTTATTGAGTTGATGATAATGTAGTTGAACAAAGATCAAACTAGGGATCTATTACAATCTATAACTCAAGTTAATATATATTAATTATCTGTACCTCATGTAATCTTTACACTAAAGCAGAATTCTCTAACTCCTACTAGCTAGAAGTCAATGTGGTGGTGGTTGCTGAATTTTTCTGTTTCAGTGTATTGTACTTGTTAATTTTTTGATGTAAAATTTTGCTGTAGAAATGTGCGCAGATCAGACTTTCTTCCTGTGCTTTTCTGACTTGCTGCAGAATTGTGATGAAACAGAGCCATGTACTCTTCATAAGCATAACTAAAGAAATCTTAGGTTTTAGTGCCATCTGTATTTACATAAGCATTGCTACTTACCCTTTAGAACTAAGGTATTTATGGATTTATTGGAGAAAACTTCAGATTGTTGTGTTTCATCCTTACATGCACATGGCCTTTGCAAATAAGGTGTTATAAACTGTTTAAGAAACGAGTATTAATTGTTTGAAATGACAGGTGATTACACATGTGAATGGCGAGGACAAAGTGGTACCTGGTTTATATGCATGTGGGGAAGCAGCCTCTGCATCTGTCCACGGCGCAAATCGACTTGGAGCAAACTCACTCCTGGATTTGGTAGTCTTTGGTCGTGCCTGTGCCCTTACTATTGCAGAGACATGCAAGCCTGGTAAGTCTTGCTTTTTTAGAGATGTTTGCCTTTATGATTTCATTTCTGCCCAACAAAGAGTTGTTGCTATCTAATTTAAATTCAGAATGCTAGATGTAGACTTTTGTTTGTTAGAAAAGGCAGAAATCAGTGTTTATGCTTTTTATAGGCATGTTCTTTGCTATGCAAATGTTTGACTAACACTTGCTCTGTGAGTTGGTCTAGAATTGGGTCAATGCTATTGACAAAAACAGTTGAGCCTTTTCATAAATTAGCAAAACAAAATACTGAATATGAAGACTGATTTCTCTACATCCTGCACTGCATCTTCAACATCAAAATTTAGTTTGTCTTACACTTGGCACTTTTGTACAATGGAATTTGCTGCCACCTTATTCATTTATAAAGTGTACAGGTCATGCAAGTGATAAGAGAATGGATACTAGAAGTTCTAAAATCTCATTCCCTATATGTGGATTATCACTGCTGAATATTGTTTTTAAATAATCTAGTTCAGCAACAGTTACTGAGCTGAGAAAACAAACAAACAAAAAACCCCAATAAAATACTGTAAGAAGCAGTTATATTGCCAAAGCAGCTGACGTCCAGTAGTTGTCATCTGTTTTCTTACTGAAATTAATAAGATGGTTTCTTTTTTTAGTCTGACTGCACAGTGATGGTTCCTGACTGAATCGGCTTAGATCTAGCGGTGCCTGTTGGCTCTGGCTTTGTGCAAATTTTTGTTTGGATCTTTCTGTTGCTCCTTTGAGTTTGAAGTTGCAGGAAGATTTTTATTAGTCTGAATGCAAAACTACACATGAGGTGAAGTGTGCTAGTAAGATGCTGTGTTTGGTTTGTTACCCAATAACATATGGGTTCCAGTATTAGAGGTAAGATGCAGAGCACAGCTCATGTGTAACTGCCAAGCTTACTGACTGCTCCCTGGTCCCTTACCAGGTCCAAAAGAGGGTGGGAGGTTTGGGCGTGAGAAGACAAGGAAAGTGTAGGAGAAGGTGGTAAGGAGCCACAAGCTTATTCCATAGTTTAGAAGAATTTGCATCAAGTGCTGTTTTTAAGGAATTAACAGCAGAATTTAGCCAAACCTATAAATGCCCTACTGTCACAGGAAATAATGTAATTCATATATTCCACTGAGAACTCTATTTTTAAAGTGTATGGATACTGTTGGTGGGAATTCAGGAAAGTTATAGTTAACCTGCACCTCAGAGAAAGAAAATGGATTGTGTTTTAGTCAAATCTGACTTTAGTGTATGAAACTGCCAGAAAGCAAAACCAAGCCCCACCTACTAAACTCACTGTAACTTTCTTATTAGGAGAGCCAGTTCCCTCCATTAAACCAAATGCTGGTGAAGAGTCAGTTGCTAATCTTGACAAATTAAGATTTGCTGACGGAACCATAAGAACTTCGGAAGTGAGACTTAACATGCAGAAGGTAAGCCTGGTGAAGCTGTCAAGTATAAGATGGGAGAAGCTGCAAGCAGCGGAGGTGGTTTGGTCACTTTGCAGAGTACACTTCAGGATTTGCTTTGCAGAAGTAAAAATCAGTGTGAGAAGATTGTGTGTGGGCAGCAAATGCTGTATCAGTTTTGCTGTTTTCTTCTTCCTTTCACAGTTATTCCTCTTGGATAGTTTGCCTACTATATAATAGAGTGGGGTTTCCCCTGTTTGGGGTGAACAGAAGAATGTTTTTTCTTCAGGCTGCAGACATGTTTGAAGTCAAAACAGCTCTGTAGCAAGTTCTGTTGGAACTAATAAACCTATGTGGGATGTTATGCGTATGCAGCATATGAAACTGAATTTGTTTTACTGTCTTGCAGACAATGCAAAACCATGCTGCTGTATTTCGTACTGGTTCTGTACTCCAAGAAGGCTGTGAAAAACTTAGCCGAATTTATAGCGATCTGGCTCATCTGAAAACATTTGACAGAGGTAATTGGCCAAGGTGTACTCTTTGCTGTCAAGAGTACTCTCTGGGAGAAGTGTGGTTTGTTTCATTTTTTTTTTCCCTTCTGCAAACCTTCATACGTCTTTCTTGAAACTTTGGCTAAAGACTTTGTTTTGAATCTTTCAAAATATTTTGTACAATTCTACTTGCTAAACATGGTGAATGGTAAAGTACTTGATCTTACTGGTCATTTTCCGCCTGCATACTCTTTCAAAGAAGCAGAGACTGTAATCAGCTTTAACTGTATAAGGTACCAATTGCTGTCCTCTCAGAACATGATGTGAAGTTGTTCAGACACCAAGATGAACTTTGGTATCTACTGAAAAGGCCAGGGAGTTGCACAAAGGTAGCAAGACTATGTATAGTCTTGCTTCAACACTCAGTTTTCATTCTTCAGCTGAGCAGATAGCGTTGCATACAGATACTGCCATGTCTTGCAGTATATCTTAGGAGAACTTGGTTAATTACACAGATCTGATGGTACACCTTTTGTCCACTCACACTGTGTATTTCTCTCCAACTACTGCTATTGGACGTGTATCCGAACACTGAAAGTAGAAATGGCTTTCTTGGACAGCTCTCACCAAGCATCAAGAAAAGGGTTATGATAGCTTAGAATGTAGGGATCAAAATGAAGTACATTCATGTAAGCGAACTTGGGTCCACCTTGGAGATACTTAAATGAAGGACCATGTTGTATAACTAGCAGGTTTGGGTTTTTTAACTCTCTCTGAGGGTAGGAAGGAAGGGAAAGCCCTGTTTGGATCTGCTAGGGATCTACTTAAAGAGCTACCATCTAGCCATGTCTTGTGATCCAAAATGAGGTATGGGGACTGAGTTGTAGGTATGATATAAAGCAAGCGAGAAGCTATGATGTAATCCTGTCTCAGTAGTACATTTGTAACAGGGACACGCGGTAGAATGACTGACTGAATTTTTCCAAGATTCATTATGATTGTTAGGGTGTAGGAATGATTACTGAGTTGCAGGCAATAGTGAGTAATTCAGTATTGCAGAGTACTGTGACTGCAGTAGATAGAGCGTTGGCTAGTTCAATCGTAAGTATCAGCAATAGGACAGAAGTAAATTGAGGAATAATTTGTAGAACATCTTCCATAGTATTTTAATATTTTACTAGGTATTGTGTGGAACACTGACTTGGTGGAGACCCTCGAACTGCAAAACCTGATGCTTTGTGCCCTACAAACAATTTATGGTGCTGAGGCTCGCAAAGAATCCCGTGGTGCTCACGCCAGAGAGGACTATAAGGTATAAATATTTTTTTGTGACCTGGAGGTGGGATTGAATTTCCTTGTTATGTGTCCTCAGGTGGATTATTTAAAAGTTGTACTGTCTTCAAAGTACAGTCTTCAGAGTCTTGAGTTAAGAATAGTGTAGTGTTTGAGGTCCCATCTGCTGTTTTATCTGTTCTTATTTTTATATATAAAATGACCAATACATGCAACAGTGGGTAATGATGCTGAGAGTTGTTCCATGTATGCATCTGAATGATTAGAGAGGTCTAAACCAGGACTATAGTAGTAATAACGTCATGAATGCATAAACAGGACTTCAAGCAGAATAACTGTCCTATGCAAGGAACGTTACCTTAAAGCCCTTGTTAAGCCTCAGTATTTAAAATTTGACACGGGCAGTGTTAAGATAAAGCTTGCTGGCTATTAAGAGACACATTGTGTTACAGCTGTAATTGGAATGCAGCTAATCATGTGGTTGTAAAGTGATTTGCAGATGTAGTTTCTGGTCTACACTAACCTAATTTTCTCCCTAGTTACGGATAGATGAGTTTGACTATTCTAAGCCACTCCAAGGCCAGCAGCGGAAGCCATTTGAAGAGCACTGGAGAAAGCACACCCTTTCGTACGTGGATGTCCCATCTGGGAAGGTATGTTGAGCCTCATGCTTGAGTGTCAGTCTCGCTGTCAACAGGTCGCTGCTGTCTTAGCTCTTGATATCGTAATACTGCAAATGCTGGTCACTGTCTGCGGTACCTGGGGGGGTACTGGGGGGGGTGGGAATTTAATATTTATTCTATTGTTGAATAGTAGGCGTAACTAGGAGAAGTTACTGTTAATCTTTGGGAAGTGACTTTGTGATTTGAGCTGGAATTGTTTTTCCTTTTGTATCAGGCTAGTTCAGAAGCTTTTTTCTTTTCCTCTGACGGTGACAAAACCTGTTGTTGTTTACCATAAAATTTTAATGGTATTTCAAAGAAAAAAACTGAAATCTGACCCTATAAAAATCTTCAGTGGTGTTTTTTGTATCCCATTCTCCAAATCCTCTTGGTTTTCTCTCCCCTAGTTCCAGCTTCCTTGAATCTAGTTTGAGGACACTTTACTTCCTGAATAGCTGCTGAGGATGGAAAGATAGAGTGACACAGTTCTGTCTCCTGACTGGTCCATTGGGTTCTCTATCTCCAAGACTTTCCTAGTTTAAAGAACTGGGAACTAGCAATCTTAGCCAAAACTTTACGTTTTGCTAAAAGGCCTTTTTTAAAGTAGTAATCTGATACCATTTCTGGTCAGGCTTTGTTTTTAAGGAATTCGGTCAGTGGTAACTTGATGGAACTTGAATAATCCTTGTAGGTTATTAACTGTTCATTTTCTATGGAAGCAAAAGAATAATGGAGAAATTAGCTTAACATCAATGAAGTCATTCAGTTACCTGTGTTATTTGGTCATTCCTGTTAGCTAGGCTGTCTTGTTTAAATACAAGAGGTTTGTCTGTCTTAAAGTTCTTTGTTCTCTTTTACTTTAGGTTACCTTGAAATACAGACCTGTGATTGACAGAACTTTGAATGAAGAAGACTGCTCAACTGTCCCGCCTGCTATTCGCTCATATTAGTAACTTACATTTAACTTGCAGTCTTCTCCTAGAGGGGGTTAGTGTACATAAGCATAGCACGAGCAAATCAAAATGGTATTGTCTCTATCAATTAATGGAAAATGCTAATTAAACTTTTCTCCAGCTTGTATTCTGCTGTGTCTTACTGTACAATTATGACAATGGAATGCAGGACAGCTTATGTTCTTCCACTCATCTGTCAAAACTGACAGGGAAAACACAAAATGTGTCTAAATAAAGTGATTACAAGTCTTGTATTTGTTTGAATATGCTGTTATGTATAAATTGCAATGCTTTTATTTTCTATGTATAGTGACTTCTATATTTTAAGAACAAGAAATACTTTTAGACAAGATTGAGATGCTGAATTTTATGATATAGGGAATGAAAATCAAGGAAAGAAAAGAAAATAATCAAAGTTGCAATTACTTTCTTTTTTTAGTTTTCCTAAAGCTAAAATTGTAAAAGTGGTCATACTGTTGTTTTGTTGAAGGAAACATGATACTTCTCCTCCAGTTACTTCCTCCAAAATATACCATGAACAGAATATAATCTTAATAGCTAATCTCTACTGTCGTTAGAACTTCTGAACCCATTTTTGTGGCATGCCCTATGTGTGTATTTCCTAGACTGTCTTTTTCTCTCAGAGGAGGGAAAAGCTTTAGCCACATTTCACTTGTGTACTATTTCTGTACCTTGCACTAGGTGCCGGAAGCACAGCCCTCGCCTGGGCAGGGAGGGAAAAGGCGACTGTATCTTGACTTGGCTTTTTTTAGAGAAAGAGCCTTTACTGTTGGAATAACGTTTCATATATCTTTAAAAAAATATTACAATAAAGCAGAATAAGCTAATACCTGCATCCCACCGTCTGGAAATCGCTGTTCCAGCGCCTTCCGCCCCCGTCCTGGCGGCTTTTACCTCAGAGTGGGTGGGGGCGGGCGCTGAGCCCGCCTTTGCGCAGGCGCTGCCCGACCGCCCCGCCCCGCCGCTGAGGCGGCGGAACCACCGCGGTGATGGACGCTCCTGCCACCCTGACGCTCGTCCGGGGCGGGCCCGTTCTCCTCTCCCCTCCCCTGCCCTGCCGGCGGCCGGCCCCCAACGGTGCTCCCCGCCGCCGTCACCATGCACCGCTCACTCCGCGCCTGCCGCCGCCTCGGCTGCTCCGCCGGACTCCTCGCGCACCCGCCGCCCCCGCGCGCCGCCGCCGCCTGCTGGGGCCCGCCGCCGCGCGCCACCATGGTGAGCAACCCCGGTGGGGGGGGGGGGGGAGGGACGGTGACGGCGGTGACCTCTAACTGCCACTGCCCGCCGTGACTCCTCCCACTGCGCCCGCCGGCGCTCGCGACCCCCCGTTGGCCGACCCCCCGCCCGTCACCGGCCCGGGAAGGGGAGCGGGCGCGCGCGCGCGCGCTGCCTGAAGGAACGGCGGTCAGCGGCGCTGCCGCGGCGGACACGGGGGGCTTCAATCCGGTGCGTTCCCCTGTGGGGAGGGCGCCGGCAACGGCACCGGGAAGACGTTGCCGGCCATCCCTGGCTAAACTTGCATCGGCCGTTTCCCTCTTCCGCCGGTGGAGGCTTGCGGGGCCTGTCCCCGCTCGGCGCCGGTGGGGCGCAGTGCCGGGGCCCGGCTTGGCTCGGCCCGGCCCCCGCTCGGCAGCGCGGGCGCAGCCGGGTTTGCGGCCCCGATTTGGGCGGGTGCGCTGGTCAAGGGGTGAGATTCACGGCGTGAGCGCGGCCGTTAGCTGGCTGAGCGTGGCCGGGGAGGGGGGGAGAGGGGCGGCATCAGCCCGGTAGCCAGGAACGGTGCGACTGCAGGACCTGCTGCGGCAGAGCTGTGGCGTGCGGCAGCCTCTTCCGCAGAAACGTCAGGGCCTTTCTTAGAGTTATGAGAGGTACTGTTATGGTTGGAAGAACCCACAATAATTTATTGTTGTTTAGGCAGTTATTGTCCCAACCGATGACATTCCCCACCCCCACCCCCCCACCCCCAACCTGGGAAAGGGAAACGGGGAAAAACAACGAAACCCAAGGGTTGAAGTGTAAACAGATTTACTAGAATAAGACTAAATAATTTACATTAATAACACCAAAGAACCAATATTGATGCCGATACCAATATAAAATACACAAGGGTTATACTCAGCCAATTCTGTCAGTAGGAAGCTGTGCGCTCCCAGCAGTGGACAGCAAATGTCAGACACTTCGAACGTTACGGCTTCAGTAGGAAGGGAAGGCCTCAGGTGTCCAGCACTGGGGCAAGAAGTTCTCAGGATCGCAGTCATAGAGGAGAGAAACTTCTCTGCAAACTTCCTGATTTATACTGAACGTGACATTTGTGTATTAAATAATCCTGTTGGTCAGCTTGGGTCAAGTGCCCAGGTCTCACTCCTCACTAACTTGAAAACACTGAGACCTTGAAACCCGCATACCATAGCTGGCTATAAAGTAAATATTTTCACAAATTCAGACACTAGAGTCTTCTAGAAATGCAGTTTTCCCTAGTGTTAGAAGAGACCTTACTGAAAAGTAAAATTACTGCAAGAGAAATTAATCCTGTGTCGCTCAAACCAGGACAGGTGCACATAAGAAAAAGCTGTACCCTCACAGAAATGGGGATACCTGGAAAATCTCTGAGGCTGCCTGAAAACTAGGGAGCTTTCAGCTGAGAACTGCCTGTGACCTCTAGCAGGCATCCCCCGTGATTGTTCAGGTGTAGTCAGTTGACTGTCAGGCTGAAACGTGAGCGGGACTTGTTTGTTGCACGCAGCTCAATGTAGAAATGAAAATGCTGTGGGGATAAGGAACTCTGAATCTCAGTATTAGCAGCTAGGGCATTGCATGGAAACCTTAGTCTCGGATACATCTCTCTAAGTTCTACTCCTTAAAACGAGCAGATAACTTGAGCATGTTGGAAGAATTCCAGCAGAAAGTGGTATATTTAGGATTTGATTCATTAATAAATTAATTTTATTACTTAGTTTACTAAAATAGTTAGTAAATCTGATTAGAGCATTAGTTCCTAGTCTGTGATATTTATTATGGTATGTAAAATAATGTTAATAAACAAGCTTCCAAATAAGTGAATTAACTGCATCGTGAATGAAATGTACCTGTATAAGAAAACCTGTGTCAGAGCAGACTGTAACTCATAAACCATTGGCCTGCCAGATGGTTCCCTTTTTTATTTTGCTGTTTGGCATAATTCAAGAAAAGCAGTATAGCTCATGGTCTTCATTTACTTGCTGAAGACCTGATATTTATGAAAAGCTGCAGTCTTACATTAAACATACATGTTTTGTTCTTTGCTGGTCAGAAATATGACCTGTCCTGTGAACAGACATTATTAATTGCTTGGGTTTAAATAACAGCAGAAGTTATAGCAAAATGCCCCTCAGCAAATTTGGGACTCAAGCAGCCCATGAATTCTTACAGAAAAGCTTTGTATGTTTTTATTTCCAAGAGGACCAACAAAAATATACCAACAAGTATTTAAATTAAAAAAACCCACATACGACTTCTTGATCTTTGCAGGGTTTTTTCATCAGCAAGAGTTGTCTTTTGGAACACCTTGTGTAGATAGAACCAAATGTGCATGTTGTTCTACAGTATGACTATTGTGTTGCCTTAACTTAGAGCTAAATTGCACAAGATATTTTAAATGGAATTGTGGTCATAATGTTCTTTCCTTCTTTGGCTGAAGTTGTAAAATATTTGGGTTTTGTTTCTGAAGAGTAAGTTTCAGAATTGGTGACTCGATATTATAAAGGAGAAATGACTCTTAAAAATAGAAACATTCATCTGCTAAAGCAGAGCAGTTGAGCACAAATTTCATTTCTTGCTGGCCTTTAAAGATTGGTTTTAATGTGCTAAAAATTGTGATTCTTTGAATTGAAATTCTTGCGTCCAAAAGTTGCTGCATACTTAAAATGTAATTTTCCATTGGAAACATTATTGCAGCACTTCTGCCATTTGAATATCTCCAGTGTGTTATCGTACAATCAATTCTAGCTGATTAGTTCCCTGCAAGAAGGCAAAGGTACAGTTATGTTTGCCTAACTGTGTAAGCTTTGGACTATGGGTTCTTAGGATTTTGGGGGCCTTGTCAGGCCTTTAAAAAGAAAAAAAAATTCTTTTGTAAAGGTGAGGAATAATAGTTTTGAACTGAGACTTGCTGTAGCTACGATAGAAGCTAAGTGAGCACAGGAGTTTGCTTTGGCTTGTGGCAGAGTTGCTAGGTCTCCTTTTGTCTTCTCCTGTGGCCCACTGGTGTGGGAGTAGAGGGCTGATACGAGTGAGCTACTGTTGCATCATTTTACAGCAGGTTCCCTAAATGCAAGGAGTGACTGCAGAAACTGCTTTAGATATGCGAACTGGGACATAAAGCCACTCAAGAGGGTGAATTCCATCTAAGGAGTGGGAGAAGCATGTTTTTTACCTTAAAATTCAGACAGTGCATTCTGCAGGTTGCTACATTAGTCTGAAGGTAGTGATGAAGTTACTTTAGTTACTTGAATATGTATGAAAAAAAATCACTTTGCTTTTTTTCCTAATGTTACTTTTTACTCTGTTAATCAGCAAATGACATTCAGCTTAAAGCTGTTGACCCTGTTAACTTCATTGGAGTTTGTGAATGTGTGTAACATGGAATTGGCTAGGGAAGTAATTTTTGCTAAAAGGTACTTGTACGAGGAGGTACTGATCCTATTTATCTTTGTTTCACCATTGTTGACATTGGAATTATGTAAGTTTGAGGAATCAGTTGTGCAACTGCTAGCTTTTTTGTCTAAAAGGTTACAAGTAGTTTAACTTTTTTTGTATTGTTTGAGCATGGATACTTTCAGTGATCAAACTACTGACAATATCAAGAGCTGGACTTGGAACTGAATTTGTTCTGCTTATCCAGCTCTAGGAAGAGCTTGACGTTGTCTGCTTATTCAAGGTGTCCAGGCAGCAAAAGCAGGGATTTCAGACACCATGCGTCAGTGATATCTACTGTTGGAATATTAGTGTGTGCACACGTACAGTAACACCCACAAGCATCCCCATTAAACATTTTTGGTAGTAAGATACTAAATAAGTGCTGACTATGTTCTGTTTCTTATTAGCATGTAAATGAATGCTAAGTGATTAAGACAGGATAAAGATGATTAAAGAACATAGGAATGTCATGATGGTTCACACTAAGCTTTGTATTCTTCTGGGGTCAGTGTCTGGGAGAGCATCAGGCAAAACACAAGGTGTGGGGAGCAGGACAGCTAGAGCTAACCCTTGCTTTTTGTGGGCTGGGCTGCAGTTTCTTTTGGTCACATGCATGACCTACTCTGCAAGAGTGCCCTAAGTGGGTGGGACTGGTGTCTCTGGTATGCACTGCTGGAATACCTGATGGCAGAGCATCTCCACCTGGCTGGGAAACGCTACTTAGGACAGTGAGAAGCTGGAACACCTCCTGACGCCACTACCGCCTGCAGCTTGCCATCCACGGTGGTGCCGACCTGGACAGGCTGCTGCAGAAAGTCAGTGTTGCTGGAGAGAGTGTTCTGCCCCATACCCAGCTGTGCTCCTGTCAAAGACGACTGAGACCCACAAGACCCATCAAGCAAGGAGCAAGTAAAACAGACCAAGGAAGGAGAGGAACAGTCTGACTTCAGAAGTGGACACCTAGGGAAGAGTAAGAACTGTGCAAACATATACAATGCTTCCCTCTTATTCTGACCCAGGCTCTTCATTTTTACATCAGAGGATTTCCTGAGTCTGTGGTTTGTATAATAACCCAGTTTAGATCTTCTGAGTGCTTATCTTGTTTTCCCTGAACTTGTGTAGACTTCTTGCATCCGTAGCATCAGCTGGCAAGGAGTTTCGTTGGTCTGCAACTTGTGTGAAGAGCTGCTTCCTTTTCCTGGCTCTGAACCTTACTCCTACTAACCTAACATTATGGCTCCCATTTCTTGTATTGGAGGAGACAGTGAGCAGCTAATGTCTATTGCCATTCTAGTAATGCTTTTGTTGTCCTCAGTTTTCCTTCAAATCCCAAGTTGTCTCTTTTCTGAATGAAAAAGTCAGTTGTCTTAAGAAAGTTGTTCCCTACCTTTCATCAGCCTTATTGCCTTTCTTTGAGCTGTTTCTAATTGTATGCTTTTTGGGATGAAAGAACCGAATCTGCACAAAGACTTCAGAGTCTAGACGAGCCATGGTGGCACAGAGGTGTTTCTTCTTGTATCCTCTGCTTTTCTTAATAGTTTCTAACATCTGCTTTTCATGTTTCACTGTGCTGCAACACTGACTTGATGCTCTGACAGAGCTACCCCAAGGACCCACACCTGCGGGTCACAGTTAGGTCAAAGCCCAGCATTGTATATAGCCTACAAATGGAGCTGGGATTGTTCTACTCTATCTATGATTAAGAATTAAAAAAGACTTCTCCTTCCTGAAGACTCTGCAAGAAGGTGATCTCCTCATCTGGGGAAGGATGAACACCTTTCTCACAGAAAATTGGGACTTTGCTAACCAAGGCATCTGGAGAGGAAGAGTAAACTGCTCTTGCTTCCTGTCCAGTCCCATAATCTTTATAGAGCTGCACGTGGATGTGATCACATCATCACAAATGAACGGGTTGTTTCACAAAAAGTAAAAAATTACTTTTTAGTTGGTGTATGTCAGCTAAAATTAATTTACCTCTGGCTGTGTTAGATAATAATGCATGCTAGATGTATACGTGATAAAGAAATACTGCCTTACATAAAAATTGCACAAAATATACCTAGATGCACATTGCACAGCTAAGGAAATTGTATTCCTGGTTTATTAGGCTTAAGAAGATAATTAATTGTCAGAAACTTGGTACTGGACTAATCAGTTCCTCCCTTCCAGTATTTTTCTTGTCCATGTGGATTTCAAATAGGGATTGTATTACATGTCTGTTGCCTGGGCGTATGCCACCTGAATTCTTAGTGTGCTAGTTCTTCTGTCTGGTTTTAACAAAACAGCAATTCTGTAAATTGTAAAACAAGTTACTAATTCTTCAAAAAGAAGAAACTTGAGTCTTTTGTGAGGATGACGTGTTTTGTACAGTGAGTAGTGGAGATCTTAAATCTTGCAGTGCTGCCTGTTACCAGTGGGCTTGCTAGGCTACACAAGGTTAGTAGTTTTGACTTTTAGTGAGATAGGTGTTCAAACTACAAAAATGTCTTAACTTGAAAGATATAATTAGAAAAATACCTATGATTAGCTGTGTGTCTTTGTTTTTTCCCCCTTTTTGCACGTTTTTTCTTAACTGTATCTGCTTTCAAAAAGTTTGTGCTGTTTACCAATGTTGGAAGTACCTTTTTTTCCTTTTCCATAGTCCACTCAAGAGGCTTTTAGGATAGAATATGATACCTTTGGTGAACTGAAGGTCCCAAGTGACAAATACTATGGTGCCCAGACTGTAAGATCTACAATGAACTTCAAGATTGGAGGTGTTTCAGAAAGAATGCCAGTAAGTAATTTAAAGCTGTGTTCATTTCTTCTCTTTAAGTTTGTTTTGGATGTGAGAGTGAATACCTTCTCAGGCTTTTGCTGGGAATATGAGCAACTTTGAATTTTAATTAAAGTTAGAAACTCTGTGGCAAGGTACTGTTCTGTGTTAGAAATATTTTTTGTTTCATTTAAATAAATTGAATGTTGCTTTTGAATAATTATTTTACTGTGTTGCTTAATTTTTTTAATAACCAGGATGAATAGAAATCCATCTTTCATTTTTCTGAAGATGAAAGACTGAACGGAATAGTTTGTTTGCTATAGCATTATGTAGTTTGTTATTGAAGATGTTTAGTGTAGCATGATATGAAGTTAACTTTTTCACGTGTAGTTGTGCATAGAGCATTAGTGTGCATACACTTTGTCATGCATTGGCTTTCCATGTACTGAAATGTGTGTTGGTTTTCCCTCAAAAAAGCTATTTTAGGAATAGAACCAGTTCTCTTCTCTCTGTATTTTATTGCATGTAATCTATTTCGATACACAAAGCATACCTGGACTTCCAAAGAAAGGATGAGCTGTGTACGGCTTTCTGGACTGCTTGGATAAATGTTACTGTTAATGGGAGCACAGGTCATGTGATCTGATTGCTCTTTGGTTTGGTTGATGGACTACTGCTGAACTTAAGCTCAGGAGGAGTTTGGTTTAGAACTAGGTTCCTAAAATGTCCTTTGGGGAAAAAATTACATATTTAAACTTACTCTTGTGTCTCAGGTTCAAGTTATAAGGGCTTTTGGCATCTTGAAGAGAGCGGCTGCTGAAGTAAATCAAGACTATGGTCTTGACCCAAAGATTGCTAATGCTATTGTAAAGGCGGCAAATGAGGTAGGAGCAAACTGTTCAAAATACCAGAACTGTCATTGTATTTTTGTTAAGCTTTTCACAGGAAGTTTGGAATTTTTAAGTATCATCTTTATAGCTAAAAAGGATATGATGTGACACACAGAGGCATCTCCTCTTTCTCAGGATAAATGCTACCCAACTACACAGAGTTGTGAATAACCATTATTTGAGGTAGAGTAATACCACGTGTGTTGCTTTGAATCAACAAGATGTTGCTTTGAATCAACAATCAACAGATATATTTATCTGGAAGCATTGTTTTACAGAGCTTTCCTGTTCTGACTAACTTCAAAGTATTTCAGTATTTGCAGAAGGCCTTATCCTCTTTCTACCAGCTGTAGCAGCATAAGTCCCAAGACCCAAGAGCTCTTGAGAACTCCACAATATGTCCAGTCTTTTCTTGTGGTTTCTTGAGTTCTCCTCGTTAAAGGTGGATCAGAAGTTTTCGTGGCTAAGTGCTGCTTAGTTTAGATTCATGGGTTCTGAAAATTGTTTGGGTTTGGGGTTTTTTTTGTTGTGTTTTAAAAACATCCCTGCAGTGCTATCCTTTCCCTGACCTCCAAAATAATTTTCTAATATAACTGAAAAATAAAGAGATACAGCAAGGAATCAAGTTACTCTTGGAGGTGGGAACTTTGCCCCTGCATAAGATGGGAAATACATAAGATCCTTTCCTGAAGAGCATGATTCCAGGAGGACTGATGCATCCTGATAATCTGGAGATAGTTATGTAGCCTCAGAGTTGTGACAACAGATCCTTTGCTTTGCATTCTTGACTTTGCTGAGGCTAATAGGCACGGGGGTGATATTTCTGAGCACAGATTTTGATACTATCACAAACACATTTTGAAAAACGTCTAAATGCATCTAAGGTTCAGCAGGCTCCAAAAAATGTAGATCAATCAGGAGAGTATTGGTACCTGTTGTTCTGTTTTGATTTTGGATGGTAGTTGTCATAGCCTGCCTACAGAAGATGTCAGTTAGTATAGCTATTTTTGGCTGATGAGGACCTTGTTCCCATAGGTAATCAGCAAGTTGATACATATGAATCTTTTTAAGTCCATGTGATTCTCTTACTTGCTTATATGTGTAACATATTCACTTACAGTTGAGGTAAAGACAGTCACAAGTCCTTTTTAGGCATCTCTTGATGTAAAGCCATGTAGGTCCAGTGCGTTATTAGGGAAAGCATGCCTTACAGGAAGAAGGTATTTGATACCAGCAACATCTGCCAGCTCATTTTGTTGATGTAAAATCTAATGTATACAGGTGTAAGAGGTCTGGAACTTCCCTGTATGAAATTTATTTCTGGAGAAATTTCAGAGTCCTATTATACAAATACCATGTACTGCATGTGTGTGACAGATAGTCTTTGGCAAAAACACCTCATCTGGGGGGCTATTTCCCATAAGGAATGGACTTCTGAATGCCTCTAATTCAAATTGTTGTATAGCTGTGATCAGTGTTCATGATGAAACTGTGCAGCTGTTGAGCTCGATTTCCTAGGAGAAAGTAGCGCGCCCATGCTGATGCGGAGTTTGTAAACAGATAAGCGCTGCCTGAAAAATGATGTTTCTGACACCCAAAGGATGGTCATGACCCAAGGAGACACACAACACTGAATCAGTACCCTGAAACACCTTATGTACTCTGATTGAGAAACTGCTTTATTTTCCTTCCCTGGGAGATCTTACTAAGCTGAGCAAATAACTGTGGGAGAACAGCACATACTACCTGTTGTCTTACCCAGGAAGATTAGAATCCAGATTGCTTTGAAATTTGAGAAGGGGGCCGGAGGGTGTTTTTGGACTTATAAAATCATCTGCATTGTTTGGGAAACACAAGATATAATCTGAAAGACCTTTTAAAAGTATTTTCTTTCTATGACTATAGAACATGAAATCAAATTTTTCTGTATTTCTCTGTGTTTCAGAATTCAGCATCTTCAAAAAGCATCGCAAAAGGTTTTTGCCCTTTTAATATCTGGTATTATATCAAACTCTCTTAATTATTCTGGTATAAATTCACAACTGTTATATGTAGATTTACAAATATAGTGGAGAACATTATTTGAATTATAGGCATAAAATTCTCAGGTTTATGCTTTTTGATTTTTTTTTTTTGTTCCAGTAGAACAACTTTTCTCTCTCTTTTTCCATTATAGGTAGCTGAAGGAAAATTAAATGATCACTTTCCATTGGTAGTGTGGCAGACTGGGTCTGGAACTCAAACCAATATGAATGTCAATGAAGTCATCAGCAATAGAGCCATTGAGATAATGGGGGGCAAACTGGGGAGCAAAAACCCAGTACATCCAAATGATCATGTTAACAAAAGCCAGGTCGTTACACTTGCTTTATAGTTCTTTTAATGTCAAAAGTTTTTTGTTTGTTTGTTTGGTTTTTTTAATTGTGAATTCTCTTATAGCCAGTGTTTTGATTAAAAAAAGAAAAGTTTTGTGTACAACTTTGGCAACAATTTTCCAGGCTTTTCAGTTTAAATAAACTTTAAAATGTTGGTCAGTGACAGTATGAGCTTCGCAGATTACAAATTTGGAACATGACAGATGAATTCACGCGTGATGTGATAGGCAGAGGTGGTCTGGTGACAACCACTGCTACTGAGACAGTCTTAAAGAAGTTAAATATAGATCCAATTTCTAAGGGTTGGATACTTAAAACTGTTATCTCCATAATACAGTACATAAAGCATGTAGAAAGAATATTAAAATGGCTAAAGTCCTGTAATGGGTAATTTTTCCCCAAGAATACTGGTAGGCCTTTTTATTACACATCACTCTTAATATTGCCTTCAGATTAACTGACTTTTAAGCCACTGACTTGGTTGTATCCCTTCTTGGTCTTTTGTGCTTATTCAATATCCTGGGAACTATGGATTTAACATTATCAAAGCAAGACATAGGTGTTTTTAAGTCACCTACAATTCCTTTAAAATCCTACATCCATTTGTTACCCATCTCTCATAACTACTATAGTAATTATTTTTCTTTTTTTTTTTTGTCCCAGTGTTGTTGTGAACAACCTACTCAAGTTAACTTTCTGTGGGTATAGTTACAAAAAGTTGATTTTAGCAATAAGGTACTGGACTGGAATTTAGAAGATTTAATTGTTCCTGCATATTGATTTGTGGGACATTCGTAAGTTGCCTACTCTTAGTTTAGTTTCTTCTTGTTTATAAAATAAAGAGAATAAAGCTATACATGTACATCTTACAGCAACAATGGTGAGAAAAGCTTGTAAATGAATTTCTTTAACTTCCTTCACAGAGTTCAAATGACACTTTCCCAACGGCAATGCATATTGCTGCTGCCCAGGAGGTTAATGAGGTGTTGTTACCTGGACTGAAGAAGCTACAGAATGCACTTGAAGCGAAATCCAAAGAGTTTTCCCAAATCATAAAAATAGGGCGCACTCATACACAAGATGCTGTTCCACTTACCCTTGGACAGGTAAAGAAAACCACAAAAATTATGCATTTGTTTGGAAAATTCTTGTAAATAAATTGGAGGAAACTGAGGCAAACTTGAGGAGGCCTAAATTAAGTTGATAGTTTAAGAGAAATTATAGGAAACTGGCTGAATCTCAGTCAGAATATTTTCATCTTTATTGGAGTTTGCTGGATGTGGTACTTTAATAATTGCATCGTAAATTTTCTCATTTTTTTTCCATGTGTGTTTTACTTCTAACAGTATTAAGATGTAAATAATTTTTAAAAGATGTTCCTTTATCAAATAACACAACGTGCTATTTCTGTTACACTGACATTGGAAGGAAGAAGGTAGTTAGTCTGTAATCTGTAAGTTTATATTAATGAGGTTTTGCCAACATATAAAACTACTGAGTATTTTGAATGAAAATCTTTTATATATGATCATAAATATATGATAGCAAATCTGTGTTATTATATTGACAAGAATGGCTTATATTACATTAATTTGGTAATGAATTAACTTAATTGGTAAAATCCATGTAACCCGGATTTTTTCCAAGAATGCACCAGTGGGGTTTTTACTAACTAAAATTAAGTGAACAAAGCCTAAGATCTGTTTCTCTAATTGTACCTTGAGAACATTGGTTTAACCTGAGAGCTGATTTATCTTGGATTCAGATCACAGTATCACAGTATCACAGTATGCTAGGGATTGGAAGGGACCTCAAAAGATCATCTAGTCCAATCCCCCTGTCGGAGCAGGAACACCTAGACGAGGTTGCACAGGAAGGTGTCCAGGCGAGTTTTGAATGTCTCCAGAGAAGGAGACTCCACAACCTCCCCGGGCAGCCTGTTCCAGTGCTCTGTCACCCTCACTGAGAAGAAGTTTCTTCTCAAATTTAAGTGGAACCTCTTGTGTTCCAGCTTGAATCCATTACCCCTTGTCCTATCACTGGTCGCCACTGAGAAGAGCCTGGCTCCATCCTCATGACATTCCCCCTTTATATATTTATAAACGCTAATAAGATCACCCCTCAGTCTCCTCTTCTCCAAACTAAAGAGACCCAGCTCCCTCAGTCTTTCCTCATAAGGGAGATGCTCCACTCCCTTAATCATCTTAGTTGCCCTACGCTGGACTCTCTCCCGCAGCTCTCTGTCCTTCTTGAACTGAGGGGCCCAGAACTGGACACAATATTCCAGATGCGGTCTCACCAGGGCAGAGTAGAGGGGAAGGAGGACCTCTCTCGATCTGCTAACCACCCCCCTTCTAATACAGCCCAGGATGCCATTGGCCTTCTTGGCCACAAGGGCACAGTGCTGGCTCATGGTCATCCTGCTGTCCACCAGGACCCCCAGGTCCCTTTCCTCTACACTGCTCTCTAACAGGTAGCTCCCCATCCTATACTGGAACCTGGGGTTGTTTCTGCCCAGATGTAGGACCCTACACTTTCCCTTGTTGTATTTCATTAAGTTATTCCCTGCCCAAATCTCCAGCCTGTCCAAGTCTCTCTGGATGGCAGCACAGCCCTCTGGCGTGTCAGCCACTCCTCCTAGCTTAGTGTCATCAGCAAACTTGCTGATAGTACACTCAATTCCCTCATCTAAATCATTAATGAATATATTGAATAATATGGGCCCCAGTACCGACCCTTGAGGCACTCCGCTGGTTACCGGCCTCCAACTGGACTCTGCCCCATTGACTACGACTCTCTGGCTTCTCTCCTTCAGCCAGTTCGCAGTCCACCTAATTATCCGGTCATCCAGTCCACACTTCCTCAGTTTAGCCATGAGGATGCTGTGGGAGACCGTGTCAAATGCTTTACTGAAGTCAAGGTAGACCACATCCACCGCTCTGCCATCATCCATCCACCTCGTTATTTCCTCATAAAAGGCTATGAGGTTGGTCAAGCATGACTTCCCCTTGGAAAAGCCATGCTGACTGCCCCTAATAACCCTCTTATCCTTGCTATGCCTTGAGAGGGCACCAAGGATAAGCTGCTCCATCAGTTTCCCAGGGATGGAGGTGAGGCTGATCGGTCTATAGTTACCCGGGTCCTCCTTCTTGCCCTTTTTGAAGACTGGAGTGACATTTGCTTTCCTCCAGTCCTCAGGCACCTCGCCCGTTTCCCAAGACTTGGTAAAGATGGTGGAGAGTGGTCCAGCAATGACTTCAGACAGCTCCTTCAGCACCCGCGGGTGCATCCCATCTGGACCCATGGATTTATGGATGTCCAGGTTGCTTAACTGGTCTCTGACCCAGTCCTCATCAACTAAGGCAAACCCATCCATTGACTTGACTTCATCTTCATCTGGGGTCTCAGCAGAACAGGACTCCTCAGGACAGCCCCCGACAGAGTAGACAGAGACAAAGAAGGCATTCAATAGTTCTGCCTTCTCTGTATCTTCTGTCACCAGGGCACCCACCCCATTCAGTAGTGGGCCTACATTGCCTCTGGTGTTAGTTTTATCTGCCATGTATTTGAAAAAGCTCTTCCTGTTGTCTTTGACCCCTCTTGCCAGGTTTAACTCTAAGGAGGCCTTAGCTTTCCTAGTTGCCTCTCTACATCCCCTGACAGCAGCCCTGTACTCCTCCCAAGTGGTCAGCCCCTCCTTCCATGATCTATAAACTCTCTTCTTACACTTGAGCTTGCCAAGCAGTTCCCTGTTTAGCCACACAGGTCTTCTGGCTCCCTTCCTTGACTTCCTACGTGTCGGGATGCTCTGATCTTGAGCTTGGTAGAAGCAGTCCCTGAATGCTGACCAGCTATCCTGGGCGCCTTTACCTTCAAACAGCTTTGTCCATGGGATTTCCCCTAGTAATTGTTTGAAAAGGCCAAAGTTTGCCCTGCTGAAGTCCAGGGTTGCAATTCTGCTTGCTATTCTGCTTCCACCAGCCGAGATCATGAACTCCACCATCTCATGGTCGCTGCAGCCAAGGCAGCCTTCAACCTTTACTCCTTGCACCAGACCCTCCTTGTTAGTGAGGACGAGATCCAGCAGTGCACCTCTCCTAGTCGGCTCCTCCACCATTTGCATCAGAAAGTTGTCATCAATGCATTGGAGGAACCTCCTAGACTGAGGCTGGCTGGCTGTGTAGTCCTTCCAGCAAACATCCGGAAAGTTAAAATCCCCCACGACAACCAGGGCCTGTGACTGTGAGGCCACTCTCAGCTGCCCATAGAAGGCCTCATCAACTTCCTGCCAAGTACGCAACTGAGATAAAAGGCAAGAGAAAGATGTATTGTGTCTACATTTTTATATATGTAGGTTGTCTTTATGTGTAATTGTTTGTAGTGTGAGAGCAGTCCTCTAATATATGTAACTTTTCCTCTTAATGAAAGGATGCATTTGGGTAAAGTTCAGTGCCCCCAGTTTTTAAAATAAATTAGTCTAATCATGTTAAAAATCTAGTAATTCTAGATGCTTATTCTTGGTTGTTGTCTTTGTTCCTCTATTTTGCCCTCCTTTCTTTCAAAGGAATTTAGTGGCTATGTGCAACAAATTAAATATGGTGTGGCTAGGATTGAGTCAACTATGCCAAGAGTGTATCAGCTGGCAGCTGGCGGAACTGCAGTTGGTACAGGATTAAACACCAGAATCGGTTTTGCTGAGAAAGTTGCTGCTAAAGTGGCTGAACTGACGGGTGAGGAATGGTATTTTGGACTTAACAGTAAAGCAGTATATGTAACATACAGTCAAATTCAAACTAAATCTTTCAGTTTCTATACTTCTCATAAGCTCAAACTGTATTTATATTTTAACATGAAATTTTCTGTTAATGCCGTATGTTATATGCCTTATACTTAGGATTTTTCATGCAATGTATTTTTATACTGAGTGCATTGAAAGTGACTGAAATTACCATGTTTTTCTGAGCAAGGCTTTATGGAGAGGGATACAGTTTCAGGCTTCTATTATTAGCCCAGCTATACTACTTCTCTCTTGATCTTTGCTCTTCTGGCTCTCTTAATCTGCAGTGACGTGGCACAAAAGAAGGGGAAGAAACCCTCCCAAAGCCACTACATTTTTTTCATGTGAAAGAGTAAAAGTTAGCTGTCTGATTTTTTTGATGCTTTCTCTATAGATCTTAAAACTTAATTTACAGACCCATTGAGTTTTTTGATCTGTAAACCAGATCTTCTGTGTGACAGTATCAGTTTTTATAAATGCCCCCAGAATGAATGCGTACATCTGTGACTTAAATTTGCTGTAAAATCTGAAACTGCTTATCAACAGTATTTTTGTTTTAATTGATCTATTATTCACTGTCTTGTAGAGGGTCAAGACTTTCTTGTACCTTGAGAGGGAAGAAGTAACTTGTCATAAGCAACAGCTGCTGAGAAGCAGTACAGGCCTTGTTTTGGTGCTTGAAGAAGCAGTCGGTGGTGTTAGGAAGCTCTCCCATCTTAAAGCTTGTTAGGTGTACCATATGGGCAGGTTGTACAAATTTAAAACAAGTAGGGCAGACTATTGAAGTTCAATGTGTTCTTACAGGGAAAGTTTACTGGGAAGGGCAAAAGGGAAAGTTTGGAATGATCTCTGCAATTGAGAAGGCAGCTATGCAGTTCAGAAGCCCATGCAAATTGGGTGGGATTTGGTGTTTGGCAGGAACTGCAGAACACTAGAAATTATGGGGGTTACGCTGCTCTTATTTGAACTGGTAATGTAAGCTCAGACCAGTAGTTTTGTGGGGCAGAAGTCCAGCCCACAGTCAGTCCTTAGTGATGTCCATTACCACTAATAAAAATCTGCTGAGACTTTTCTTCCAGCGCAAAGCCCTGAAGAAATGTTTTTCATTATGGAACCTCGCCTTAAATCTCAGGCATTTAATTAACATAAAGAGAGCTGTTGCTTCCATTGCTCCTGTGCTCTTGCTGTTGGCAGCAGTTTCAGGCATCCTCCTAAGTGTGAATCAGCTTTCACATGTTCAGTCTGGTTTGTTGTTCCCTCCCAGTGCTAATACTTGGGTGCATCTTTTTTCTTTAAGTAGCTGATTCCATTGTGATTACTTTTTATTTATCCTAATGTCTGCACTGTGCTGCAAAAACCTCTATTTTCGTAAATGGGAGAAAGCATCCCGGCAACTGACAATCTAAACAATCTAAATTGATTTAATGGAAGAAATACGTGTTTGGGCTAACTTGTAAGAAAATCTTGACATTCACAAAGTACTGTGGTGCAAAGCAATGCTTAGTATGAAACAACAGTATGAAAGCTTGAAATTTGTACCTTTGTTGGGGGTAGATGGGAAAATTTCACATTATTCCGTATTTTAGTGACTTATTGTCTTTTGTATTGAATTTAGTCTGTTTAAGAAACTTTTGTGAGGAAAGGCCTTGAGAAGGGAGATGATCTTGCAGTGTTATTAATTTTTTAAAGTTTTATTTGTTAAGCTAATTAGGTGTTTGATTATCTGGTCTGCAAGGAAGTTCCTCACTGGTTTACTATTTCCTGCCCTTCCTGTAGGTTTGCCTTTTGTCACTGCTCCAAATAAGTTTGAAGCTCTTGCGGCTCATGATGCTCTAGTTGAACTCAGTGGAGCTATGAACACAGTGGCATGTAGTCTGATGAAAATAGCTAACGATATTCGTTTCCTGGGTTCTGGACCACGTTCTGGACTAGGAGAACTCATCCTGCCTGAAAATGAACCAGGAAGCAGCATCATGCCAGGTACAGAGAAAACAGAGAAAACTTGCCTGTTTCTTTTGTTTTGGACCACTAACTCTTAACAGATATTTACCAAACAAACATCAATAAGTCCATGATTCAACACTTCTGTCAGTTTTTATCTTTTGCCATATTTTACCAAAATTTGTGTTCATAAAAATACTTAATTGCACAGCTGTTAGTTGGGAAGTATTTGGTGGAGAGTAGTATCTGTAAACATATAATATGACTTTATCAATACAAGCATACTTCTCAAAACTTTCTCTTAGAATTGCAAGATCTCAACAATTTTTGTGTAAAGACTTTTCTGAAACAAGCTTTAAATGATCTAATCTATGAATTGTAGCAATATTGTGATGTAAATTGACTTCTGTCTTTACTTCCTAGCATAATTAGTGTTATGTACTCACATATTCTCTTCTGCAATGATCCCAGTGTATGGGAGGATAAGAAAGGAAAGAATACTATTAGTAATCATTCCTTGCCTCTCTCCTAAAAAAAGTATGCATATGTGAGTATTGTACATCCAAAACTATTCTAAGCATGTTATTCCTGTATGATAAATTATAAAAGAAACAGGTTGTGAGCATATCTGGCTTTCAAAAGAAGCAGATAATGAATGTTCTTACTAGGATTATTTCTAGAAATGAAAGCAACCCTAAAATGTTCTTGTTAGGAGGCCACTTTAATTCATTTGGGTTTTTTTCTCCTGATGAAGTAAACAGAGTGTATTAATGATTGTATATTGATGTAATAATGATTTACCAGAAATGCCTACTTACACAAATAAAGACAAGTTATAATCTCTTGACTATTAAGAACTGTGGTAATTACAGTTTAGCTCACACACATTTTATCCAGCTCTCAAAGTCTTGGTAGATTGCTAAAGCAGCCATAGCTGCTTTAAAAATCCTAGCTGAATTACTGGAATAGTGCAGTGAATTTAATATAATGTATGGAAATTACTGATTTTCTGTGGTGCACAGATACAGATAAGTAAGACATTTTACCTCCTACAAAATATCTTCTGTTGAATGTGATTTGGTAAATGAGGGAAGTACTCATTTTTTTTTTTTTTCTTCGTTGGTAATCTTGTTCTCTCCCTTCCACAACCAGGAAAAGTGAACCCTACCCAGTGTGAAGCTGTAACCATGGTGGCAGCCCAAGTTATGGGAAACCATGTTGCTGTTACTGTAGGAGGGAGCAATGGACACTTTGAACTGAATGTTTTTAAGCCCATGATGGTAAGTTCATAAAGTTTTAAATATCTAGGACTTTTAAAAATAATCGTTTGTACTACCAGATAACTCAGGGGAAGAAAAAAACTCAGTGAGTGGTTGGTCAATACAAGCACCAGAGAAACTGATAACAATGTAAGAAGAAATTTTATTATTTTGTAGGGTAAGTCCTTGTTATTTTGACAGGGAAGTGGCAATGTTTTTTACATGAAACTATCTTATGCAGATAAGCTTTTATATTAAAAATGTAAGGTTATCATCAGTCTAAGGAAGCAGGGAGAGAGGAACACAGAGACAAAATTTTGTCCAAAGCCAAAGAGAATTTGGTATTTTAGCTAAAAATTAGGATTTTTTTCTTTAGCAACTGTCTGTTACTAATTTCTGTTACTGCTGAATACTAAAGGATTACATGCTTTTGGCAAGCGAGTTATGTAAAATTGTAAATGATTAGTCTTAGACTTCAGTATTGAAAATAATGTCTGCCTTCTACAGTGTGAGCAGGATACATCACTGTGTGTAAGATGTTGAAGGAATAGTACAGATGTTAGTGAAGGGATGATACTTTAAAAAGAAGGAAGGTGACTTATGGAAAAGATCCTAATATTCAATGCTTTTTTATTATGGTAGTAAGAAATGATTGAGAAAAAATGAAATCTGATAATAACATCAGTATTTGTCTCTTACCTTACTGTGTCTGTTTAGGGTACTGCTTTTTTTCCCCTCCCTCTGAATAAACTACTTCTAAGTATACAGCACCTGGTTTTGACAAAAGATCCTATTGAACAGCCAGTAGATGTACCTAGCAGCAGATAAATGTTGATAGAAAAAGACACCTCTCAAAAAAAAAAAAAAAGTGGCACTTTATAGATTGTCAAAGTAGAGGACTAATGCCAATTATTATTGTACTCTATATTTTTTGATGTCTTCTCTTGATTGGTACCTGAGGGGCGAAATGGCAATGAATTGCATGCCTTCGTGTATTTTTTTACTTGGTTATTTGTGAACTGTTACAACAAAATGGTATACATACTGCAGTCTTCTTAATGCAAGAGTTTCTTCTACTATTGGATACTCCTCACAAATTCCTTTAAATAGGGGTGGCTGAGGTTACCCTGCAGAGGGAGGAGGGCATGATGTTCGCTGCACTCTGTCTCTACCAACAGCCCATCAAAAAAGTGGATATTGTGGGGGTGGGAGGAAACGACACACTGGTTATGAACAACTGTGCCAGGCTGTATAGCTATTAACGTCTGAATGTCATTGTTGGTATTTCTTTTTTGTTAGATTAAAAATGTCTTAAACTCTGCAAGACTTCTTGGAGATGTTTGTGTTTCTTTCACTGACAACTGTGTAGTTGGAATCCAAGCCAATACGGACAGGATCAACAAACTAATGAGTGAATCCCTGATGTTGGTAACAGCACTTAACCCACATATAGGTAGGTTTAAGGCTCAGGAACTTCTCAAAACATTATATTGAAATATTCTGTGGGGACGTTCTTTTGCACTCATTATTTGTATTGTCGCAAGGTTTAGGAGACTAAGTCATGGCTTAGGCCAAAAGTTAATTTACTGTAATGTCACCAACTTATATTACTGGTGAAAAAGATGTGTCTTCCTTGCAGTGGCCGTACCATTATAAAAATAACCCTGATGAGAGTCAAAAAAAAAAAAAAAGAGAGATTGGGAGAATTTGTGTACCTGTCGTCATGATTTGACTACTAATAATGAAAAGTGAAAGATTATGAGATTTTTATTTTTTTTTTAAAGGAGAAAAAGTCACATAGAACTGTGATCTAAATGCATTAACACCAGAATAACAGCCTTTACCTGCAGGCTCGGTCGGGAGTTGGTGTAGGCACTGGGCGCCTCTGCTGCACAGGCAGTGCCGCACCAGTACCCCTATCTAGCAAAGCCACTCTCTGAGGGCCAGGTGTCCTGCCAGTTCCTCGCCTCGACCTGCATTTGGCTAACTTGTTCCTTCTGGTTTCTTACAGGCTATGACAAAGCAGCTAAGATTGCCAAAACGGCGCACAAAGAGGGGACGACGTTGAAAGAAGCTGCCATAAAGCTGGGATTCCTGACGTCGGACCAGTTTGATCAGTGGGTGAAGCCTAAAGACATGTTAGGTCCTCAGTAACTCTTGTACCAAAAAAAAAAAAAAGTGTTCTTAACATTAAAAAATAAATAAAATCAAACAAATACAGTACTCTCCGTCTCGCACCCGCCGCCGCAACGGGGCCGGGGCCCTTTAAATAGGTTCTGGGTAGCGCCCCCAGGTGGCCAATCATAACTCGCCGCTGTGGAGGGGAGGGCGGAAGAGCGAGGGCGTGGCGCTCGACAAATGCTTCCGCCTTCGCCGCGGCCCCGCCTTAGGGGCGGAGCTTGGCCGGGCCGGCGGTGGGTTTCCGGGTCGGTGGGGATCGCTGCCGCTGTTGACGAGACCGAGACCAAGGCAAAGGCACCGCCGCCATGAACCGCTTCTTCGGCAAAGCGAAGCCGAAGGCGCCTCCGCCCAGCCTCACCGACTGCATCGGGACGGTGAGTACCATCCCGGGGCGACCCGGCCCGCGCCCGGAGCCCCGCCAAGGGCCGGGGCCGACATTGCACTGCTCGGTCCGGCCGCCGCCTCGGGAGGGACAGGGGAGCGGGGGGGCGGCCGCGGAGGCGGCACAGCCAGCCCGGGCCGTGGGGCGGGCATGGCCGGGCGAGGCTCTCCGTCCCCGCTGGGGCCGGGGCCCGGGCCCGGGGTTGAGGGCGCGCCGGGGGCCGATCCTCCGCTCGGGTGGGTGCGGGTGTGGAGCTTCGTGCGTGAGTGAGTTAGTGCGTGTTCGTGGGCCTGCCCGTACGCGGAAGTGACCCGGAGGCACAGGGGGTGCGTGGCCCTGCGTTGGTTTGGAGGTGGCACAGGCTGTGAGTGTGCGGGGGGTGGTGGTGGTGGTGCGTGGCAGCGTGCGTCTGAGTGTGGAAACACAGCTCTGTGGGGGCACGCTGTCTGCCTGTGTGTGTTATGGTTTAACCCCAGGCGGCAGCTAGGACCAGGCAGCCGCTCGCTCACTGTTCACAGTTGGGGTGGGGGAGAGAATCGGAAGAGTAAAAGTGAGGAAAAAAACCCGGTGGGTTGAGATAAAGACAGTTTAATAAAAAATACCAGAGCTGGGCACGCAAAAAAAGCAAAACAAGGAATTAATTCACTGCTTCCTATGGGCAGGCAGGTGTTCAGCCATGTCCAGGAAAGCAGGGTTCCATCATGCGTAATCGTTACTTGGGAAGACAAATATCATAACACTGAATGTCCCCACTTCCTTCTTCTCCAAGGTTTATATACTAAGCATGATATCAGCATGATGTCACATGACATCACCAAGGGATGTGGAATATCCCTTTGGCCAGTTGGCGTCGGCTGTCCCAGCTGTGTCTCCTCCTAACCTCTTGTGCACTCCCAGCCTACTGGCTGGTGGGGCCGTGTGAGGAGCTGAAAAGGCCTTGGCTGCTTAGCAACGACCAAAAACATCAGTGCACTATCAACACCAATCCAAATTGTAGCCCCACACCAGCTGCTAGCAAGAAAGTTAACTCCATCCCAGCTGAAACCATGACATTCTCTCTCTATATAAATATATATAAATATATATATATACACATGCACACACTTGAATGTACATAGCTACATGCTTATGCGTTGGTACAGTGTGTTTGTATATATGCGCACATGTATTTTAGCGTGCACTCGTGCATCACCACAGCATGCACAGGAGTGTACTGGTACATAACATTTGTAAGTGTGTACACCCATGCCTACATTTGCTTCTTCCGCATAGAAGCACATCCCATAAATGGATGCACACAGCGTGCATGTAAGGCCTGGTTCTCCTTATGGCCTCATGCGTATTTTCAGTATTTCCATCTGAGGATGTCAGTGCTCTGATTGCAGTAGCTAACTCCTGCCATGCCAAGGTGTGGAAAGGCAGGGACAGGAGCAAGGGAACCAGCCCCTCTGTCCAGTACAGAAGGTGGGAGGGCAAATCCCACCTTCTGATGACGATTGCTCTGTCTGCTACAGACGAGCTTGCTGTAGGGTTGATGGCGGTGAGGTCTGTAGATGAACAGTTAAACAAGCCCAGACCATGAAAAAAATGCTGAGGAAGCACATGATAGAACACTTCACATCTGTTGTAAGGTTGGCCTGTCTGAAAAGAAGATCAAGGAAAAGTTTTAAGAAGGCTAATCTTATAATTTCATAGTCTTTTTTTTTTTTTTTTTTTTTTCTTTTAAGTTTGTGAAGAAAACCATGGTGTGTTTTTACAGCTCCTTCTGTTGTAAACTAATTTTAAAAAGTAAAGAAAGAACATAGAGGTCTTGTATGTTTGTCTCAGTGGTTAACAAAGTCAGGTGAAAGGTCAGTGATGGTTGTGGTATAAATGGAGGTTAACCAAGGCTAACTAAGCATTGTCACTGGAACTTGACAACAAAAAGTTTCTGGGGCAAATCACATTTTTTTCCTCCTAGAAGATTTATTTTGCTACACAGTGGAGAGACTCTCTAAGGTAAATACCTAGTATTTGTTGGTGCTACCTACACAAACCCATGCTCATCAGTCTTTTGCGTATGCCAGTGGCTGGGATCGCGAGACAAGTGGTCATAGTTAGTGGTTTTCCCAGAATGTTATTTTATTGGCAAAGAATCTGTATTGCTTTTTAGCAGTATTAAGCCCAAACATAGCTCCAAGTATGTTTAATTAGAACAGTAACTAAAGCATATGCTCAAAAATCAGGATTGTCTTTCCCATTGTTATAGTAAATGCTTCAGTGGATGGCTCCAAAATCCATCTGAGATACTATTATTAATATTTAAATTTTTCAGGGCTGATTTTGCCAGTTCCACAGTTCAATTTCTGTGGATGGAACTAAAATTTAAGACAGTTCTGTATATTAGTAAGCATGGGGAGAAACATATTTCCTTTTACAAGTTCAGAGTTCATGAATTAACTTTTTGTGCCGATTTACATGAAGTAATCTGAGTTGTGAAAGACTTGCTGTATTTTCAGTTCATTTTCACAATAGTGAAGTCTTTAGTATAGCTCCTGCTACAGGACTAGAGATATCATTAAGTTTTTTTCTTAAATTGCATGTAAAGTATTATTGAAGAAAGTTGTGTGAGTTATTAAAAAAAACTTGCACTGTTTCTTTACCATGTTAAATTCAACAGTTTGGAGACTCAGATAACGTCAATTCTGTGCTGTTTTCTATCTTAGACACATTTTGGTGTGCCTTTCGAAAGAGTCAAATCGCTTTGTAAAATTTCTTACCATATTACTTCAATGGTAATTAGCCATTAAATGGCAGTTAGGAACTATTGTATTTGATGAGCAATGATTAATGTTCATAGTTACAATTTGTTAAAAATGTAGACAACTCTGAGGCAGTAATTATGCCTGTGTTTTGCACGTTCTTTCCTGTGTATGCAGAAGTAGTATAACTGAACCCAACAAGATCAGCACGCAATACACTTTTTTTCTGTGGTAAGAGAACGAGCATCACCTTGGGATATCTAAACAATTCAAGACTTGTTTAATTTGAAGAGCTGGTTGTGTGGGATCTCTAATCTGAAGTGTTTGCAGAAACCCACGAAGCACTTCTCCCTACTTTTCTTCGATGGCTGGTTACTATCGAGTTTGCTGGCTGGCTGTGTGATGCCCTCCTGTCTCCCCACTTACTCCCCGTGGGTATGTTCCCACTCTCCCTTGCAGTTTCTGTTCGCTCTTTTGCTGCGCCTGCCGTGCTTGCCTCGGCATTGCACTAAGTGGCAGATTTTTTTTTTTTTTATCCTTGCTGGCTGAGCACAGTCAGATGACTCAAAGCTGTCATGAGGCCGGTAGGAGGAAGGTTGCATCAGGAGCTGTGGCATTTGTATTGCTTTTACTTTTTCTTCTTCGAAAAAACACTCCAAATTTATGTTTTTTCCTAGTAGTAAGTAGGAAACATAGAAACAAAAGGCTAATAGTTTACAAAAGGCTAATAGTGAGAACAATGTTAAAATTCAGTCTTGTATGTGATGTTCTTTTTTTTTTTATTTATTGAAAGAAGATGTGATTTTGCTTAATAGGGATTTGGAATACCACGATCACTTTCTTCTGTTTAGATTGGGGCCCTTCTGTAGCAATGAAATGTACCTCTGTATGCCTTATTTGTGAGTAATAGAAAGCAGCTCTTCAAGTTTTAATGCAGTCTAGTTTTCTTTTGGATAAATTAGATCTGTTCTCCCTACTTCTGTCCATTTTCATTTTTAAAAGCTGTGTCCTATGTAATGTGTGTGTGAAATTTTTATGTAGTTAATCAGTGTAGGAGGACCTGTCTCCGTTTCCTGCTAGCACTGCCTAAGAGAATCATTATATAAGTAAACCAAGTAATGAGTTTTCCCCTGTAAATGACGGTGATGAAGATCTTGACTGAGGTGCTACACTTTGAACCTACAAGAGTTAAAATCATAAATCTCTCTCTCTCACTATTAGTAAAATATTTGACATAATAGAAAGCTTAATGCATTTTTTTTTCAATGCCAGCTGTGCCCAGGCACTTTAATGTCTTGTGTGGAGTGTTCATATTAAACATTCTGCTCAAGATGCCTCTGGCGAATGCATGTTGCTGTCATAGAGCAGAGATTTAAAAGGATCACCGAGACACCAAAATGAAAATCTGCATAATTATACATGTTGAGCCACACTATTATCAAGTCAGAAGTGTAAATTTGCACTGATTGGTCTCATGCTATAATTGGAGTGTAATTATATTCTAATCCCTAGAGAGGCTCTTTGGAATAAGAAGGTAATAAGCTTTATTTTGTTGTTTCCAGAGAAATGCTGTGATAGTCAGTTCATGTTAAGGAGGCTTTCTTTGTTTTGTTTTGTTTTTTTATGAATTTGTGTATGCTGTTAGAACTATCCATACCCATGCTTGACTATGTAATTATCTTCTTTAACCCTCTTATGCAGTAGGGTTAAAATATTCCCATAATGACGTCTTTGATAAGCTTTGCACCAGTGCTGTTAGGATTGACTGATGGAGGTCTCTTACTGAGTTATGCAGCTGCTATTGGGATTTGGAATGAAAGTGCAGTAAGAATTCAGAGTAGCTGCCAGGTGGAACTGCTGTGTCCTGGCTCCCTTTGCAGGAATTGATGGGAAAAGTGTCTCTCTGACAAAGCAGTTGGGCACCCTTGTCAAAAACGGTTGTTAAGTTTGGCCTTCTTAAACGTAACCAGTAATCTATGCATCATTCTGAAGGATTAATGTTCTCTGCCTACCAAACATAAACCTCAGCCTTGCTGAACACATCCCTGTCCCTTTTGCATTGCTCCTTTATCTGCCAGGATCGTACCCCTATGTTTTTCTTTTTCCATTCCAGTTTAGTCCCTGGCACTGTACGTTTTCAGAAATTCCTGAATAGAGACCGTGACTTGAGTGTGTGTGCAAGGAGGCGTCTCAAAATGATGAGAACGTGTTACAATGGCAGAGCTTCCTGCAACCTCGGGATAGTCCTTGTGCTCCCTGTAGAAGGTGTTTCACTTGATTCTGGTTTTGGATTCTCTACAAACTTTCAGCTATTTATAGAACATACTGAGTGAAGACACAATTCAGTTAGAAGCATAATAAAACCGAGGCTGTTCTTTTTATTGTCCAGTACCTGAATAAAACTTAATGGTTTTTTGTTTGTTTTCCCCATCATGTATTAAAGGTGGATAGCAGAGCTGAGTCAATTGACAAGAAAATCGCTAGGCTTGATGCAGAACTTGTCAAATATAAGGATCAAATGAAGAAGATGAGAGAGGGGCCTGCAAAGGTAAGAATCTTCTGTGGGATTTAAGCATGAGAGGCTGTGGCTCACACTTCTTGTCATGTAGTGGAGTGATATAGTCAGTTCATCAGGTTCTTAGAATTGCATCTTGCCCTACTGATGGGTTATAAGACCCTGCAGGATTACTTTAATTCTGAAGCATCTCTTAGACATGCATCTTTGAACAGTCTTCATTGGTTTTTGTTTCTTCCAAAGTGTAATGTAATCGCCCAATCAGAAGTAATGTGCTTGCTTCCCTTCTTCCGTTACCTGAATTAAGCCTGGTAGAGAGGCGGTTTTGTTCACCCGCCAAAATAAAGAGGTCTTCACTGTGCAGAAAGGGAGTAGGAAAACCTATTTTTGAAAGGGGATGAACATATAATATAAAATGTATCTAACAATGAACATATCTAATTTTTATTTAATAGTAAACATATCTAGTATAAGCAGTATTGTTAAAGTACTTTTGGCAGTCTTATTTGATGCTGACCATTAAAACGTGTTCATGAAAGATGGTTCTGATGGACTAAGTCTGACTTTGTATTCTGCTTGTCAAAAAAAAATAATTCAAAAGCCAGAAACTTTGAAAGTATTTGCTTGTAGAAGCTTTACATACAAGCCTGTTTGGTGAATCGTTAATGCAGGACAAACGCTGAATGTGACTACTGTTAAACTCTTTGCATTAGTAACTGAGGAATCTTTTGGAAAACTTGAATGTGATACATTAGATTTAAGCAGTATAATCCAGAGTAAAGTCAAATACTTTTCCTAATATAATAATACTGTGTCTTTCAGAATACAGTAAAGCAGAAAGCATTGAGAGTGTTGAAGCAGAAGCGAATGTAAGTTTTAACCTCCATCAGTTCTGGGATTAATGAATCCGGTTTTCTTTGAAGGGAGTGGTACCCTTTAATGTCTCTTTCCAGTACTTTTGCTTCTGAGTGTTCTTAAAAGAAAAAAGCTGAACAGGCTAGCCAGCCTTTCAGAAGCATCTCTTTACAAATTGTGCATCAGCATGTTTGTGCCTTATTTGTATGTCAGTATATAAATTTGGACTGGGACAAGCTGACCTAAATCTACTCATTACTAAAGCTATGCTTGGCTCCTGACCTTTCTGAGAGAGTGCGCCTCATTTTATATGATTAATTGATTCCTATAAATTGTGCACTTCATGAGCTTGTTCTGGTTTACTGGAAATTTACCTGTTCTCTGTGGACACCCTTAGGAGTTGAACACATGTAGCACAGGTAATTGTGTCTATGCAGAAAACAAGAATGGATGTGATAGGTCTAGCCCAGTATGCTGTCTGGAAAAGTGTCCCTAGTATGCTGTCCTGAAAAGTGTCCAGCAACAAATACAAAGGAAAGAATGTCAGAATGTGGCACGTGTTCAGGGGTACTTCACTGGAATGTTTTACAGTCCCTGAACTGCACATTTCTCGGGTGCTGCCTGAGCCAAAGCTTCTGTCATCTTGCATTTCATATCCCTCAGAGGAATCGCACCTCTACAGACTTGCTCAATTACCTGTTAAGTATTTGTGAACACTTATAATCCAAAATATCTATGCAATAGTTTAGTTAGATGTTGTGAGAAGAACTGCTTTCTTTTGGGTTTTATTCTTTTCTTTTTTGTTTGTTTCTTTGTTTGTTTGTTTGTTTTCTGCTGCCTCCTAATCTTCTTTGATAGTTGTTCCCCTATTTACAGTCACTGGGCCCCTCATAACAGGCTATCATCCTATCCCTCAGTCATCTCTTTTCCATCTTGATAAACAGTAATATATTAATTCCTTGTCTAGAAGCTGTTTTGTATCTGAATCATACTTGTCTTGCAGACCTACTGCCTTGGATGTTTGAAGAAGGCATTATTGTTCATTTATGTGTTCAACCGGATGTATTTTACATTCAAATTTAGCTTTGAGGGTGTTGATTTCTTGAGTTCTAAAGTCTCCCTTTTCTTTTTGGTTAGCCATAACAGTTTCCTTTTTCTACCCTATCTCCTTCTCTCCCTGCCCTCCAAAGCTCCAGTGCAGAGCCACTATGGTTTGGGTAACCTGCATCTCTTCCATTCTGCTTACAGCATTAGTGAGCAGTGGCACGCATCTCTACCTTATAGTGATAAAAACCTTCGCTATATCCTTACCTACTGTGTAAGCCTATACAAATATGGTATCGCCATCAGTTAAAACAGAAGCTTAGTCCAGGCGTAGCTTTGTCAACTTCAAAGTCAAAGAAATGCATAATAGCCAGATTTTTATTAAGCTATTTATTCTCATGTGATTGTTCGTAATACATTAAAAAATATATTCTGTTCCTATCTTCAGACTACTGTTGCTGTTCTTTTCATTTTTTTTTAAATTAAGAATTTTTGTGGCAATAAACAGTGGTGTTTTAAAGCCATTATTTATGTTGTTTTTAACAGGTATGAACAACAGCGGGATAATCTATCACAGCAGTCTTTTAATATGGAACAAGCTAATTACACTATTCAGGCACTGAAGGATACAAAGACAACGGTACCAGTATATTAATCTCACATTTGTTTAATTTGTGTATGCTACATCAGATACAAGCATGTTGTTTGACTCTATTCTAGGTTGATGCAATGAAACTGGGGGTGAAAGAAATGAAGAAAGCTTACAAGCAAGTCAAAATTGATCAAATTGAGGTGAGCTTCTGTAGTTTAAATTATTAAAGAACAGAAACAATGTACTGAAATAGTGATGAGTGGACTATGTAACTTAAAGGTAAGCTGACTGTTTTAGTTCACGTGAGTTTCCCTGCCTTTTTTATGCGACCACCATCATAATTAATTCCTGATTTCTCTGGTACTGCACAATCAGTTGTTGGCCTTATTGCACTGATTGTTTCCTTGCTGGGCTAATCTTTAATCTCCCCCTTCCTTTCCTCAGCACTTAGGCATAAATGTGGGTGAACATTTCCTGCTGTGGCTTTTTTGTCCTCCTCCCCCTGGCCCTGTTGCTACTCTTGCATACAGACTAGTTCTTTCCTCCCCTAGTTCACAGTAGTGCCAGATTAAAAACAAACAAACAAAAACAAAACAAACAAACAAACAAAAAAAAAACACAAAAAAAACCCCCAAACCCCAAAACAAACAATCCAAACAAAAAAATTCATTTCAAGAGGCCTCCAAAGCCTGGCCCTGTCTTTACATATTGCAGTTTAAAAACATAAGATCTTTAAATATAATGTAAAGTATGTTGCACTTCAACTCTTATCAAATACCAGTGCTGAATCCCTTTAAGTTCTCTTTCCTATGCTGTTTTTATATATGGCTTGCATTGTAAACCTTTAGGCAAGTATTGTCTCCTCACGTATACCCGAGTACAGTGCCAATATTTATGCTAAAGTATCTTTAAGCTTCTGCTGTGGCACAACTCAGGCTACTGCTTGTTCTTCAGACAGTGGGTTTAATTTCTCTTGATTTCGTACTCCTCCTTTTCAAGGTAATGCTGAACTGTGGGTAATTTCTTAGAGGCTTTCAATTTACCCTGAAGAATAGTTAAAACAAAAAAAACCCAAGAGAGTTCTGCAGAGCTGTTGTGTCAGAGTTCCTTTTACATTTACATTCCTCATACATTTATTATAATTTTAATAGTAGTTAAGGCCATGCTATAGCACGGAATGCATGTGTCTTGACTTTTATTAATGCTGCTTCAAAAAAATGGTTTATGCATTAAAAAATTTGAGTGCTTTGTACGTTGGAAGTATTAAACAGAATTTGACAAAGCTCTGATAAATTTAACTAAAACTATTAAATATGGACCAGTTGAAATTGTTTCTTGCTCCAGGACATACAAGATCAGTTAGAGGATATGATGGAAGAAGCCAATGAAGTCCAGGAAGCACTGAGTCGTAGCTATGGAACGCCAGAAATTGATGAAGATGACTTGGAAGCAGGTTAGGAAAGCAGAGGATGATTTTACACTACTGAATGTAAAAATCATCAGACAGTGATTTTTAATTTCATTAGTCAAATACTTTAAGTGTGTTTAAAAAAAAAAAAAGTTTTAATGACTTTTTTTAAACATAGAAGCTGCCTTTAAGGGCAGTAACAGAGGTATGAGGCAAACATGAGAGAGACATTAATGGAATGCTAAAATGAAGGAAAAGTGGTTCTCTCTGTTTTGTGTGTGTGTGTGTGTGTGTGTGTGTGTGTGTATTCCTGACTGGTGACTAAGTAGTACTAAATGAGTATGAATGTTAGCATTCAGTATGAATCCTGTTTCTCTGTAAGAGCATCTTTTCTTTTGCCAAAGGAATTCCTTGCATAGTTTTTCAACCCACACAATTCAATTTCAGAACTGGATGCGTTAGGTGATGAGCTATTAGCCGATGAAGACAATTCCTACTTAGACGAAGCCGCATCTGCTCCAGCAATCCCAGAGGTCACTCCTACTGACACGAAAAACAAAGTGAGTCCTTTCCTCTCTAAAAGCAAAATACATATATTTTTGTTTGTTTTGGATTAATTACATTTGTGTTGGTTGCTTGATGTTTGGATCCTTAATATTTTGAATAAAAAAATGTGCTTAATGTTTTATGTAGTTTGGATGCTATGTATGAGAGAATACGGTGTACTGAATGCTCTTTATTATATTTTAAAGAGTTAAATGGTGTTTTTTAACTCCTATCTAACATTGTTGGGCTGCAAGTAGAATTTAAGCGTACCATTACAGCATAACATAGTTATTCTTAAAAACATCAGAAAGTCTTCCGTATGTTTGCATTTGGGGCTTCATAGTGAGGAAGCAAACTGATGCTCGTATTTTGATCCCAGCTGTCACACAGGGACAATTGCAGATGTATCGCTTTATAGAAAGCGTAAGGAAATGTTTGGGAAATGTTCTCGTTGGTGGGGAGTTGTTAACCCGTTGCTCCTTTTCCTTTCTTACAGGATGGCGTATTGGTGGATGAATTTGGATTGCCAAAGATCCCTGCAACATAAATGTTTCAAAAGCACAATGGATATAATGAACTCTACAAATCAAATTAAGATTTTCATTATTTTAAATCCTGGAGAACTTGTCCTTCCAGTGTAACCTTACTATCACTACATCCTAGAATGCAGTATGAATGGCTGGTGGTGTTCTTTCTTTGAAGAAAGTTGTTCTACTACTGACTTTTCTATTAATGGAAAATTCGGCGTGGTTCCCTTCAGTGGAAGCAGCCGTTCCCATAGGTTTTGGTTTCCCTGTCTTACGGACAAAGTCGTACGTGGAGAGTAGTGGTGGCCGTCGGTAGCTGAGGTTTATTTTGACTTTGTATTATGTTTCTCTTTCTCGGAGCTTAAGCCTTGCCGCTTACTCTGTGTACAACAGCTCCCCTGTCACCACGCTGCTTTGATAAAAGAACTGAAAGCGATTTTTAAACTACTGCAGTGCAGAGACTTCCGTGCTGTTGTACTTGTAACCTTCTTCAACGCTGTCATAAATCGGGTTACCGTCACCGTGATGTATTCTGTGGAGGCATAAAATCACGTAGATCAGATGATCCGTTTGTGTGGCGTTTCTGGTAATTAATTAGGCCGCGCCCCGACACCCCCCCCCCAGCCTGCCGGCGCTTCCTTGTTTCCTCTTGCTCATTGCCGCCCCGACGGCTGTCGCCCTGCCCATGACCCCGGAAGACGTCGGGCCTGTGGTGACCACCCATCCCTCCCCCGCCGGGGGGGGCGGGGCTTGGGGCGGAAGTGACGCGCTAACCCGGCGCCTTCGCAGGCGCCCGCAGAAGGGTTTCCGTGTGGCGGGGTGAGATGGCTGCGCCCGGAGCCCCGGTTACCGTTACCGTCACTTACAGTAAGAGTCGCCCGAGGGGGGGGAAGGGGGAAGGGGCACCTCCACCCGCTGCCGTCCCGAGCGCGGCCCGAGGCCTCTTCCCCCGGCGCCCCTCACCGCCGGGACGCTGAGGCCCGGGCCCCGGGGCCGCCCTTGCCTGCCGGCGCCGCTCGCCTCGCCTCGGCCGTTAACGGTAGCCCGGCACTGCGGGGCGGGCCCGCTTCTGCCCCTGGCGGCGGGGGTGAGGGGGAAAGGGCCGGGCCGCGGCGCTGGAAGAGCGGCCGGTGGCGGCCCGGGGCGTTGCGGGGAGGTGGGGGGTGTGTGGCTGCTTTTGGCGCCCGAGCGGCCGCGGCTGCAGCTCCGCAAAGCCTCGAGGAGGCGGAAAATGGCGGGGCTGCGGCTGTCAGATAGGTGGTGGCAGCGTCCCCCGCCTCGCTGGGCCAGCGGCCGGGCAAGTCTCGTCCCCGGGGGGGGACAAGGCTCACCCTCCACTTAGCTTGGCCTCGGTGCCTGCTGCCTTGCGGTTTTGCTCCTCTACTGGCCACGTCTTCCCACTGTCTCCCTCGAGTTGATCCAACAGAAAGGGGAAAAAATAGCCTTTTCCATATCACAAGATGATCAAACTTGCTGCACTGGGATAGATCTGCTGTAAGGGTGATGGTGGGAACAGGTGACAAGGCTGTCCTTGCCAGAGAGCACAGAGCAGAGATCCCTTTTTTGGTAGTCATCTTCATTTAGATGAAATCTATCACTGAAGTCAGCACTGTATGTTAAAAATAGGTGCTACCTGATGGGCCCTCATCTTGTTTGTTGGATAAGCCTGAATGTCATGGTTTCATCAGTGTTGACAGTCAGGTGCTGACCTGATGAAATGGGTTACTCAAAGGCCAGCTGGCATGATTGAAGTTTTTTTCCTTGGGAAGAGAAATCAGAAGGAGAAGAAGGTGGAAGGGAAGATGGGGTTAAGTTTGCAAATAAATATAATAAAGTTACTGCAAAGAGGTGAAAATATCCTGGACTGCATGGTTCTTAAGAATAAGATAGGAAGTACTGTGGTTAAATTTTGATGAGGTGGATCTAGGTGAGGCAGTGGGAGGAATGAGAAGGATAATAAGATATTAAATCAGCAAGGTATTCAACAGCTGATTGTTGTTAGCAGAACTGTGGGTTTTTTTAATTATTTTCTAATTACTGAATAATAAATACTGCTCCTGTTCCTTTTGTGTTATGTTGGTGATGTTCTTTCCACCTTTAGAGCTTATTTATTTTTGCTTGCTCATTTGTGTTTTCAAACTGTTACGTTATTTTGTGAAAATGTTTCCTTTTTCACCTGGCAGTTTTATCTAAGAGTCTTTGGTGACTAACTTTGTGGAGTAATCCATTTGAATCTTCATGATTCATGTGCTTATTGATGCCTTCAGAGAGCTCCATTTGATCTGAGGCATTTTCATTTACAAAGATGACAATAACAATGATATTGACATATTTATAATTCCAACATCTTGCTGTTTGCCAGCAGTCGTCATCTGAGAATGTTTTTATCTTTCCAGTTGTTGTATTTACTTTATCATTAATAAATAGCAAATAGAAGGCATCCTTCATCTTGAACTTCAGCTGTCTGATTTATACCTGTTGCTGTCAGGTGCTGATTTACTACTTAGCGCAAACATTTTTATTAAAGTTTTGCATGCATGAGTGGAAGTAAGGAAAGATGGAAATAAGGGTTAAGAAAGAGAATAGTAGTAGACCTGCATGTATCACTTAACAGTCTGCAAGATATTGAATTGACCTGTTTTTTAAATGTATTTGAACTTTAAAAAAAGACTTTGGAATCTTGCACTAGCGGTTACTTTAAATTAGTATTGTCATTTACTGAAGCAAACTGATAAGCTGTAATAGCAGTTCTGATCCATGAGGTATTCTTCATGGTGATTTCACTCTGCTGTGAATTTTGAGTAAAACTTTTGTTACAGTCTGCCTAAAGTGGTACTCATATTTTGTAATTAAAACTGTTTCTATTGCTAGGCAAACTTTAGCTGTTCTCTTCCCCATTTGCTGTCTGTTTGTTTGTGTGTTTTCTCCCAACTGCTGACAGCCCTTACACAAAGCAGTTGTATATATCAAATCAACCTTTTGAAATATATTGAGATTAGGACCTATGTTTTTGTTTTTTTGTTTTTGTTTGTTTGTTTGTTTGTTTGTTTGTTTTTCCCCAAAACAAGTTAGGAAGAAGGTCTGTTTATGGAAAATGCTTGGGGGAGAGTTTGTATAATGTGATTTTGAGCTTAAAGTCATTTTGGAATTAAGAAATATTGTTGGAGCTTGCAAGTTTTTGAGGCTGCAGTGTCACTTGTCATGTGACTCTGAGAGGCTCAAACATTTTAAAAGCAATGTTTCTAGCACTCTTCTTTGTAAGAGATACATGCACTTCAGATTAGTGTCATGGGAATAGTTTTCTTTCTGGTATTTGTTAAGGAGTTCTCTGTTCCTGCAAAGTAAAAAAATGCCTGTCTTCATTTCCCCTGCAGCCAGTGGTGGCTGATTCCTGTGGGTGCTTTCAGATTGGCAAGCCTTAAGTGTGTGGGAGTAGAGGGTTATAGAAAGGGCCTATTACAAAGCAGAGATTAACAGACATACTCCTTTTTTCAAAGAACTCCCTGCTGTTTGCATGCAAGTAATCTTAAGGAGTCTGAGTAGGATGCTCCATAAGTGGAAGGTGATATATAGGCCGAGACTTCTCAAAGTGATTAAGGCTGCATATCAGCAGTATGATGGGAAGAAATAATTTTTGGACTGTGAGAATTTTCTCAGGTGGCTGGTGGAGAGGAGACAGGGTAGACATTCATCACTTGCTTCTTGTGTGTGAGGAGTAGGGAGCAAAGGAAGTGATAAATTGTCTCAGATTCCCCAAGACTTATGCCATTAAAAGTTCCTACAAATAGGGAATGAAATGCATCAGGAAGGTGTGGGCTTTCATGCTTCAGCTTGTGGGATGTCTGTATACCATCTGCTGCACTCTTAAAAAGAGGTGAGGAGTAATATTTAGTAGGAGCGTTATGCCTTATTGAACTCTTCAGGTTATTAGAATGTAAAACAAAATTTTTAGCTGAGGTAAGTCACTCCAAGAGGAAGGAAATGCTATAGAATCCTTTGAAAATTATCATTGTATGTGAGAATCAGTGATTTGAGAACTTTCTGTGTTAATGTAAATAAATATTAGAAACCAATTCCTTATAATATTTTCTAGGTAACAATAAATACTCTGCTTTTGATTAGGTAATGAAAAACACAGTATTCAGGTTGCTTCTCAACAAGAAGATGGTGAACCTACACTACAAGACATGGCTGTACTTATTGAACAAGTCACTGGAGTTCCAGTTCCTTTTCAGAAACTTATATACAAAGGTAACTTATACATCTGTTGATGTCTCTTCTAGATGATACCTTTCATTGTAGTCACTTTCAGGTGTCCGTGGTTTGAACATCTTCAAAAAGACATTCTTATGCCACTAACTATATTTTAACTGTCTTTTTCCTCTTTTGTTTTCCATTTAGGAAAGTCTCTGAAAGAATTGGAACAACCATTGTCGGCACTTGGTGTTAAAAATGGTTGCAAAGTCATGTTGATTGGGAAAAGGGTAAGTGTTGCCTTTGGACCTTTTTTTATTTTGCTGTCTGTGGTTCAGATGCTGCACACAGAAGCAGGCTACAGCATAAACCTAATCTTGTATGCCTACCCTCAAAGTTGAGTTCAATCTCACATTGTTCTGTAAATAACTCGCAGTTTGTACATTTCTAAAATTACATCATTAACTGACTTCTGCCTTATGTTATTGACAAACTTCTGCCTAATCTGTTGCTTGTCAGTGCTTATGAACCTTCTTTGCACTGATAACCTTATCTGCTCATCTTATTTTTCTGGTTTAAAAAAAAAATATGGCTGTACCTACTGAGTCTGCTGGGTTATTTTTAGTGAAATGACTTGTTGCTGTCTTTGCCAAGTAGAGGGAAAGGGTAATATCTCGTGATATAAATGCTACCTGTACTTTAAAGATGCTAAGCTAACAAAAAAAGAAGTTTGCACTTTTCCTTTTTTCCTTCAAATTCATCTCATTTAATGCGTTTATATAGATTGACACTTTCACTGTATTTGTAATTAAGCTTTGGAAGAAGCTTATTAAATAAGTATTTAAACATGGGAAGAATAACCAGTGTAGTATATATTTTAAATCAGCAGAAGCCTTTATGTCTGTATCACCACTGTTGCTGCTTTTTAGCTGCATAGTTTCTCTATTTATTCTGTAGTTGTGAATGTTGTACTTTTGAATACACAGAATAGTCCAGAAGAGGAGGCTGAATTAAAGAAGTTAAAAGATTTGGAGAAGTCAGTGGAGCAAATAGCTAATAAGTTAGAGGAAGTTAATAAAGAGTTCACAAGTATCCAGAAGGTATGCCAGTTTTGTGTCATTTTATATCTTTACAAAACAGTTTTGTAGGTGTACGTATTTAAAAAAATACTGTTTAAAGGTTTTGAATAGTCATTAATAGGCTGCCCCTCCTAACTGTCCAAGGACCCTGTAGAATTCTTACAGAATTTCAAATGCTATTTATGAGTTTCCAAAATAGAGACATGGAGCCTTTTGGAAAAAGGTAAATATTGTTGCCTATTGGATAAATTATATTCTTTAGATCTGGAAAAACATGAAGAGTTTTCTCAAAGTCCAAAGAAGAATATCTGTTACTTGTTTATTCTTTCAAGTAAACCTAGCAGATCTTGCATTTAGCATTTCAAGGATTGGTAGAATGCAGATTGAGATTGGAGTCCCTATCATACTCGAAACTACAGAAATAGTAAAAGAAGTTTTCTGCTGTTATGGATTGACGGATTTTTCTAAGCTGAGTATTCAGTAGGATATGGAATGATTTTGTCTTTACTTCCCTCTTTTTCCTCCTCAGGGATTTTTAGCAAAGGATCTCCAAGCAGAAGCGCTAAAACAGCTGGACAAGAGGATAAAAGGAACTGCAGAGCAGTTCATGAAGATCCTGGAACAGATTGATGCCATTGTAAGTAAATAACCACAGAAGAGGGTCAAATCCCAACAGAAACTTACTGTTAAGAATATATCTTTCTTGTAATTTACTTGATTTTTTTAAAATACTAAAAAAATATTTTGGCTTTGAAAATTAGTTAATTGGTTTGCTCATTTTTTCTTTAATATCCAGCTCTTGCCCCTGTATGTCTCCAAAAGACTACTTGGCAGCCTCTATTTCTAAATGGTGACATTAATGCCTATGTATGCATCCCCCTTCTACAGACGAGCTTCATTTGAGGCAGCAGCCTATTAAGACTACATGAAATGGGTATCCTTTACTCAAGTTTTACCCTTTTAGTTTGTCTTGGCAAACTTTAGTGTTAAACTTCATGGTCATGGGGGGGAGGGGGGAATGAATACGCTTTGTATTCTATATCTCATAGGAACAAGGAGATCCTGAAGACGGAAGAATTTTCTGGTCAGTCGTATGTGGACTGACGGTAATTTTATTTGAGATTAATTATGTTGCATATCCTTGTAAAATCCATATGTTGTAATGTCCTGCTCTGAAGGAAAAATGCTGCTTTTCTGTGGTAGTGATCTCTTTGGGTCTCCTCCTTTGTATGGTGACCCTTTATGGGATTGTTTCAGAAAGATGCCATGCAAATGCTAATAATTGGTGAACCAAATGTAGTTTAATTGATGGACACTTTTTGGAAAAGTTCAGCAACAGACTAAATCAAAGGGTAATAATTTGAATTGGCCATTATCAAATACTGTAAAATATGGATGTGTTCCTAGGAATGGTGGGGAGCTCATTATCTTACTTCCTCCTTTCATATTTTGCACCTTTAATGGTAAACTAGCCTTTGCCGTTTGTTATAGCCAACAGTTCTTAAATACTTTTTAAAATTGTATTATGCTAAGTATTGTAAAGTCTTAAAATTTCTCTTTCCTTTTTGCCTCATATAGAGGAAAATATTTTGCTGACAGTTCTTGAATGCTGTTGGACTTACAGACTTTGTATAACTGATTCCTTCTTTGAAGTGGCAGATTTACTATGTGTTATCGTGAAAATAGCAATAAGGTGACAACTGTTTCAATTGGATGGGATTAAAGCTTATTTCTGATCCCTTAAATTTCTGATACTAAGTCCTATTTAGAAAAAAATTAGTACTTGTAAGCTGGTGTATAGTTCTGGAACCCAGCAAGCAGCCTTTTAAAACCTTTTCACTGCTTCCTAATTAATCCAAACTGAATTTCCCAAGTTTACTTTTGATTCTGGTACTGTTTGTATGGCTTAAACAGAAAGCATGCTATTATCTATCTCCTTGTCTGAAATACTTTAAATAGTACTGGACAAGGGACTCTCAGGTTTAATGTAAGATTTTAGAAGATTTAAAATCTGATGACTTCATGTTTAGATTTAGGAAATAATGGAGACTCTGTGCCTCAGTTTTGTCTCTTGTGAAAGTGGAGCAGCCAGAGCTAAAACTAATTATAATTAGTATCTCTTAATATTTGTAATAGTTGTTTGTTACGTTGTTGCGTAAGAGCCTATGACATTGACAAGCCTCTTTTTTAAAGTAAGAAAGTGAGAATTTTTATTGCCAGTGATTAAAGTTTTTACGTATACCAAAGTCCATATGTATGTATTTTAATATACAAAGGTGGGTGTGGCTTTTGTCATGAAAACTGAACTTCTGTGAAGTCTTCAGATGCGAAGGGTGTAGCTGGGTGGAATCTTTACATAAAATGTAGCTTTTCTGTGTACTGGTATTACACCAGGTTAGATAAACAGGCCACCAACTTCCCGAGGTATTACTTAGCTGTATGGTAGTTGTGCAACGTACAGAGGTAGCAACACAGAATGGTAATGAGGTATGTATATGAACGATAAATGGGTTCCACTGAAGTAAAAAGTGGTAAATAGAAATGTAAAGCAGAAAAGCATAAAGCTTCCAGAAAGTATTTTATCTGTATCTCAGAATTGTTTTATACAGTATTTAGTATTCTTTTTGTTAGACAAGTAAAAAGCAGGTTCTGACAAATCTCTCGAATGCTATTGACCATATAGATGTACTGTTGATTCAATCAACAGCATGTTAGAAAAAGATAAGGGAAAAAAAAGAAGTGTCTGAGTGAACTGTTTTCTAAGCTAAGACAGAAGAATGGATGCATTGTAGAAGTGAAACATACAGTAAGTTCACACTACAAATGTTCCAGTTTGTTTCTTTGGCAGAATTGTTGTGAAAGCTCTTCAAAGTGTCTTGGCTGTCATACATTATTTGGATCAATCAAAACCATCTAGCCTGATACAGCTTGGTGCATCTAGCTTGAGCCAAGTAGGGAAAGTGCCCTTCTGGACCTGTTGTTTGTGGACAGAGAAGGACTTACGGGTGATGTGACAGAGGCCGTCTTGGGCATAGTGATCACAAAATGATAGAGTTTTCGATTTTTGGAGAAGTAGTGGGATCAGCAGAACTACCACTTTGGACTTCCAGAGGGCAGACTTTGGCCTGTTTAGGAGACTGGTTGACAGAGCCCTTTGGGATGCAGTCCTGAAGGTCAAAGGAGTCCAGGAAGGGTGGACATTCTTCAAGAAGGAAATCCTAAAGGCACAGGAGAAGGCCCTCCCCATGTGCTGAAAGACGAGTTGGTGGGGAAGAAGACTGGACTGGCTGAACAGAGCTTTGACTGGAACTTGGGGGGGGGCGGGGGAAGAGAGTTTATGACCTTTAGAAGAAGGGGCAGGTCACTCAGGAGGGCTACAAGGATGTTGTGAGGTTATGCAGGGAGAAAATTAGAAGGGCCAAGCCCAACTAGAACTTAATGTGACTACTGCCATAAAAGACAATAAAAAATCTTTATGTAAATACATTAGCAACAAAAGGAGGGCTAAGGAGAATCTCCATCCTCTCTTGGATGTGTGAGGAAACACAGCGACCAAGGATGAGGAAAAGGGTGAGGTACTTAATGCTTTCTTTGCCTCAGTCTTTAACAGTAAGACCAGTTGTTCTCTGGGTACCCAGCCCCCTGAGCTAAAAGACAGACAGGGAGCAGAACGAAGCCCCTGTAATCCAAGTGGAAATGGTGTGTGACCTGCTACAGGACTTAGACACACAAAAGTCTATGGGGCCGGATAGGATCCACCCAAGGGTACTGAGGGAACTGGTGGAAGTGCTCACCAAGCCACTTTCCATCATGTATCAGCAGTCCTGGATAACCAGGCAGGTCCCAGTTGACTGGAGGTTAGCAAATGTGACGCCCATCTACAGGAAGGGCAGGAAGGAGGATCTGGGTAACTACAGGCCTGTTAGGTGCCAGGGAATGTTATGGAACAGATAATCTTGAGTGCCATCACATGGCATGTACAGGCCAACCAGGCAATCAGGCCCAGTCAGCATGGGTTTATGAAAGGGATGTCCTGCTTGACTAACCTGATCTCCTTCTATGACAAGGTGACCTGGTTAGTGCATGTTGTTTACCTGGACTTTAGTAAAGCCTATGACACTGTTTCCCACAGCATTCTCCTGGAGGAACTGTCTGCTTATGGCTTGGATGGGCGTACTCTTTGCTGGGTCCAAAGAGTTGCAGTGAATGGAGTTAAATCCAGTTGGTGCTTGGTCACAAGTGGTGTTCCCCAGAGCTGAGTATTGGGACCAGTTCTGTTTAACATTTTTATCAATGATCTGGATGAGGAGATTGAATGCACCCTCAGTAAGTTTGCAGAAGACACCAAGTTGGGTGAGAGTGTTGATCTGCTTGAGGATAGGGTGGCTCTATAGAGGGATCTGGACAGGCTGGATTAATGGGCAAGGCCAATGGTATGAGGTTCAACAAGGCGAAGTGCCGGGTCCTGCACTTGTGTCACAACAACCCCATGCAGTGCTATAGGCTTGGAGAGGGGTGACTGGAAAGCTGCCTGGCAGAAAAGGACCTGGGATTATTGGTCAACAACTGGCTGAATATGAACCAGCTGTGTTCCCAGGTGGCCAAAAAGGCCAACAGCATTCTGGCCTGTATCAGGAATAGTGTGGCCAGCAGGACTAGGGAGGTGATTGTTCCCCTATACTTGTACTGGTGAGGCCGTGCCTCGAATACTGTGTTCAGTGTTGGGCCCCTCACTAAAGACAGACGTTGTGGTGCTGGAGCATGTCCAGAGAAGGGCAATGAGGGGTCTGGAGGACAAGTCTTATGAGGAGCAGCTGAGGGAACTGGGCTTGTTTAGCCTGGAGAAAAGGAGGCTGAGGGGAGACCTTGTTACTCTCTACAACTCCTTGAAAGGAGGCTGTAGCAAGGTGAGGGTCAATCTCTTCTCCCAAGTAACAAGCAATAGGACAAGAGGAAACAGCCTCAAGTTGTGCCAGGGGAAGTTTAGATTGGCTATTAGGAAAAATTTTTCACTGAAAAGGTTGTTAACCGTTGGAACAGGCTGCCCAGGGAAGTGGTTGAGTCACCATCCCTGGAGGTATTTAAAAGATGTCTAGATGTGGTGCTTAGGGACATGGTTTAGTGGTGGACTTGGCAGTGCTAGGTTAACAGACTCAATGATCTTAAAGGTCTTTTCGAATGTAAACGGTTCTATGATTCTATACAAAATGAGATTTGTATGGTTATAGAAAGCTGAGGGTGAGGACGCCTGCATATTGTTTTCTATCTATTCTAGGGATGTCACCCTCTTACTGTTAGCAGACAAGCTCATTAATTAGAGGAGCTGAGTTTGGAACTAATGTTCCTTTTTACTAGACTCCATGTGTTCAACAGCTATGAATTTAAAAGAAGTGATTTTGGAAGTGGAGGAGTAGGTTGGTAGTCATACAGTATTGGGGTGGGAGAAAAAAACCAGTGTTGTCACTGCCACAGGTGTGAAAGGAAAGTCTTCCTTTCACAGCAGGACGGGTGGAGGGATCTTCTGAGTATCTTACAAATTTTTGATTGCTGTGACAGTGTCAGACATTCCTGTAAGCCATAGATCTTTTGAAGTTTTCTTCAGGAGAAATACAAATTGAGTCACATTCAACAGCTGAAGAGTAGTGGGTGTGCGTCACCAGAAATGTCATTTATTTCAGCAGTTAAAACATTTCGTCCAGAAGTAAAAGTCAAAGTACACTACTTATTACAAATCTGAGTGAGTAGAACACAGAAAATCCTTGGCTTGATCAGGTGGCACAGATTTTTTAAATAATAGAAAGGCTTTTTCAAGAAAAAAAAAGGAAAACTTTTCTGAGATCAGTAGGAAAATTTAAATCCACAGTCATGACACTATGTACTTCTTGAGAACCTGCTCTAATTTACATGAAGTTTGTCCATGATACTGCAGAGAGATTACTTTGTTCTCTTGATGATTTCTTATTAAATGGCAGATTTGTAATCTAGAGAACAGATTGTTCTAACAACCGAAAAAAAGCTTTCTCTTCTGAAATACCAGTCACTGATTTTGTTTACATAAATTGTCAACAAAATCATCTGTCAAATAGCATGTATCAGTATTGAGGACATTGATAAAATTACTGACTCATAATTATGTTCTGGTAGCCCATCCTCCTTTCTTGAGGATTTTTTTAGGTTATAATTCCTCTGCAAAACTTAATTAAATTATTGTACTGTTCTGATGAAGCTTTTTTCACTGTCTCCTTGTCTCTGCTATACTTGTCATTTGGTAAGTCAATACCAAATTAACATATCAAGGATTAAAAGCAAGAAGTATTCTGAAACAAACATCATTGTGCCTGTAACAAACATTTCCCAGACTTCTGGGAAGTTTTGCTACTTACAGTGAGATGAGAAATTATTACTAAACCTTTAAATTTATCTGGATAAGTAAACATTTGATAAACATTTCCTATTACAATTCTTCAGTCTCTTAGCATGAATCATAAAGAAAATCAAAGCTTTGGGGGAAAATTTTTCTGAAGCACAAGGAGCATGAAAATACTATCATCCCTCAGTGAGGGTAGAGCGCTTAGTTACCACTTCTGCATTCAGAAAACCCATTGACAAAAGCTGCCATTTAATAGCTGCTTTTAAAGAAGGTGCTCAGATGTCTACTTAGATGAAAAAAATTCAGTGTCAACATAATGTGCTTACCCAATTTACCAATTTATTTAACAGTAAGTTTAAAAAAGTACAGGGCTGGTAGTCAATAAAAATGAGACACTGAAATACTATATATTAGTTTGGATAAAAAAAAAAAAAAAACGAACGGAAAAAGCTTCTTGTTAGATGGATGGGGTGTCAGCAAAAAAACCTTGTTTGCAACTGATTAGCATTGGTGCCTTGCATAGCAGGGTGATTTTTATTTTTTTAAGCAATTTGATAACAAAAAATGTTTCTAGCTATTATTGCTAGTGTAGGAGATTGCTTATTTTAAGAATGGTGTCCCTTTGGCTCTGATAAGATAGTCATAAATAATAAATTTTACTAGCATTTGTTTTGTTTATTAGCTGACTACAGTGCTATAGAGTGGATTCAGGCATCAGGTATTACCTACTGGGATCTATGGTTTGGGAAATAAGAAGTAACCAAAGAGGAGAACAAAGGTGTGGTGGTAATACGAAGCTTAAAAATCATTATTGGAAGCACTTCCAAAACAAATGGAACTTGAGCAAAGCTGTAGGTGATGTTCTGTGGCAAAAGGAGGTGATTTTATTAAGAGATTAGTTGGGAAAGGGGAAAGAAATTATAAGAGAGTCTGTATTTTGTAAGAAGCTGTGCTCAGGAGAGAGAACACTGGGTTCATAGTTAAAAGAATGTTCAAGAATAGAGAGGATGAAGAGGCAGGAAAATGCAGATGCATGAATTTATTACTGTGTAAAAGGTGATTGGTTTTAAGGCTTTCTTGTATGAAGCGTGAGTCGTGTATACAAAAGATGAGTCTTTGAGGATGTAGTGTGGGTGTCTGCACTGCATCTTGTCAGTGTATCTGTGGGGTGAGAACTCTCTTGAAGAGATGTGGTTGAGCAACTGTGAATTTGGGGGTGTGGGGTGAGAGATAGCCACTGGTATCAGGGAGACTCGGGGTCTCTTTGTGGATGGATGGGGGGAGGGTAAAGAACCTGTGCTCAGGAGTTCTGCAGAAGTTGCTGGGGCGAAGCCAGTGCTGCATCACTTGTGAAAGTTTAAGACCATACAGACCAATGACTGTGAGACTTGAGCAGGGTTTTCTCACAGAGAAAGTGCAATGCAAAGAGGAGACCTGCTATAAAAGTAAGAATATGCTGTGCAGTGGAAAGCCAAATACTAATCCAAACTACCACTCTGCAAGCAATGCTTGCACCAAAACGTAGATTTGGCAAGAGTTTTGCATAAGCACTGCTTAGGCTTAAGCTACTCATTCTTTAATTAAATTTGGTTTTAATTAAATATTGAAATGTTATTGTGACTTAAGGTTTAATGCCAGCTTCACCTGTTAAACCCTGAATAGTTGGACAACGTATTCCTGGAGAGGAGACGTAAGCTGACTAAGGTAAAACAGACAGACTGTGAGACTTCATTTGATGTTAAGATTTGTAAAGTTTACTAATTTGATTGCAAAATACCTTTTGAGCAGCTTGATAAGTTAGTACATTTAGGCCTTCCAATTCCATGTCTCTGCCAGGGGGATTACAAGGTGTGATTTAAAAACAAACGAAAATTGGCTATGAAGGTATGCAAGCAAACATAGGCTTTTGCATGCAGAGATGTAATTAAAAAGAGCAGTTTTGAAAAATGTTGTCAAAAATAGAAATAGTCTGAATGTCTTCTCTACAGTCAGATTTCAAAGTTTCCTCCAGTTAACAATATCAGTTTTAGAAACAGACTTTGTGTGGTAAGCTCAGCTGGAGTTCCCTGTCTGTTGTTGAAAGTTAACTTAGGCCTGTTTGCTGTTTCAGATTGGTAGGAATACTTTGCATAGGCCAGAATCTCTTTCAGAAAGTACAGCCTGAAATAAGTACTCAGCAAAGGGAGACGGGCAGTGTGACCGAGCTAGTACATAATTTCATTTTTAATTTGATTATTAAGAAATTCCAAGTCATGGAAAACTTCAAGGCTTAAAAGGATTTCTGTGATAATGAGATAACACCTTCATTTTCTGGTAAGAATCAGCCATTAATAGTTAGGCCTAACCCATCTTTGTTCTTTTAGGCTATTATATACATAGAGTCAAAGTAGTATGCATCAAATACTGTGTTAAATGTTTCTTGTTATATTTTGTTGGTTTCAAAAAGTGAGTTGTGTTGTTGAAAACGAAGGGAAAGTTAGGAATCACAGAATGTTCAGAGTTGGAAGGGGCCTGTAGAGATCATCTAGTCCAACTCCCCTGCTAAAGCAGGATTGCCCAGAGCACATTACTCAGGACTGCATCCAGGCGGGTCTTGAAAATCTCCAGGGAAGGGGACTCCACAACCTCCCTGGGCAGCCTGTGCCAGTGCTCTGTCACCCTCACCATAAAGAAGTTTTTCCGTGTATTTGAACGGAACTTCCTGTGTTCTAACTTGTGCCCATTACCCCTCGTTCTGTCACTTGGAACCATTGAAAAGAGCCTGGCTCCATCCTCCCTCAACCCATCCTTTAGATACTTGTAAGCATTAATAAGGTCTCCCCTCAGCCTTCTCTTCTCCAGGCTAAAGAGTCCCAGCTCTCTCAGACTTTCCTCATAAGGGAGATGCTCCAATCCATTAATCATCTTAGTTGCCCTTCGCTGGACTCGCTCCAGCAGTTCCCTGTCCCTCTTGAACTGGGGAGCCCAAAACTCAACACAGTATTCCAGTTGTGGCCTCACCAGTGCAGAGTAGAGGGTGAGAATGACCTCCTTCGACCTACTGGCCACACTCTTCCCTATGCAGCCCAGGATTCCATTGGCCTTTTTGGCAACAAAGGCACATTGCTGGGCCATGGATAATTTACTGTCTACCACAACCCCCAGATCCTTCTCCTCCGAGCTACTTCCCAGCAGGTCTGCCCCTAACCTATGCTGGTGCCTAGCATTCTTCCTCCCCAGGTGCAGGACCTTGCACTTGGTTTTGTTGAACCTCATTAGGTTCTTCTCTGCCCAGCTCTCCAGCCCGTCCAGGTCACGCTGGATGGCAGCACGGCCCTCTGGGGTGTCAGCCACCCCACCCAGTTTGGTATCATCAGCAAACTTGCTGAGGATACACTCTGTCCCCTCATCCAGGGCCTTAATGAATATATTAAAATTGGACCGAGTATTGACCCCTGGGGGACACCACTGGTTACAGGCCTTCAGCTAGACTCTGTGCCGCTGATCACAACCCTCTGAGTTCTGTCCTGCAGCCAACTCTCAATCCACCTCACTGTCACCTCATCTAGCCCATACTTCCTCAGCTTCCTAATGAGGATGTCATGGGAGACAGTGTCAAAAGCCTTACTAAAGTCAAGGTAGATGACATCCACGACTTTCCCCTCATCCAGCCAACCAGTTATAACATCATAGAAAGCTATCAGATTGGTCAAGCACGATCTACCCTTGGTAAATCCATGTTGACCGCTTCCAATAACTTCCTGTTCCTCAACGTGTTTGGAGATGACATCCAGAATGAGTCGCTCCATTACCTTCCCAGGGACAGAGGTGAGACTAACTGGTCTGTAGTTCCCTGGGTCATCCTCCTTGCCTTTTTTGAAGATCGGAGTGATGTCAGCTTTCCTTCAGTCCTCGGGCACCTCTCCTGTTCTCCATGACTGTTCAAAGACGATGGAGAGTCGTCTAGCAATAACATCTGCCAGCTCTCTCTGCACTCGCAGATGCATGCCATCAGGGCCCATGGACTTATGAATGTCCAGCTTGGCCAAGTGGTCTCTGACACGGTCCTCCTCAACTGAGGGAAAATCTTCCTCTCTCCAGACCTTCCCCTTTGCCTTCAGAGTATGGGATTCATGAGGGACAGCTTTAGCAGTGAAGACTGCTAATGTTTTAGCAGGAATGTTTTCTTGTGTCATTGCAGGGTCCTATGTCTAAGATCCCTTGGAATACTTCATATAACTTTGTAGTTTTTTTTTTTTTAACTTTTTTTCCATGTGACAACTATAAATACTCCGAAGGCAGTCCTTTTTATTTGTGAACTAGAACTTGTGTTTGAAGATAATTCACCCGCAGCTTTAAACTAACTTCTCAATTATTTTCTAATTTATTTGGAGCATTCAGTTTCTGAAAGAAAAACATGTATTACAGTCTTTTCACAGTGTCCTGCTTGTTGGGAGGAGACATGGGTTTAGTATGCTACAGTGAGCAAGGGCTTATTGCAATACGCTATACTAGAAAGTACACTTTTTAATGAGCAAAGTAGTTTCCAAAATGAACAACTGAAAAAGCTATGCTTTGGAAAATGGACATGTGCCGCTTGTAAAAAGGAGTTTTCATTTTAGGTAGACCATTGTTGAAAATTTAATAACAGCTTCTGAACCTATCCTGTGCTGTAAGTCTAAGGATGTAAGGCGACATTACATAAATTAAGAAAGTGACCAGCATAGAACAGGCTCTTGTAGGAGGATTGACATTGTGCATGACAGATTCCTGGATTTAACCTGGTAACTTTCAAAGCTACTTCTCTTTCTCACAAAATCAGAGGAGTTGGAAAGGATAGATAGGTGATGGAATGCATCTTAGGACAAACTGAAGAGCATTTTTGGTATTAAGAAGATTAACATAAATTTAAAAAAACAAAACAGACAAACAAAAAACCAACGTAGCTTTTAGTTTCTAGATATTTCTGTCCGTGTTTGTAAGATGACACTGCACCAATTTGCATTTGGAAGGGTATCTCCCTTAATCCACTTATTCTTGTGCCTCTGATCCTGATGGTCATTTTTCCACCTGAAAGAAATATGTCCAGTTTCTGGTTCTGTTTCAGGAGATGCAGTCTGACAAAAGCTCTCAGTAACAGAGATACCTTTTCCGATCTTGAAGGGAAGTGTTAAAAGTTAAAAGGAGTTTTATACAGCTTAACAGTGCTGCTGTTTAGGAAAACTGGTACTGGAATAACAGAAATGGAAGCTGGAGTGAACAGAAGATTCTTTCTTATTCATCTTCCAAAAGCAAATTAACAAAATAAAACAAAAAAACTGATCCTGGGAGTTAGTATAGTAGTAACAGTTACTCCCACATTCAACTTTCATACTTTCCTAGGAGTCATGAAGCAGCATTATGCAGTCCTTCCAGCTGAGTGTAGAAAGAGTGAGAAGTATTTTAAACCAGAAGTTTATGTAGAGGTAAAATGTAAGAATGTGTCCCAGCTTGCTTTGTTGCATACCCATTTTCTCCTCACCCACAGTGCTGAGGATGCCTGTTAAGCCTGGTGATTATTATTTCTTTGTCTGATATCACTTACGCTGTGCTAATCACTGCACAAATACTGGAGCAGTGTGATCCCTGAACTTTCTGGAATCTTCCTGGAATCCTGGATGCCTGTAGTTTCACTTCCCATAATGAACTGTTTTTTAGTGTGAAGTCTTGTGGATTTTTAACTCCTATATTTAAGACCATGTATGTTTGGCTGGACACTAAAAGAAAACTTTTTTTTTTGGATTGTTATCAAAGATTATGTATCTAACCCTCCCAATGGGGCTTGCATTTTAACTGAAACAAGAGAGTAATATAAAGAAACCTCTATTCTTGATATGGAGTTAGTAAAGTAAAAAGGTGTACTAATGAGAAACTGCAAGATTTTATTTTCAACAGTGAGAGCATAATGTTTCTAAGAATGTTCACATAAACTTTATATGATGATAATTATCTGGTTTACCTTTTTCAAAAAAACATCATAAACTTGAGCACCATTCCCCACCAACACCCCAATTTCACACTGCTCCAAAAGGACAAAGCATATAACATTTGCTAAGTTGACATACACAAATATATTGGCTGGTAGGAGTATGGAAAATTATCCAGATTGAATTAAATTAAAAGCTGTCAAGATGTAACACTTTACATCTGTTCCCTTCCACAAGTAGATTGCGGAGAAGATCAGATGTACAGCTTAAACAGACTGGCAATGCCTGCATTACTGATGATATGTTCTAATGGTGGCGAGTGATTGTGTTAGTGTGTTTGTAAGAAATGAATTCATCATGCAGTCTCAAAAAATCTGAAGTTGAAGCTCAGCAGAACAGTTAACATATGCCACAGTAGACAACAGCAGTATATGCAGTTACTGCTCTATGTTACCTAAAGAAACATGGTAATGTAAACATGCTAGCTCAATTCTTTGTAATTAACATGCTATAGCCCAGATTGATTGAACTTACAACTTTTTCTTTTAAATTCTTTCTTGTGTAATCATCCTTACTGAGCAGGCATGGCATTTTCAGGATGCCTGTTAAGAGCATTCTTTGATACATTCAGTTTTTGCTGTAAGTTTAGTATGTGAATTTCAAGATTAAGCTGCATCAACTTGTCTATTTTACTGCAGAATCTGCCAGAGAATTTCAGTGATTGCAAACTGAAAAAGAAGGGGTTGGTGAAAAGGGTTCAGGTGAGTTGTTTGTTTTTTTTTTTCCCATTAATGCTGGGTACTCATATTCCAAGAGTTTGAAAATGAGAGCTGTTTAGAGTTTTAGATTTTTTTCAGTGTTTGTTCTTACATTGGTATTTCTTAGGACCTCCTTTAAGAGGTATTCAATAGCTTTATAAAACATTATACAAAAATACAGGTTTTCATAGTTCATTATGTTTTCAGATAATGTTTGTAATTTACGTTAGTCGTTGGCCTTATGGCTACCTGATGATGTAAAGTAATTTTGATAACTTGTAAGGAAAATGGGATGATTCCTCCTTTCCCATGTCTTGGTGGGCTGGAGTAATGAATAAGGTCTGAGCACAAAGATGCAGTCAACTGTAACTCCTGCTGGACCTTCTTAGAGTTGTTCTTTGGAAAATTTAGTTTCTATTGTTGTACCAACTTTCTATGGAGATTCTCTAAAGTAAAATCTGTACAGAAGAAAAGCTTTGCTTGGGGTGGCTTTTTTAATTGCTTTCACATTGTATGATGCTTAAAAATTCCGAGGTGGTGTTTTCTTAGAGACCTTGAACTGAAGATTTGTTACTAAATACTGGAATTTATCCCTCTGTCCTCTTCCCCCAAAAGCCAAACTTCCATAAATGAGTGGTAATGCTACTCAAATTACTGCTCTTATTTGTGTTGTGCTATATGTAGTATGCTTCAGTCACAGGTCAGACTCCTGACAATTATTTGTGAAAATACCTTGCATTCATATATGGAGTTTAAATATTTTTTCTTTTACTGTAACCTTATTAAATGCTTCCTATAAATGTTTCCCAAACCTTTTAAAATAGCCATCTATTTTAGAGGAAGCCTTGTCAAGAAATACCTCATAGTAGGAATGTTTTTTGTTATAACTTTAGGGACAAAGCCCTTTGTATTCTGTTACAGAGGTAAGTTCAGATAATGCAAATTGAAATGAAGATCATTGTTGGGGTAGCAATGTTGTGTGGGGCTCTGAACATGCTCTTGGTTCCGTGTGCCTAACCAAAGCAGCAAAAGTTTGTAATAGAGATATAGCTATAACCCTCATGGCAAGCTACTAGAGCTCCACTCTTGGGTGAAGTTATTGCAGAAATAAGTGGGGCTTTGTGAAAGAACTACTATTAAAGCATAAAACGGGCTCTGTTGAGCAGAGATCAGAATTATTGTTGTGCTTTTATAGGCGCAATGTTCTGCAACTGTAAGTTGTAGACCATTTGAGGACTGCAGAAGAATCCAAGGGATTTCAGACCAGAGCAGTCAACAACAATTTGTTTTTCCAGAGCAAGAAAACAATGGCAAGTTATGCTCTTATTAAGTATTCATGAAAGCGAGTGGGGGCAGGTGTTAACTGTCTTCTGTTGGTGGCAATCGCACATCTTCCAGAATGGAGAGGCAGGTATAAAACACTTGCAGCCAGCAACTGCAGTTGTTACCACCATTACTTTTTCATCCCTCAAGTGCTTGCAGAAATGGGTTGATGCTGGCTCAAGTGATTGGTTGAAGACAAATGGTTCAAAACAGTGTAATGGTTGAGAAACACTCACCTGGCGCAACAGTTTGCTGCCCTAGAGGGAAGGAAGTTTCTTAATTTCATTTTAATGTAAATAACGTAAAATATCTGGTTTGACTGTTAAAGTCTAGTGCAGACATAACAACACTGAGTGCAAGACCTGTATAGATAGTGGGAGACTTTTCTCAGAAACTACAGTATACTCACATACATTGGAATTGGCCTAAAAGAATTTATTGGCTTAAAGCGCTGGCATTTTGTGCTGTGTACATCACAAGCAAAATGATGAGTAGCTGCTGGCTCTTAGTTGCTGTGTGGGCGTAGCTATACTTGTAAGAACTTGTGGGCAGGTTCTAAGAAAGCTTAAGGTGCTGTAGACTGCCCTTTTTGGAAAGGAGCCTTCTGTCTTTTGAGGCATACCAGCTACTTACTGATAAAGATGGGGTTCATGTTGACGTGCAGTCCTGAGAAAAAGAAGAGGCCTTGGTTTAGTAAAGCTTGTTTTAGATTTCACTGAGTGGGTTTGTTGCTCCCACCCTCAGCTACAGAAGTATGTGTTTTAGAGAGGAGTTTAAAAGTCACGTTCCAGACTGAAGCACTGACTGGTCTGGACTTTGATCCTTATTGTTGTTTATGAACTTTGGATTCAACTCAGAGTACTTCAGTGGCAGGACTTGTGAGGATGGGCATCCACATTGTTGCCTTATCAAATACTATGCTTCTGTTGGATTCTGGGTAAACAAAATTGTGAATAAGCTATTGTTAAAGCTGAACTGGAAGGTCGTTGTTGAATTGACTTCTTCAAATTCATGATTGAAACTGCAGTTTCTGTTCTTAAGAAGGCTCTACAGTTGCTATAATTGCATCCCCAATAACACGTGTGTGTTTCTTGTTCTCAGGTTTTTCTTGCCCAGTGTGATACCATTGAAGGAAATATTGGTCAAGAAATGGACAAGCTACAGTCAAAGAATTTGGCACTGGCAGAATGAGGCATTGCCCTATGTAGTTAGGAAACATAATTGCTCTATGAGCAAGAAGAAAAGTTTGCTCTTTGTTTTGGAGCACGTATTCAGCTTTTTTTTTTTTCAAGCCCAGTCTGTTAGACTGATACTAGTCAATCATTTCTTGCTGGTTGTCTTGTTTGCCGCTTGGTTAGATGTATTATTTTGAAAAGAAAATCCTTCCTGAAGAATTGCAGAAATAATCTTTGTGGTGAATTGTTATATTTCACATATATCTTATGGACGAATGTTTAGTTCACTAAATTACAAAGTTTGCAGTGATGGGCAATTTTGTCTGATATGTCTTTGCATTTATTTACAGCTCAAATCAAAGAAGGTCTATAATCATGTAAGTGCCATAAGTTGCAATTGTAGGACTTCAGCTTGATTGAAAAAGGCAAACTGAGATGACATCTGGCAAAGTCGAACATTGTAGTAGATGGTTCAGAGCAATAAAAAAAAACCCTACGCATTTGTATCTACTTAATGTTTGTATGCATTTATAAATATAAGAAAGCTTAAATATAAGGGAGTCGTACCTATTTTAGCCTTAAATTGTCATAATAAATGGCATGTACTGTAACATGTATGGTACTTAATTTTGAGTGGTGCTTTAAGTTGTTACTGAGCTCCTTGATACAGACATATGTTTTTTACATAGATTTCTGATGTACTGTGGTTTTTATAGATTATTCTTATTTTTATTGTTTGTGTTCTGTCTTGAGTTACAGTGGGAAATGAAATGAGATTACTCATGCTGCTCATATGCCAAGGGTTCCGTTTAAGCAAGGTATAAATAAGGAGCTATTTTCAAAGATTTTTTTTTTTTATGCTTTTTTCCCCGATTTCACTGAATTCATGACACTATATTTAGTGGAAAATGGCAGTGATTATTTCTAGTCTGTTAATATAATCAATGAGTTTTTATAACAAAGTGACACAACTTTATTTTAGCAATGCTATGCGACTAAGGATTATGACTGGTTCTTGCAGTCAGATATGTGCGATGCTTAGCCTTCTCTGTTAGGTGAAAAATAAGCTTTTGCAGGAGATAGTAACTGTCGGCAGGCGCAGCCGACTTTGCAGTTGTTGGTCAGAGCCTGTAGCTAATGTACCTATAGTGGGAGTTGCTTTTTCACTGATGCTTCTGGTCGGTAGATCAGTCATATATGCAGTGGCTGGTGAAGTAGTGACTGGTAAGAAGCCTGTTTCTGTGGGGGAAGAAAAGCTCTTCGTTTCAAGTGAGTCAGACTGAGGACTTTTAGAAATGGACTGTAGCTAGTCAATCTTTATCTATATGTGATAGTTTTAAGATTAGCTGTCCTTTCAAGATAAAATAGGAAATCTGTATAAAAAAAAAAGTTAACTTGTCATAAATTATAATAATACTTTAGGTATTATTTAAGGTTTATTAAAGTATTATGTTTGATATTTGTAATTGGAGGAGCATTGCCATTGGACAAATTAAGTGATAGCCCTGCATTAGAAAGTGTCACTTTTATTCTAAAAATGCCTTTTGACCATACCAAGATTGGACTTGCCCTATATTTTACCGTTAACGAGTTTCTTAAAGGTTGTATTTTTTCCATATGTAACTCTGTTAGCATCTGTGGAGGATTTTAAGGTTTAAACTCCTAGGAAGCTTGCCTGTCATATTAGGAAATTATATGTTTGGTAGGACTGTGGATATTTTTTCCTTGGCTGCTAAGTCTGGTCATGCTGCATTTTCCCAGCACTTTAAGGTTAGGAGGAAAAAGAGTTGGTTGTAGCCATTTTTGTGAAGCCCTACCTTGCCTGGTGCTGCTTCTGGACCAGATTCAGCTCAAGCCAGGACACTCTTAAACCACCAGCAACACTGTTGCCTAATTCAGGGGATGCAAAAGTATCCACTTGCTTGTGGTGGAAAGGATCCTCACCCTCTCAAGTGTAAGTCCTCTAATGCATTGAACTTATACGGGTGCGTGTATAGTAAGCAAAGTGTCCTCTTGGCCATGAGAACTGGGAGCTGTGGTCGTGGCTAAGACTGACCGTTTCTGCTGCTTCTTCCTATTGTTCTCTCTTGGGTGAGAAAACTAAGGCTATAGGCAGACATCATCTTCCCAGCACTTGTTCCCAGAAACTGCTGCTTCTTAAGGTGTGCTTGTTGTGAGTACATCCTCAGCCTGTCTCAAAGCCAGATGGATTAACTTTAAGATGTTCCATAGTAGATCTTTTGATAATCTGGTGCTTGGAGACAAAGAGAGTGATGATGAACCTCTCCCACCAGCACATCTGGATTCAGCAAGGGGTGGTTGTCCTAGGCTGAAGTTACCTTACAGTGTAACTCCTGGCATCAGTGTGTTTGGTTTCTAGGACGAAAGTATGTGTATGAAGACAAACTTTAGCAGTAAAAAAATTTCTTGTCTTCCAAATATAAAAATGAATCGAATCGTTGTGGAAAATGGATGGTTGTATTTAGAGTTGTCTAAGACCCCCTAGAGTGGATTGACTTTTATACTTGGTTTTGAAAGAGGAGCCCTGCACTTCATTTTTTTTATAATAGCCTTAAACTTCAGTAAAAGCAAACTTCTGTGCTTTGGAAAAATGTGGCGGACTACAATTGTGTGAGGAAGGGGAAGGAAGAGGAGATTTTAAATATACTTCAAAATTCGTAAAGGCAAACGTAGATCTCAGTCAAGCTGATACATTCGATGTACTCAGTCAAGAGAGATTCTCACTGATTCTGTAGTCTAGGTGTACTGTGATACCTGTCGTGCTACTGAATCATTTCCCCACCCCGTCATCCCCCATCATGTCAAAAGAGAAGTGACTCCCTTTTGCCTTTGTTGCTCTCATCCCATCACATTCCTCTGGTTGCTGTGTCGCTCTGGCTGCGTTTACGCACCTGGGATTTGCCATCCGGGCAAAATGTCTTACCACAAAGTTTGTCTTTTATGAAAATGGAATGACACACTTTCCTGCCCCCTTTTCTCCCCCACCTCCCTATGAGCTGCTGAGCGTGACGAACCAAGCCTGATGTTGAGGGAGTCACAGAGCCTGGAGCGGCGGGACGGCTTGTTTTCTGGGAAAAGCGTGAAATAAGCTGCATGCAGCGACGTCCTCTGTGACCAAATCCTCCTGAAGGTAATGTTGCCGTCAACCTGGAGAAGCGCTTTCTTGACTTTTTAATGTTTGCTCATGGTTTGTAGTGGAGTGCTTGGCACCGTGGAACTTGGGGCTAGGTTGGTTTGGTTTTTTTTTTTAGTTAACTTATTTTATTGTACTATCATAAATGAAATGGTAAAAATAAAGTATGGAACGTTCTCTGCTCTTCTTGGTCATGGTGTGGTTAATAAATGCTGTAGGTGGGCTGTATTTTTGTGGGGAGAATGTGTGCTGTTCCCCGTGTTTGCGGTGTGGGCTGTGCGTGGGAGTGGGATGTGTTTGGAACTGCGGCCGCCAGCTGGGCCGGGCCAGGCCGGGTCCCCCCCTTCCCCCCCCCCCCCTCCATGGGCTGCAGGGCCAGAAACATCACCGACATTGGCAATGAGCTCAGGCAGAAGGAAAAGTTGGGTGTTTGCTGTTTTGTTATTTTTTTTTTTAAGAGCACTTTTCACTGTTGTGTTGCACCCTGAGGGTTTCTGGATCGGGCTATGGGATGTACTGGGTTTTATGATTTTTTTTTTTTTTTTTTTTACTTGCTTGGGAGCACTTTTTTAGGGAATTTATTCAGAGACGTGGCCTACAGCTGGGTTATGTTGCCTCTAGCTCTGATGGTGCTCCAAAGGCTTAACTACTGAAAAAAAAATGATCAAAGCGGAGAATTTAATTCTGCCTCATGCCGAGATAATTTTAGTTCTGCTCCCTCCGCGCTGCTGCCGCCCTGCTGCGGGGGCGGGGCCGGCCCTGCTGACCCCGCCTGCAGGCGAAGCCCCGCCCCGCGCACCGGCCGCCAGGCTGGGGCGGGGCTTGCTGGTATCCCCGCCCACCCGGCGTAGCCTCGCTCTGGCCACCGGCCCCGCCCCGCGCCTGCGCTCTGCTCTCCGGGAGAAGATGGCGGCTGCCGGGGTGGGCTCGGGGCGGAAGCAGGTGCGGCAGGAGGAGCTGCGGCGCCTCATGCGGGAGAAGCAGCGGCAGAACGCGGGGAAGAAGCGGATAGACTCGCCCTTCGCCAAATATCCTCAGCAGCGGGGCTCCCTAGGCCTCGCCTCGGGAGCCGGCCCGGCGCGGCGGTGGGGCGGGGTGGCGGTGAGGGGCGGCCGTGGCGGGGCAGTGATGTGAGGGGCGGGGGCCCGCGCCGCAGCGGACTGTTTCCCTTAACGGCGGCCGCCACGTACAACAGCCTGGGACACCTGAGCTGCACGCTGTGCAACGCCCCGGTGAAGAGCGAGCTGCTGTGGCAGACCCATGCGTTGGGCAAGCAGCACCGTGAGGTGAGCGGCCGCCGGCATTCCCGCCCCGCCTGGCGGGGGCGGCGGGGGCGGGGGCTGGTGCCGGCGCTCCGGTGGCCCCGGCTGTCCGGGGGTAGGGGTGTCGGCCGGCCTCAGCTCCGCGCTGGCTGGGCTTCTGTTCGAAGGTAACCGGGCAGGAGGTGAGGAGGGGGGAGGAGGGACTGTTGCTGCTTTCTGAGGTGTACTCGAATAGGTAACGGCTGAGCATCTGCTAGGAGAGAGTAGCGTAAAAACAAGCCTCATTGTTTTGTCTTGTTTTGTTTTCTTAAAACCGATGTACCCATTGAAAGGACAGCGCTTAGGAGAATCGTCCCGTGTCTTTCAAGGGACCTACTCTTAAGATGACGCTGTTCCCGCGTTAGCGACAGCTTTTTACTGTCGCTTTTCTGCAGCTTGGACTTGGAAACCCTCCTTGGGATTGCTTTGTTACCTCTATGTTATCAACTGACATCTTGCGCGTGGTTAAGAAAATATGCTTTTTTTTTCTTTATAATTTAGCGGTAAAGATAAAGAATTTGTGAAACAGTTTCAGGGAGCTTGCAACTTGGATGCAACCTTAAATCTGACTTTTAATCCTTTTAAATTCTGCTGCTGCTTAGCAGAAACTGAGAGACGGCATTTAATTTTACAAGTACTGAGAAAGAGACCAAAAGAACTGAGGGGTTCCTAGTTCATTGGCTGCGTTCTGAGTAGATCATTGTGGTAGGGCACAATAACATGTCTTTAATACTACTGCTGTGTTTTAATTTTAAAACACTTAATATTCCAGGACCTTAGTATGAGTCCAGCCTTCCTGCTCTTTTCTCTAGTCTTTTACAGCTGTAAATGTCACTGATCTCAACCTTTCCTTTCTCACTTGTACAGCCTCCTTTTTGTGAATTCCTCTCCTCTCATGTCACATCATTCAAGAGGCTGACAGAAACATTGGTCTTGGTTTCAGTATAATTGATGTCTGTTTCAGTATATTTGATGTCTGTTTCAGTGATCTTGTTCTAGAAAGATATTAGCTTGTGTTAATAAACTGTTCTAAAAGCTCTGTGCTTTAAGCTGTGATCCAGAAGTTCCTGCTAGGAGAGCTTCCTGAATTTTGTACTTTACAGAGAGTTGCAGAATTAAAAGGCACAAAGCAGACAGCAACGTGTTCAGCTGCTAGCACACCATCTCATCCTGTCAAGAGAAAAACTATTGACACAGAAAATACAGACTTAAAGAGAGTAAAAGGTAAGGAGAGTAAAATACTTATCAAGCACTCGCCAGAATCTAGCCATTTTATCTTGAATGTTTTTGTTGTGTGGTTTTTGTTTGGTTTTTTTTTTTTTTTCCTGTGGAAGTGCGTGTTGAGTTAATGTCAGCCTGTTGCTGCTGGAAAGGGAAGAAGCCTGTCTTGCACTTTCTCTGGGATTTCACTGATCGGGAGAAAACTGCACTTTTGGTAGTTCACCTAGTTTTCTTCTGGGATTTTGGGTTAAATTAGATCATGGAACTGTGGGCTTGGTCCAAACAGAACCAGAAACAGTGTAAGTTAAACAGTAGAAAAACTTGTGCTGAAGTGGTGTTATTCCTTTTCAATTGGATCAAGCCACTGGTTTACTTCAAACCATGCATGAAAGTTCATGCTAAAGGATAGGGTATTTTTTCCCCTTGGTGCTATTGAACGTGTAGATGTGCATTTGTGAACTTGCTGCTGTAGTAGAAATCTGTTTGAGGGATATATCTTTTAAAGGCATGTATTGTAAGTGATTCTTGGCTGTTATACAGGTGAAGATGAAAAGCCACATACCTCTACATCTGGGTAAGTAGATCTTATTATGTATGAGTTTTTTGTAACTGTTCCAACTGCTGCATTCTCACCCCATTCTTCCTTGTCTCTTCTTCCTAGCCAAGGGTAAAGATTCAGAGATCAGCAGATCCCTGCTTCTGCTCATTTTCTAATGTTGGTGTATATTCCTGAACGTGGCAGCATCTTCCCTAGTGTAGATGGGGAAAATCATGGTATTAACTCGCGAGTCTCTGACAAAACAGGAATTCTTTTACTGTCACTATCAGACTTTTAAGGATTAATATGTGGTGGTATTATGCACTTTGCTGGAATGAAAATCACTAGATTGTTGCATGCACTCTAATGCTAGCATACTGCAGAAGAGATGGCAGTCTGAGATTAAGACAAATTTTAAATGTTTATTTAAATGTACACTGAAATTGTATTTATTCACAAAAATACTAAAAAAGTCATCAACAGATCTTTATTAAGATGTTTTTTGTCACTTAAAATTTATGTAGATGCATATCTTGCAGTTGAACTCTCACAAATACAGGAGTGTATTTGACTTCAAGGGATTGGATTAAGCATTTTACTGCCACTAAAGATATCTGATGCTATTTGGACATCCTTGTGGTGTTGGTAGATGTCACACGAGGCCTGCAGGTCTCCTGTACACTTCTTCACAGGTTAAATTATTATTGTCTTGCAGAGATGTCATGTTCTGTTATCTTGATACTAGAAGACACTTACCTTGTAGAAATTTTGAGTGTGTGTGCAAAAAAGTAACAGTTGAGAGGTTTGTTCATTATTAAACTGATCGGTATGATTATTTTAAAATATAACCTGGGAAAATGTTTGGCTTGGAAGCCTGCAGCTATCCTAAGCGTATCTGGGTGTTCTCACTGCTGAGCCTGTGTGGCTCTTCTAAGCTGCAGTTCTGAGCAGCAGTAGGTATCCAAAATAAGTAGTTGTGTCATATGTGAAGGTTATCAAGGTTTACGTGGCATTAGTATGACCGGTGAGTTATGAATTTTGTATGTAATGTGTTCATAGCAGATATATTGATTCAAATAACTCTGAACGTGGAAATGGAATTACCTAAGCTGCCATTCCTCCAAATGCACTTTTTTATGGGATATTTTTGTTAATGTTTCTGATACTGAATATTCAAATACAAAACTGGAACTGAAATGCAATTTCAGAATTAAGCCAAGCATTTATGGGGAACTTCAACTGAAAGTAATGAGTATGTGCTGTCTTCAGACAGTGGTTACATTGGTAGTTTAGGGAATTGCACAGTATATAAAAGACTTTATCTGAAGCCTGAATAAGCTTCAGATACTAAACTGTAAATGATTTCTGTGAAGTTTGAGATAGTAATGTTGTGTGTTCTTTAATAGGCTACCAGCAGATTTTTTTGATGAAACAGAGCAAGATAGTGCAAATGAACAGCTTTCAAAGGGTCCAGGTCCCAGTTTATTGTCAGGAAATTACGATGATGATGATGATGATGATGATGATGATGATGATGATGATAAAGAAGAGGTACCAGATGAATCAAACAAATCTTCTGCTATGCATAAAACTGAAATTCCACCTCCAACTCCAGAAGCAATAGCTGATTCTCTGCCTGCAGGTAATGCTGACTAAAATAGGAAGTGATTCAATAAGGAGAAGCTGTGTTTTAACTGATGATGGAAGGGTTTTAATTTTTTTTTTCTAATTACTCCTATTAGCTGGTTAGGGTGTGTAATATCAGAAGTAGAGAAAGGAGATTCTTTGCTAGTTTGTTATTGTGTGGTGTTTCTCAGCATGCTTATTGATTTTATGTTCTAATTGTTTGAGGCTGTCAAGTGAAATAACGTCTGGCTGTTCTTCCCTTGGTTCAGAAAGGCATTAATTGAAATTCCTATCTAGTCAGAATTTTATAAAGAAGCTTGAACAGTTGTTCTTTTTGTTCATAGGCTTCTGTACTTTCTTATAGACTTCTTTGACAGCAAAACTACAGCTGCTCCTATAGTTTCCCATTCAGGATCCATACAGAAAGCAGAGATACAAGAGAAGATAGTGGAAAGGTAAGCAGTCAAATATTGATAAATTTGAGAATCATAACAGACTGTGATCACTTAGAAATCTGTCATAATTTTAACTTGTATTCAGAATAGTTTGTATGTATGTCAGCCTCTAGCATTGTTTCAGACAGGAATTTCACACCCTAGGGGCAGGATAAGAGATGGAGCAGTGCCATACAGTGTAGTGCCTGTTAGACATCTCTAATTGCAAATTTTAACACGGGATACTTTTGAAGCTTAGTGTCAACAGCTGCTTTTAACTGTTTAAAGAAAACCATTTGCTTATTCTGTAGTCATGGTTCAGCTCACTTGGGTACTTCTTTAGACAGTGGTTTAGGCTTTAAAAAGTGGAGACTGTGCTGTTAAAATGTTTGAGTGCTCAGCACACTGGAAAGAACAGTTTAAGAAGCCTAAGCTCTTGTTTGGACAGCAAGGTTTAAACCTGTCTGTGCACTTCCTTGTGAGTTAGGTAAGACCAAACTAAAACAAGTTTTGATGTTTGTAGGTAAAACTCAGGAAATAAAACAAACGTGCTTCATTTCCTTTTATAAAAATTTATGGATTTTATTCTTGACTATTTTTAACTCTACAATAAAGCAGGTTGTTAAGTGTTAACTCAGGATAATAGTAATCAAACATTTCAGGAAAGAAAACACTGCTGAAGCTTTGCCAGAAGGTTTCTTTGATGATCCTGAAGTGGATGCAAAAGTAAGTAATCTGCTCTCTTTATGATGCTGGATTTATTTCTGCCAGTTGTAATGATTTTCTGAGTAGTAAGGATGCTTTTCCAGGTAATTAGTCATACCAGAATATAAGGACATGACTGAACTATTTCATTCTGTATTAATTAGAAGACATGAAAAGGGACAGAGGCAGGCAGGAAGAGCTTGTTAATTCGTCACTCAGAATGTATTTTAAATTGTGGTTCCTTTGTTGCTCTTAAAGAAAACGTAAGAAATGTTATAAAATGCTGGACTGAGATTTGGCCAAGCCACCTGTTACTTTTATTTCTTTGAGTCATCCCAGGAGAAACATTTCACCTGATTTGTATATCCAATTCTGCTTCGGAATTGAGGATATAAAAATAGTTCTCTAATGTCCTTTGAGAGATCCTTTTGAAAAGTGTTAAGAGTTACTATGTGACTGATGCTGTACATCCTGTTAGAATGAAAATAGCTAGATTATGGTATACACTGTAATCTCTAGTACTGCCATACTAAACAGTGAACTCTTGTCTTTTACCACTATGAGTTTTATTGATTCTCAGAAAAGAAATGCGGGCATTCAACGTGTTTCTTAAAAAAAACCCCACAACTAAAGATCTTGGAATTTTGATAAAAGTAATTCATACTTCCTTCAACTTGCACAGTACCAAATATTGATGAAAATAAACACTGATATTTGCGATACAAACTTTTTTTTTATGTACCACAGATTTGATGGCTTTCTTGTTTTCTTTCTTTATTGAAATAATAGTGTTGTAGGCTCAAAAGCTCTTTTATTTTCCTTAAGTATATTTTCCTATTGTTCACACTGTAGAAGGCTGCTGGTGTATTTAAATTGGACTGTGAGGTCAAGCCGTGACTTCTGATTTGGAGATCTTCAAAATAATGCTGCTTTATGTTTAGTTAGTTCCACTGTCCCAATTACAAGCTTAGGTGTCTCTTATTTGCTCTGGCAAGATTCTTGCCCACATGTTGGCATATGTGAATAGTTTTGAATAATGACATTTTGAACATTGAAATTTGTAGCTGAAAAAGCCACACTTTTTTTTTTTTTTTTTTGCATATGACTGTTAAATTTTTCAAATACATAGTTTCATCATGAGTTGAGAAGCTTGTACAAAGTGGGAATGCTGAGCAGGCAAAGGAGAATCTGCTTGTATCTGAGGCCGCTGGTTGGTGATCTTTGTTCTGGTTGTTGCCTCAGTTGATAAAATTTACAAGTGGATACGTGTTCCAATAAGCTCTTCCCTGAATCGCTTGCAGGTGCTCTTCTTTTTAATGAACCCTTTCTAAGTTTAGTTAATATGCAGGGGAAGGAAAATGTTTGTGACATTGCTTATATTGAGATGGCTGTGTGTAATTGGAATTATACACAAAATCATTATTTTCAGAATTAACAGTGAGCGTTTAGCAGGGAGATTGTGGGCTCGAAAAATGTTGGTTCTTTACATCAGGAATTATTAAAGCATATAAATTCTGGATTAGATAAATATTTCAAAGAAAAATAATATCTTTAGTGTTTAAATTTATTGTAAGAAATACAAATAATTATGAATTACAAAAGACAACCACAAAGCATAATAACACAGTACATACACATATGATAGAAATAATCACAGAACAGAAAAATGAAATGATGACTATTACTTCCCAGTACGTAGTTTTCTTGGAAGCTTCTAATTTATTCTATAAACTTAATTCATACTACTGGATTTTGTATAATCATTCAGGAACAAAAAGTACCAAACTGTTGTCTTTACCATGATGGTGACGGATGTGTTACCAAAAGAGGAATGAATAAAGGAATAATAAAATTAATGCAAAAAGATGAAAGATGGTGTCATGAATTATTCTGTTCAAACTTCTTAGTTCTCCTAGCTATATAATTTCCACCCAGTCCAGAGCCAAGCATAATCTGTCATCTAACGTATTTTATATGCCACATCTTCCAGTCATGAACTGTGGAAGTTTTGTTTACACAGGTAGATTATCTTGTTTATTTGCTTGTATTAAAAGCACAAGCTGATTTTGATTACCTTAGTTGTATATCTTAAATGCGTTCTTACAGCTACTACGTTTTCAGTCTTGTCTTAGTAATCAATGCAGTCTAGCACAGAAGAAAAAGCTTTGCATGTCGTTAAAAATGGTATGTAGCTGTACTATTTCTTCTGTTAGCCAAAAAAAATAGACTAGATTTGAAATGTAGTCAGACTATCTAACACCAGTCAGACTAGTGACTGAATCATTTGATATTTTATGCCAAAGAAATAATTCACTGCTTTTTGGCTTGTGAGATAGCTACTATGTACAATTGAACAGGCATCTTTCAGAAGACTTTAAAAGTTATCACCTGACATAGTGAAATTACAGACCATCAAATTAACAGACTTAGTCGCTTTTTTTAATCCAAACATTCCACACCATCCGTTCTTAGTCAATTATTCTTTAATGATACAGTCAAGGGTGTTGTTTTAATCCAGGAGTAGAGTCCGATTCTTTTTCCTCCAAAACCACTGTGCAAGCTGCACTCTCTTATTCATATACATTACTTACACTGAAGTATGTTGACCAGACTTTTCTGAGAACACAGCATAATTTATACTAAGTCTCCAGCTGTTTTACAGTGCCCCACAGAGTCACTCAACATAAATTGTTAATAAGCCTGGTTTTTCATGTTCCTTAGGTGCGAAAAGTTGATGCTCCAAAGGATCAGATGGACAAAGAATGGGATGAATTTCAAAAGGCAATGCGACAGGTCAACACAGTAAGTAATGGAATCTATTTTTATTGATTCTAAATACTATACACAATAAGGAAAACAACAGTTTCATGCAGCTCTGCAGAGTTACTGACATCTGCATTTGTCAGCTGTTTGTTGCAATGCAGTGTGTGGTTAAATGCACTTTATAAATGAGCAAAGGGTTCCTTATATTTTCCACTTAAGGGAAATTAAGTTGAAAAAACATTTGATCAGGATCCAGTCATCAGTATATATCTAGTTACATTTGTTAAATTGTATTTAAATAAGGTAGCATATACCTCAGATCAGTGTCCTGTATCCAAACAGGACATAATTATGGGCTCTTCTTTAGATGAGATATATTCATATTTATACCTTGAAAAAAACAGAACTAAACATAATCACCCGTTTGCCTGTCTTGTTCAAAAAGAATCTATAAAGTGTAGGTAACCTGGGTTTTATGGTTACTTTAAATGTATTGGAAAGGAACCCCAAAATTTGGGAAAGTGACAAAAGATTTTGTGTGTGAGAAACATAAGTTGGCCACAATTTTTCTGTACTTCCATTTTTTACTGTTTAGCATTGCTTGGAAAGTCTTCCCGGAACAGGTTTTTATCTGTCCTTTTGTACAATATAAAACTACCACTAAAGATACCTGGTGTTCTCAATCTTCCTCTAGAGTATTTGCTAGTATTTTTTTTTTTATTTTAATTGTAAATGATAGCTCATAGGTCAACTGCTAAGAAAAGTGGTGCAAAAAATTTATCATTGCTCATTTTAAAGTGGTCAGCGCTATAAACAGAGCGAATGTTCATACAAAAGCAGTGGTGGATACATTTTGCTAGCATTAGCCATTCAGATAATTCTTCAGCTTAGAAGGAATCTTCTCAGTTATGCGTGGACCATTGATTGCATAGCATCTCCCAGACATTCAGATTTGAGAAAGTATATGCTGAAAAAAATAACAGGTTAGAAACACTTCGGGATCTAGTGTGAATATTTAACCAATACTTTCAATAATCTTGTGTAATTAAGTCCCGAGCATTGGGATATAGCTCCTATTTCAGCCTCAGACTTTGGATGCTGGTAGTTTGTTTATGCTCAGTTTCAAATAGTAGTGTATTGAAAAATCCAAAAGGTTAACCCCAAAGCAGCCAAACTACTTTTAACTTTCAGTTTTAAGGAAAAAAAAAAATAATTTCTATTTCAAATTAAACCAGATCAGTTTTTTCTGTATTTGCCTCCAGAGTCTTTTGAGAAGGTGGGAGTATACGCATAGGAGATTGACACTGACTTGAGGTGTAGGGGAGGAAGGGAAGACACAGACATCAAAAAGGAACAACAGTGGAATTCAGGATGAAGGTGAATTTTCTTAGCGCTTTTCTGGTTTAGATTTCAGAAGCAATAGTGGCAGAAGAGGATGAGGAGGGACGACTAGATCGTCAGATTGGAGAAATTGACGAGCAGATGTAAGTAGATCAATTTTTCCTCAAACTTTCTGTTCTCCAGCAGTAATGGATCGCTATTTGACTAAAGTGATAAAAACATTTTTAATTTTAATTTTCTTTCATTAATCGCCTAAATATTTGAAGGAGAAAGACAGACTCCCTCAAATTGCAGAATAACACCTAATAAAAACATGACTTTTGGTGCAAAGTTATGTAATTATTTGCAAAGAGAGAATAGAATCACTGAAAATACAGCAAGCAGGCATGGGCAAAATAAAGCAATAGAAGGCAGATTCTTTGAACTAACTGTCTCTGACAAATGTCCTAAATGGAATTCTAATTGATGTAGAATTAATGGGAATGTTTTTTAAAAAAACAAGGTCTGATAATTCTGCACTGCAATTGAAATTTCAATAACGAGATTTGTGTTTTGACTATCCATTTGCTGCACTGAAAATGCCCTGTTCTGTGACTAACTCACCTTGTTTCTAATAAAAGTTTACTTGAAGGTTTTGTTGAATGATGCACTTCATTACATGAAGTGGGGTTTTTTGTTTAGTTTTGTTGAAGTGGTAGGTATTGTGGTTGGATAAGCATTGATTTAAACTCTGTAAGTAACCTGAAATACAGCTTAGTGGAACAGATTGTTACCATTATCATGTAGCTTAACACGTTGATTAACAATTCTTATGGCAATGGTAGCGACTGAAAAGAAAAAGATGAGTTCCAATTTTAATGAACCTTGCAACAAAAAGAAGACAATAAAAATTAAAGCAACACTTGAGCCATCTGGCCAGATTTACATGCTACTGATCATGAGCGTATAGTAACAATAGCATTGGGTTCGAACTGAGTTTGATAGTACAGGAGTGTCTTTTAACAATGTTCATGTAATTCTGGAGAGGGCTTGAGCTAAACCTGGCTGTCTTTTAGTATTCATTTTTATCAGTAGCTTAGGATGCTATAGTATGTAGAACCAAATTTGGAAATTTGTAGAGAATTTCCAAGTTTGTTACCATAATTTTTTTTCCCCAAAATAAAAGTTTCAAATAGATTTTTAAAGACACTTTTTGTAGCTTTGTCTTCTGAGTGCATTTAAATGCAGGCTATTTCTAATTAAATTAAAAATCAAATTCATTCCAGTTACATTCACATTTTCTTTAGCCTTCAAATCTTCAGCTGTGACTGTAAGTAATCCTACTGCAGATATGCAAGGGGAAACAGGATGTGGATAATCTTTCCTTGTTCACTCTTCCTAGCAAATAGCAATGAAAGAAGCAAACATCAGCCTGATTTATTTAAAGATACTACTTGGCATTTTCAACAAAATACCCTGTTAAAATGGCTAGTTATAAAACATATTTCAAGGACAGAGCTTTTTAAGTAAATTAAGTAAAGTAAATTGTTTACTTAAAATGTTCTGTTATAGCACATAGTAAGTAGATAAAGGATCTGAACGCTTGTGCTGCCTTTTTATTTTCAGAGATGCCATCACTAAGTTATAAAAATTGATAGCCAGTTGATAGCTCACCTTTCTACCATAAATGAAAATGATAAGTGGAGCAAAGAATAACGTCTGTTCTTGTGTGGAAGTGGATATTGGTCTGTGGTGGTATTGCATTTGTTAGATATTTGGATTAGATCTCCTTGCTAGAGAATTGACCACACACCTCTCCTCTCCCCTGGCCTCTTTCCACTTGATTAATACAGGGAAGGTGCACTACCATATTTGAGCTTTTTTTTAATCCAAAGTTGGAGAAGCAAAATCCAGCACAGTAGAAAAAACAGTTAATGTGGAAAGTGTTAATGGGTGGTTTACTTTTCAACAGTGAATGTTACCGCCGTGTTGAGCTTTTGCGTAACCGCCAGGATCTGATGAAGGAGAAGTTAAAGGAAGCCATGAGATTAAGAGCAGCACAAGAGAAAGAGGATGAGGCTATTGGTAGCGAAGATGAAGAAGAATTGCAGGATTTGCTGTCTCAAGACTGGCGGGTGAAAGGGACTTTGTTGTAGCATTTCTGCAACGTGGTTGATATACTTGTTATCTGTGATGTTACTTCCATTCTTAGAAGTGAGACGCTTTTGTTAAATATTTATTTAAAGAGGATCGTGAGATGGTAAAGAGCCAAATGTATTAAAAAAATAATCTTTGTCGATCTACAATGGTGTATTACTTGCTGTAAAAACTGTATATTGCAAATGTTTTACAATATTGAATGTACCTTTCCTATTAAAATTATTAGTTTCCTACCAGAGGTATTTTAATGAGATTAATAAGTCGCTGCATAATCTCTACAGTTTTGGAAGCATTAGAGATATATATCTAGTAATTTTGAGACTTGGGTCATTGTGTATAGAAGTAAAGGACTTGCAAAAGTGATAGTGTATGGAGTTTTCCCAGCTTGGGGGTTTAGGGAACGGAAAATATTAAGCGTTTATGTTATCTTAAAATTTGTAAGTGCTCTTCTGTCCATTGCCCCAGCTCCCAATAAAATATGTACATTTTTTGCGGGATCCGTTACAGTTTCTCTATGTATGTAAGGACCAAGCTCAGAAATGTTGAGCTACAGCTTCTCCACAGTTTATACTCCCATGATGCGCCATAGGTAGTGCTGAATATTTTTCTTTGTAGTATGTCATTTTGCTTAGTGCAGCCACAGAGTAGCATACCTCACATTTCTTGAACCAGAGGGATGAAAACATGATGGTTACGTATTTGCGTAACTAAATGAAGGGATGACAGAATGCCAGAGGGGAAGGTACTGCACTGGAAACTGATGAGGTAAAATCGTTTATCTAGCTAAATACCGGATACTTAATCTTTAAATGCTATTTTGGGCACAGAGAGCATCCGAAATTGATTTCTGTTCGGATAAGCACAGATGAAGTAAGATCAGGTACCAACAAACTTGACAGGACTGGGACATAAAAAGCAGAACTACCTTGAGCTTCGGTAAGTGTGTCTTTTTTTTTTTTTTTTTTTTTAAATGAGGCATACTTTTTCACTTTTGCAAATTTTAAAACATTTCAGATTTGCCGAGGACTTTTGAAAAAAACAGGAGAAACGTGTGGTTTAATTTTTAGCAAATAGTAAAATTGTGAAGGAACAGCTTAACATTCGCCTTTTTAAAAAAGATTCTAGTTTTAAAACAAGTTAGCAAGATTTTAAAGGGAGAAAACAAGCTTTGTTCTTATGAGAGCATTCCAGGTGCTTGCCTCAAAGATGTTTATTAACCAAGCAATAAAGAGGAAAACTAAAGCTAGAGGTTTGATTTTGGGAAAAAGACTTGATGTGGTGGGAGCCCTTTCCTTATTGTGAGATGTTTTTTTACCACTCCTGGTTCCCCTGATCCTTGGATTCGGCTCAGTCAAAGTTCAAGCAATGGTCCCTTAGCAGTTTGGTGCATCCTTTTATTTCTGCTCCCATATGCTGACTTACAGTCATTGTTTTTTTTGTTATTTAATAACTGTAAGCGTAAGTAGCTGTTACTGCTAAAATGTTTGACACAACGCTGCAGCCTTGCATGAACTAGTACTGCTGTTGAGATAGCAATGTCTGTGACTTAATACCAGAAACATTCAGAGAGTCGTGAAACAAATAATGTTTTGGTGAGCTGGAGAAAACTTACTTAGGCCAAAACTGAAATAGAATTTCCTTCTACCATGTGAAACATTTGAACATCAATGTATAAGCTGCCTATCATGAAAGTGAGAAGACCTCTAGATGATTTGTATTTCACTATAAAGAGAACTTACAGCGAAGAGGGTGATACAGTTTCAAAACATAACAAAAGACACTCCCCCAGTTTCACTCTCAGGAGAGTGAAGTTTCTAATTGTTCTGCTTATCTTTGCTTTTCACTGACCTCACTCGGCAAAGCATACTAGCTTCTTAACACTGAACTTTAGAACCACTCTCTGCATTTGGCTTAACGTCAGAGAAACAGATGCGACTAAAGTCAGGTTACACTGATGGTCATGGACGTACATGTTTTTACGGTATAAAAATGTTAATCTCTGAGTTTATGACTAACAGGTACGCGTACAAAATGGAAGTGTAAGTTTACTTTGATTTTCGTACATGAATCTGCGAATTATGGTTTCAAGTACAGGTAAAAAGGGAAGGAGCTGAGCAGTAAAAGAGTTCAGCTGTTCTAGTTCAGTTGCCCTCCCCTTTAGAGATATCTAGCAGTAAGAAGCTCGAGGCAGTTTTCAGTCTGTCGAATTGGGTGTTGTATTTTCTCTCCTGTTTAAGAGAGTCATTTTTCATTCTGTGAGTTTAGTTCCAGCGGAGGGAGTTGTTTGTACATTCATGTAATAATTGCTAGGAATAGATGGCAGGAATAAACACCAGATCACTCGTCACTCTACTCGTTCCTCGCATCACTTCTGTGAAAAGAGTAAAGGCGATGGACCAGCCAGTGGGCGTATGTGTTGCTGAGGACATAACCAACAGCACTGCTCCCTCTTGTTGTTGCTTCCTTAAGAGTTGGTGCTTTTTTTCCTTGGAGGAATCTCATAGATCTACAAATAGTGTTGTATTCTAGTTTTATACAGCTTGTTGTGTACAACTGTACATTGCTTCACCATTGGAAATAAATCTTAGAAAGCTTCGTGAAGAAGATGGGAGTGACTTTGCTAGCTGTGCCCTACGTGACCGTGATTGTACGTGTGCTGTTGTGTCAAGAAAGCAAGAAAACATCCTGCTTTTTAGCAAAGTAGCATGGCTGTAGGGGAGAAAAGGGAACTATCCCAACCTTACTGAATAGTCAAGCTCATTTATCAAGGTAAAGATCTCCTGTGTCTTAGAAAAACATAGGCATCGTTAATTTAGATTATAAGTCTGTCCTCAGTTTTAGAAAACACTTTTAGGAACTTCTGAAGAGCTGTTCAGCTAGGTGATTACCCAGAGCAAATAACTGTTTTTAAAAAAATATGCACTTCCTTAATTTCTTTCTAATTTCTCAACTTTCTTGAATTCTATTTTTAAACAATAAAGACAAAAGTAGTCCTAATAACGAGCTCCGTCCATAGCCACTATTAACAACAAAGTTGTAATCTCCGGCACAGTGGAACTCAGAAAACTACTTTAATTCTCTGATCTCCAGAACGTCCAGAAAACTGAAGAATCAGAATCACGGGGGAAGACTTAGTATTTGTAGTCCTTATTTATTGATATAATAATAATAGAGACTGTTGCCCAAATTTAAAAGAACCATGGAACTCCATGCTACTAAAAACCAGTTGTGATTCCCCAACTCAGTGGCTTTGAAACTCGTGACTTCCAGGGCCAAAATGTGAGCGTGTGCGTGCATACACTCGTTTGGAGTTCCAAGGAGCACTTCTGCAGGGAGCAGATAATCACGGCTGCTCTTGACCAGTTGGTGGTGGTTAACTGTTCTCTGGCAAGCGCAATCAATCACGAATGGTAACCTGTGTGCTAACTTCTCTCCTGCTGTGGAAGAAATAAGCTGCTGCTGTCATGACTTAGAAGGAGATGCAGAAAAAGGGCTGTATTTGGTACACAGGAGCCCAAAAGTGACTGCGCAAAACGAACCAAGCCAACAACCACCACCAAAGCAATCTTCTCATTTGCTGACATGATTGTCATTCCTCCACTGAAGCATATAATTTTAAAATTTGCTTCAGAAGCACAAATACTGGTTAAAAAGAACATTAACATTAGCTTTAGTCAGGCCCCCTGCCAATAAATTCAATTTGAGGAGAGACAAATTCTGCTTATTACATGCCACTGTAATTAAACTCTCTGCATTTTATCATCTTAAAAACACTGCGCTAGAAATAGCTCTAATGAGAAAAGTCACATTATTCAAATATTTTCAGGACTTAAAAATACTTTCATTTCTCTTATAATCAAGAAAGCTCGCTGTAGGAAATGAGACGTTCACCCAATAGGAATCACGCTGTAGCTCTCATTAGAAACCGTAACGTGAGTATATCACGTTTCAGAAATTCCCTTTTCTCGGGTAACATCAGACGAATTTGACACTTCTCTTGCATTTCAGTTAATGTCTTGAGACATATGCCAGTCTCTAGAGTGACGGGACACACGCATTGGCGCAGAAACTGATTTACTCAACATTACGGCGTTCCTTCCTGGAGCCTCCCTCTCTATGCTGTCCTTTGAACCCACAGTTCCTCAGATCCAGCTGAGCAGCCTAACAACAACTGTGGTCTTCCCTGTAGAAACTGCACCACTGTGAAATGATTGAATTAGTGGGCACGTGCCACTTGCCTGATTGATAATCATGGCACTCGCCTGAGGAAGGGGTAGGTCCTGTTCTAAGTACGTAAATAGCGCCAAAATACATTCAGCTGAGATTGAGGCGACGGAAGAAACTGGGTTTGGATCTCCTCCATCTCACAGAAGCGCTCTTGTTTTCATGCTGTTGGGTATTTAAAAACAAAAAAAAAAAACAGGGACACTGCTGTTTCTGCCTAGTTCGGGGTGGGGAAGGTTCGGCACGTGCTTTAAGACTGTCTTGTGGAACCTCACGGGAACACCTTGTCCCTGCAGCCCGGTGGGGCTGAGGCACTTCCCAGGTGCCTCCTTTCATGGGCACCAGCGAGATTTACGCTGTTAGCTTCCTAGGGGCCTCGGCTGGCACATACATGCGCCTGGGGCGGGGGCCATAGATGCCTTCTGGCCATGTCTGAGAACAGAAAGCATTCTGCCAATTAGCAAGGGACTGCGTCATGTGGCTGAACATCTCCAACTTTCTCTATTTGTTTTCTTTCTGGTTGACTATTCCAGCCAGCATTCGCACGTTCTATTTTTTTTTTTTTCCACTAGCGAAACACAACAGAGCTGCTTGAATTCGTTAAGAGATGTTTGCCAGAACTCTGCTACTGATTTGATGATATGTGAAAGCTGCAGAACTTGTGTTATCTTTCATCTGGAAGCTCACAGGTGTGTGGGCAGTGACCTTTTCATAGCGGGTGCACGCTTCCTCTTATCTACCTTTGGGCAGGAGTGGGTTAGTTTTCTATCTATCTTGCATAGTATTATTTTTTACTTTTTTTTTTTCCTCCAGATGTACTTTCTTACATTTTGTTTGCCTGTTTTGTATATTAAAGCTATCCAGGAACAGTTTTTTGCCATTCAGAAATCTTTTCTAACTAAAATAATTGAAATGAGTCCTCAGTTAGCCTAGATTTTACCGCACTTCTGCCTGCATTTTTTTGCAAAAGCCCTCTCAAAAGACTTTATCCACGTGTCTTTATTTTACCTCTCCTCATTCCACACACAAGCCTGTCCCTGCACTAGTTCGTTTAAATCTCAGTCTTTTCTAGACAATTCTGCAAAGCATGTGGGAATTATTTATGTGAAAGATGCTCCACACAACAGAGCTGCTGCCACCCTTTCCCTAGCAGCTTTACTGGAAGAGCAAAGCTTTGACCTACTTAGTGTTGAGCAGCAATAATGTTGTTTGTTTTTTTCCTTTTTTTTGTCATTTGCACTAGCCAGGCTAGCCAGAGAAATAGCTTTTGCTGTTGAGGAAATGAAGAGTATGCATTTAGGAAATGAAGAGTATGGAGGTCTCTGCCGTGAAATCAGCTTCAGCTCTCCTTTCAAGAGTAAGCAGTTAAATATATTTTAAGTAATATAAATAAATTTTAAGTAGTAATAACACAGAATTTTATCAAGGTTAGTACTACAGCCTATAGTTCTTCCAACCTAAGGGCTGCTAATTCAACATCGGGTAAGGCTTCCTGGGTGCTGGCATACAAGGAGGCACTCGCTAATCTTCCTCTCTGTCAAGAGTTGCTCTGTGGCTGCATCTGTATTGAAAAAGCTGTTGACTTCTACAAGTTTCCATGTCCGTATCCCCATCTTGGTCATACCATAGTTCCAGGCTCAGACTCGAGACCCAGACAGGTGGGAGCTCTCTGTACCCTACAGTCCATGAAAAATAGTAGTGATACGCCCCACAAGCGCTCAGCCGGGGCAGCGAGGGGAAGCTAAATACCCAAAGACAAGTCTAGACCTCAGCAGAGCAGGGATGGAGGTTGTAGAACTACTCGCACGTCACCGAGGAACGCTACCGGCTTGCACTGCCAAAAACTCTGCTTTCTCATGAGTAGATGTGGCAGTATCGCCCGTGCCCTAAGAGGAGAGGTGGCCAGGGCGCAGCCAGCAGCGCTGGGCGCAGCAGCACCTGGGGGCCAGCCCCTCGCTGTCACGCTCTTCGTGGGAAGAGAGAACTGGAGGCTGTGACTGCAGTGCTTGAGCAGATCCAAAGGAGGGGCTGGATGGCTCAAGCGGGGCGGCAGGGCAAGGATGAGACACTTCCCTGGGCCAGCTCGACATTCCGCCTTTTCAATGCAAATTGCCACGCTCCTCCCAGCCGCGGGACTAGTTTCCTGGCCGGGTGGAAGGCGCTGTCTAGAAGCCCCGTCACTGAACAGTGCTGCTGGGAATGGGAAAATATAAAGGGTCTCACCAATAATGTACTCGGTACCCAAGTTTGGTCTTGTTTTATTTTTCCCAGTACCTGTTCTTAAAATCGGTGTGGGAAAACACGAGAGACACAAACCACATTCTGCCTTTTCTATGCAGTGTGAGAAGTTCTCTGAGATCAACTTCGTTAAAAACCAAATAAGGTTTTGCAGAAATACTGCTTACTCTACTGATTACACGCTCTGGCTCCAGCTGATCATGAACAGACTCATCGTCCCTGACAATGAGCTAATGTACTTTCTAACGTTGCCAGTATTGCACAGTTGTTTTACACTCTTTCCCAATGAGCACTGGGACCTTAAGCGTGATGATAGGAAACCTTTAATCATTAATGAAAACAAGCAATTTGTCTATGATCTTAGTTTGACAATCCATAAAATAGTGTTTCTCAAATGACAAATTAGCAACTCGGTTACAAAGAACAAAGTTTAAACAACACAACAGTTGTATGCACAAAGCTACCACGTCTTTTTTTTTTTTTTTATATCAGGAAAAAAATTTATTTATAAAAATGTCTCATTTAATTTACTGTCGAGTCTCTAGCTGAATACAGTGGTTTAGAACACTACCGGCCCATGCTTTTATACAGATTAGCCAAAGCATGAACATCAATGAAAATTAACCCCCGAAAATAACTTTTCTTTGCGTTATGTTATGAGCCACAACAGTGTTAAAACTGGAACAGTAATGAAAGCAACACAAGGGTTAGGAAGCACAGTTGCTTAAAGAGTAAAGGAAGTATTCTCTTTTGATGTCTCAGAATAATAAGAAAGTTAGAAATGGCAGAAACTCCTCTGTAGATTAGTCCATAGAAAGCATTGTCTCATGGGGCTTTGGAAAAGTCCTGTCTGGTGGCTAATGCACTAGGGCATGATGAGATACATTACAGAGCCCCCAGGCCAGTAACTTCTGAAGACAGCCTAAAATGTAGGAACAAAAATGAGGAAAAGAAAAGGAAAAAAAAAAAAAGGCAAAAAAAAAAGAAAAAAATCTTCTCACTATTAAAAAAATAACACTTGAGTACAACCAGCATAGAACAGTATTTCAATGCAGGCAAGTTTTCTCACACAGAGATTGGTGGTTTGTGGTGTTTTGTTTTTTTTTTTTTTTTTTTTTAAATGTCAGTTACTGAAACAGTTACAATAGTCCAGAACAATTTTACAGCAGTTTTTCTAGAGCTGTTAAATAGCTGAGGTACCTTGACATTATTTCCAGTTTTTCCTTCATTATATACAAACAAACAAAAAAAAGCCCCAAACAAAACAAAACAAAAAAAACCCTAAAAACCAAACAACAAAACCAACCAAAAACCCCGTTTGGATAAGTGCAAACTGTAACAATGGCAGGTCTACAAATGGTTACAGTGACAAAACTTAGTGCAAAGGTACTAAGGTGAAGAGAAGCCCACAGAATACAGAAATGACACAAAATACTGAGAATAGTACTTAGCCCTATACAATAATAATAACACACTTTGAAATACCATGTTTTAAAAAGTATTGCATTTGCATTGTGTTTTTAGTTTATATTAAAATGCACTGGATACAGTTCAATCGTTAAAGCTTTGTGTCCAAGGAGTGCAAAGTGGATGGACATGGCGGGCGGGCTAATGGGATTCTGGATGCGGAAGTGGTGAGGAAAACAATATTGCATTACTGAGTTATGCAACAGAAATTAAAAAGAAGGTGGATGGACAAACAGAAAATGCAGTTAAAAACTAGTTCCAACAGCTAGCAACCAGCCATCACATCACCCAGCTCTCTTCGCTTTGGCTGCAGTTAAGCGTCTGGTTTTAGTTAATCTGAACATTGTTAGGTTCTTGTTAGAGGTGCGTTATCTGTCTGGGCAGCAACCTTTGAATGTCCTTTGATAAGCTCTAGATTTTATTCGTAATTGCAATACCACCCCGTTGCACCAGTAGCGGTGAGTTGAATAGGGGTGTATTCTGTACAAAAAACGAACAAAAAAACGGTCATTTTGCCTGAACAAAACGTATGCTGGAGGGAGGGGTACCGGAATTGCAGCTGTGCACATCTGATTTGTACCTACTATTCGGCACTTAAAGGAATAAGTACTTTGTGGGAATATATAGGAGTAAAACATGGGAGTGCAGAAGGAGGAGCCTGCTCTCCCGAGTTCTTAAAGTTACATTTTTCCAAACCAGAGAAAAATGGTTGTGCCTTTTAAAAGAATAAAGTGGAAAGGTACAGGTGCCTGGTTATTTTTTCCTTGTTGTTTTCCTCTCATTTTAATTTAGCTTTTTTTTTCTCAGCTTCAGCTGTCGTACGCAGGAGTACCGGAGGTGTGGTACTTCACAGCCCCCCCCCGTCTCCCGCTGGCAGCAGGGCTCAAGGTGGGCGAGACGGGAGTCTTCAGGCCCATTGAGAGCAGCAGAATGACCGAGGGGGGGGGGCAGCACTTCACGTGGGATTTCAGGGGCACCAGCAACCATCAGAAGTGCCAGATTTGCCATAGAAATCTCTAGCAATAGAAAAAAAATTAATCAGAGGTGCACATCTGCCACAGAAAATTGTTGGGCTGTTGGAGGGATCCCTTCCAAGGGATGTCTGTGCATTGATACGCCAGGCAGTACTGCAGGAGCAGGACCTGGCTGTCAAATTTTTGGCCTCATTTCTGTTTTTGTTCTTTCTCCCAAGGTCTCTCCTTGCTGGGTTGGGGGCAAACCCTGCTGGGCTGCCAGAGGGCCAGCCCTGCCAGTGGCCCTGACTTTGGGACGGGGAGGAGAGCCCCCAGGATGGTGGAGAAGGCCCCTAGGCTGTCAGGGAAAGCCCATGGGGTGGTGGAGAAAGCCTCGGGGCTGGTGGAGAAAGTCCCCGGGCTTGTGTAGAAAGCCCATGGGCTGGTGGAGAAAGCCTCTGGGCTGGTGGAGAAAGTCCCCGGGCTTGTGTAGAAAGCCCATGGGCTGGTGGAGAAAGCCTCTGGGCTGGTGGAGAAAGTCCCCGGGCTTGTGGAGAAAGCCCATGGGCTGGTGGAGAAAGCCCATGGGCTGGTGGAGAAAGCCTCTGGGCTGGTGGAGAAAGTCCCCGGGCTTGTGTAGAAAGCCCATGGGCTGGTGGGGAAAGCCTCTGGGCTGGTGGAGAAAGCCTCTGGGCTGGTGGAGAAGGCCCCTGGGGTGTCGGGGAAAGCCCCCGGGCTGGCGCCTGCCCACTGTTGGAACTAGTTGTTAGGTGGTGCCCGGGTGTTAGTCGTTATGGAGAGCGGAAGACGACTTGCGTCGGCAACAGTTAACACTAGCAATTTAACAGAAAATAAAAGATGCCGTATTGTTTCCTTGACAACTAGGATCTACCACAGACTCTTGGTAGAGCTGGCAAAGCTTGCATTGTGTCTCATCCCTTCAATATGGAGCAAACTTCTGGCGGTCAGATTTCTTAACCCCGCTCGTCGAAGGAATTTTGGCAGTGTAAGCGGACAAACTCCCCGTGGCCCCCGCGGCGGCCGCGGCATTTAGTGCCAGGAGTGGGACAGTTTTCATGCCAAGCAGACTGGAGACAGGAACGGCATAGTGGGTGGTTGGCAGAGTTGGTAGGGGAGGGGGGGTACTGACGGCAACGGCGGAGGCGGCCGCCAGCACGGCCATGGAGGTGGGGGTGGAGGTAGGGGTGGCAGACTGAGAGAGGTTCATGTTGAGGTCAACAGGGGTCGTGACGGAAGCGGTCTGGGTGCTGACTTTAGCCATCTCTAAGCTGCAAACGAAGAGAGGAAGAGGAACAAACAGGTTGGGAGGGTCCAGCCAGGGTGGTGGGACCGGGAGGAGGAGGAGGAGGAGGAGGAAGGGACGGAGGGAAGACGGGAGGGACAGCGACCACGAAAGGGCAGGATTAGATCGGTGGACGAGGGGGACAGACGAGAGGGAGGGAGAGGGGGAAGGGGGGAGAGAGAGAAAAAAAGGGAAAATGAGGGTCAAAGGAGGAACATGTTATGTGTTAAAGAAGAGAAATAACAAAAGGGTTTCTCATGATTCGATGGGGAAAACATTACTGAGACTCTAAAGTTCTTTCCAAAGGAAAAAAAAAAACAACAAAAAAGAGGTTGGGAGTGGGGGGTTCGCTAGTTCATTTTACATATGGAAAAAGAAATCTAAGGAATGCAGGTAATGGCAAAAAGATGGAAAAAAACGAAACTTAAAAGAAAACTTAAAATAACTATGAAGTTTACTCCCCAGCACTGACATGGTGAATTTTGCTTTCCAAAATTACGGTATTTTTGAAAGGGGGACGCGGGGGGTTTTTGGTAATTTTTTTCAAATTGTCAATTTTGTGACAAATAGTACCCTTCGTCATTTTGCTAGGATGAGAGGAGACTGAGCAATGATTTGCTGCTTCCATCTAAGGCATAAAGTTTTGGTTTGGTGCTTTTGGTTTTTTTTAGAAAGTTAGTTTTTCATTTCATTCACTGTGAGGTCAATGTGCATTTTTCATATAAAACAAACCTGATTAGCCAGTGTGTTTGCTTTGATTTGTACCTTCCCCAGACTTTTTTTTTAATCTTTTTTTTTTTTTTTTTAATCTCAACAAAATACTTATGCAATCTAATTATAAGGAAATTAGTAAAAAAAGAAGACTGAAAAACACCCCGGCTTCCACAGCAGTGGTATCCTTTCTGAGCTTGTGGCAGTGGTTACAGTGAACATAAAAGATCTTACCAGCTGACAGACAAGGTACTACATGGATACAACATACACATTGTCAGACGGACCCCGCCAGCACGAGGACGTTCAGCTTGACCCAACCTCCGAGCCCAAGGCAGTGATGGGCTCTTTGGAGAACGTAGGTATCAAACCACCTTCACTTTAGGCTAACTCAGCCAGGCGAGATGAGTACTTAGGCTTTTCTGTACATTTTTAGACATTAAAGTACAGTAATTCCAAGAACACATTGTTTTTTTCTCACATGAAAAAATGTTTGCCTAGATAAATCCTCCATTTGCCTTTTGTTGCAGTGTGTGCACTGGCTTTTGGGTCAGCAAACAACCTAAATAGTAATTTCAGGATGCATTTGGCATGTGACCAGTTGGGAGGTTGTCCTGGTTTGAGGTAAAACAGGACCAATTTTGTTCAGTAACAGCCTAATGTATAAGTTGGACTATGGGTTAGAAATCTTTGCTCGCTACAGTCATACATGTATTAATTCCACATTTGGGTTTTGTTTCGGGGTTGTGTTTTGGTTCCCCCCCCTCCCCCAAGTAATTACTAACTTGTCAGGCTCCTGAGCTTTCTCCTGAGGTGAGCTGAGGAGCTGCGGCAGCTTCTCCCTCCCATAGTGAAGTGCCAGCGAGCGACCGGGCCTGTGGGGAGGACCCGCTGCTTTCTTACCAAATCCCCTCAGGCCCAGGGAAGTTTCCCAGTGCGGGGCTTGCGCGGGTCCCTGTTGGCACCGGGTGGGCAGGCTGCAGCCAGGCTACAGGGTGGGAGGGGAGGGTGGTCACCCTACTCAGGGCTGGGAAGAGCCTCGCTTTTCCTCACCTTAGGCTTACACACAGTTTTGAGAGTAAGCCCCATGTCTGTTCACGGCCAGAGAAAGGCAATGACCAGATGACCTGCCCACTTTGAGCAAGGGCAAGGATGCAAGCGACCAGCCGGCGCTAAATAGGGGATGGGGATGTTGGACTGATGCTTCCCAAAGCACTGCTGCTGAGGGTGATCCTACGGAATACCCGGAGCGGGTCCAAGCTGGGGAGAGGTGCGTGGAGGGAGAGAAGGAAACACTTGAGGACTGAGCTCCTCTCCTCCCTGCAAAAATAAAGAGGGCTCTTGGAGTATTAACTCCACATTGGGTTTTGCCGGGAAGTTGGAAGGCGCACGGCTTCTCCGAGGGGCTGGGAGGGGAGGAGGGCGAGTGCGTAAAATGCAGACATGTTTGTGGGAGGTAAAGCTTTGGTTTTCCTGCCCTGTTGTGTTTATCTGTCCCCGCGGACGAGCAGCTCAGAATTTTTCTAACCCTTGCAGCAGAGTTGGTCTTTGCAGGTAGCAAAGCATCCTCGTGCTGTTAGCCATGCTACTTGTAATCTACTCACACAGCAGGATTTACATCAAGAATACTGAACCAGTGAATCCAACTCCAGTGTACATCCTTGACTTGGGGTGTAGGAGTTACATGGTGACATTTCAGTAAGTTTCGAAAAACTCAGTTTATAGAGTTGGATTTTTTTTTATATTTCTAACTCAGTATTGTTCTGGGAGGGAGGCATATAGAAAGACAACGCGGGACTGTGTTTCAGTTGCTCCAAATTTGCCTACCTTGCATTTAACAAAAACAAAACAATCCTTAACTGATTTGGGGTGGGTATTTGAGCCTGAGCTTTTTCCTGCACCAGCAGGGACGCTAGATCCCACAGGCTAAAGGCCCGTGTTGGTAGCAGCCACTCTACCTCCCCGGCCCCGGTATACTCGCACAGCTACGAGTAAAGCAATAATTTGCAATGCTTCACATTCATTACTGGTGGTAACGCTTAAGGTGAAAGCACATCAGGTTAGCTATCGGCTGCCCTGTGACAGCGGCCGTTTCCCAAATCAATTGTAGATGCAAGAAAACTGAACGTGAAAGCGGATGAAGCATCTTTCACACAGGATTTCATGGTGCCAATTTTACACTGTCCCTTTGAAGAACTACACTTTATGAATATATACACCAAAGGCCACATCCTGCATTACCCAAAACTGGTGAAAGGAATAAAGCTCGAGTGTGGCTTTGGTGGTCCTGTTGGTTCTGTGAATTAACCTTTCATCAAAACGGTGGTAAAAAATTTCTTCAGGAAACTGCTCTTTAACAAGGAGAAAGTGCTGCTGGCTACAATTCATTTGTAGTCCAAAGTCAAATATTAGACAGGAATCCTAAACTCTGGTTCATTCTTAATAAAAGCTGGAAGACGGAAATGGATAATGAAAATCCAGTTACTACAGCGGAGACCAATTAAGAGACAGAAGATTTTACAGGAAAAAAAGACATTTCTACTGCAAACAAGCAAGGACACGTTCTACTCATACAGAGGTCAGCGCTCGGGTAATCAATACAGAATCAAAACAATACTTCAGAAAGACTTAAATCTCTGTCGATACTGTATCAATGTATTTATACAGCTATAATTTAGAGTATATTATCTACATATTCAACACCAGATTGCAATAAAAGTCTTAAAACAAACAACTTGATAAATTATTCTATAGATGGCAACTTTGGTTGGAGGATAGTTTAAAGATACACACAGTTCTTTTCAGGAATACAGCGGATAGGTTGGGGTTTTTTTTTTGACTTATATCCTATGCTGCTGTGGGACACTGACTTATGCAGAAATACTGGCCCTGGAAACCAAATCCACAAGAATGACACGTATCGTGGGGGAGAGAAGAAAAGAGTCCACCTTACCCTGAATGCTTATATGGCTTTTATTTATTTATTTATTATTATCATTATTATTATTTTGACATACCAGCCTACATCTGGGGCAGCCTGGGTACTGTACTCAGCTCTTCCCCAACGCTGTTCATTTCATGCCAACCTCTTTAAAAGAGAGGGCAGTACTTGTGGCAGGTTTGGGACTGACAAACACTGAAACGGGCTCCCAGAGGGCACAGGCAGCGGCAGCCAAGATCTGCCTCTCAGAAACCTGCCTGAGCACCTAAACCCCAGCTACAGCAGAGCTCCCTCTTGCCTGAAAGTTTCTCAGGTCTTTCTCCGGTGCGCCTGCGAATTCGCACTGCTGCTGTGGTGGCACCTAACTGGACAGGAATTTCTCTTGTGAAAGGAGAAATCTGGAAGAGCGTCACTTTTTAAAATGAAAAAGCCACCTTAATGTCCTACGTTACCTTAGAGCTTAATTTATTATACATTACTTTAAGAGTCTTCATTTACAAATGAAGCCACTTGATCTAAATACAGTTTCAACACATGGTACATAATAATATATGATGGTTTATTGTAGATGATGGTAACAAATGACTTCTATCTAGAGATTCAACAGGAAGAAAATATTTTGTTTCTGGTTTCACAGGGTATAGATAGAGTATCCATGGTATATGACTGCTGAGAAGTTTTCTTCTTTGCAACAGTACGTTAAAAGACCTCATATATATCCCATTCCATCAAAAGAATCATTAAACAGTAATAAACAGAAGTGTGAGAGTTCACAGGCTTTTCTAAAGTGAGTCAAACAGAGGTTTGTTCACTAGAGTTTCTGTCTCTGGTGAGCAGCTCACTGCAACTCCATTAATAAGTGCATTATTTTATTTGCATGCTTTAGCTGTCTTGAAGATCTTAAACTGTTATCTTCTGAGATCCGGATGCATGCCATATGGTGTTTGTGCAACTAAAAATGAAGGGGTCTATTCTCGTCTCGATGTGTGGGGAATCCCTGAACACCAAGAGAAGAACATATCCTTAAGGGTTAAAGGAGGGAACACATTTTTATTTGATTACAGGGCTTACGGAATTGACTTATATTTGCTACAAAGAATATAAATCAAAAGAGCTGTAGGTTGTTATAGGATTCTGGAAACAGCTTATCGCAGGCTTCACGACGCCACCCCTCAATACATCTTTCCCTAGGAAACTACTTTCAAACTGAATTATAAAAAGCAATATTTTTGTTTGCTGTAACGCAGAGCTGCAGAAACATCCTTTTCCTCCATTAAGACATTTACAGCGGCTTGCAGTGGTGCACTGCAGACTCGGGCTGGAGAGGAGGTTGGACCATAGGAGACTGTAGACCTGCTATGACTACAGCTCCTCCCCCCTCCCCCCCATGCAAATCACATACTTTCTACTACCTTAACAGCAAACATAATTAAACACAAAGCTTGATTCGTATCACAGTATTCGGGGGTTAAAAAAGAAAGGGAAAAAAAAAAGGCAATAAAATACATAGATACTCTCCCCCATCCCCGCAATATATTGCCTCCGTCCACCATTTACAAGCAGATCTGTGAGACAGCACTATCTCCACTGCACTTTCTTCTCAGCATAATTGCAAATAAAGGTGGTATCAAGTTTAATATTTTTCTAAATAATCATATCAAAACTGATAGAGACTTAAGCCTTCGCAATGGCTTAGCTAAACAGCCACTGCTTTCATTAATCCTGGCACCGAGAAGTGGAGAGGCAGACAGCTTCACCCTGCCTCGTTAGGGAATGCTTTTTACAAATTTGTGAAGCTGCCTCTGAAAAAATAAATCCCATGCCTCTTTAGCAACCAAATGTCAGTTTAATATCAACTCGGAGTGGCAATTTCCAGTTAGGAAATTAAATCTGTTTTGCAATCTATTTCATTATATTTGCCATTTAGGACAGTAAAATGGGTCTGTGAAAAGTGTTTTCTTCTAAAGAATTCATGATTGTCATTTCATTTAATTTATCCACCTGTATTTTAGGTGGATGCCAATGTGAGTATACAGATTTTTCAGCTTTTGTCATTCAACGTGTACCTGGAATTGCACCACATTAAGCTCCTTTCCATATAAACCAACAGCAAACACAGGTTCTAATGATACAGGCTTTACAAATCATGAGGAATTGAATACTACTATGCAAAACGGACACTGCGAAGCAACTTTCTGGATCTATCCAGGACAGACATTTGCTGGAGAGCAGACAGAGCAATCTTGCAGAAGCATTATCACTTACAAAGCAAACTTACCTTGCATTAATGAGGTACTGTGCTAAGCTGATGTTTGCAGGGGATCCTGTGATTGTAACTTGTCGTTCTGCGGAGCCTTCTGTGGCATTAGCAATCTTGATCTGCGCTCCTGACATCTGCCTGATTTCATTTATCTTACTGCCTTGTCTGCCAATAATGCAGCCTATTAACTGGAGCGGGACAAAGACTGAGATTAGTGCCACAGACACAAGCAAAAACCACTTAACTGCAATTTGTAGTGTTGCTAAAAACACGGTTTATGAAAAGCTCAGTATCAAAACCAAAGATTTTTGCTGTGCTGTTTGGAAGGAATAGCTAGCGCAGCCTATTGGCTCTATGGTCATATGTCTCTAAATCAAGTTTCGCTGCTACGTGCTTATCATCAACTCAATATCGGATTATTTAGCCGCCTTCCGTGGCAGAAAATGACAGCGTGCCGAGGTGCTGATGAATACAAAACCCAGCCCAGCCTGACTTGCCAGTGGCGGCAGCAAGCCAAGAACAGCAGCTGGTAGTCAGGCTGACCCTCCAAAACTGCTGCCGCGCGGCTTTGCACCGGCCCGGTGCCTTTGCTAGTCCTAGACCTCCCTGGGCACATGTAGTCATCTCTTAGCCAGGTCCTGCGCTATTAAAGTCAGTGGGATTTACAGCTCTGTAACTGCAGGCAGAAGCAGGCGTAGGAAGAGATTGAAATCTGTCTGCGTTCCTTTACAGAAACTCACCAAAACTTCTATTTCGTTAATAAAACTGAGCCTGAGGGGGGTATGTGTGTGTGTGTGTCCATCCCTAGACGCCCTCAATTTTTTTTTGGTAAAATCACATTGGTGTTATCTTCAGCTAGCAGTGTTTTAAAGGTTGTTTAAATGCTCTTGGTGGAGTCACGAGCTTTTGGAAGCTGTGTGCAAGACCTCGACAAAGCGTTTAGCAGCACAGGTGGCTGCTGCAGTTGGGGTAAGGGAGTGCAATAGCTGTGCCGGGGTGTTGCTCCTCTGGCACAGGGAGCCCCCCAAGAGCAAGTGGGCACCAAAGCCCGCAGCTGAGGCTGAGATGTTTTGGCTTCTGTAAGGGTGAGGAGGGGGATTCCTGTTTTGTGTTAAGGAAGGATGGGTGCTGAGAAGCTCAGCGATGGCCAGAAGGGGTAGAAAATGGAAACTTTGCTCTACAGGCCTGTTGACACTGGGATGATGTTGTCACTTCCGCAGAAGGGCATCCCAAGATGCAGGGACTGCCTTCCCCTCCCACCCTTCCCGCTGCCTCAGGCCCCGATGTGTCACCCTTTATGGTACTGTAGTACTTGGCATATCTTGCCAGACACAGATTCACATTGTCCAGACATTTTATCAAAAGAAGAACTGCCCCGCCCTCCCCCAACATAATCCTTGCTTCATGCTCAGGGACAAGGAGAAAGCCAAAGAGGGTATCCAGGTAGCCGAAACAGATACCAAGCACAAGAGCAGCACCCACAAGGGGGAAAAATGGCGTTTCAGGAAATGCAGGTGGGGTTTCCTGTCCCGTTCCAACAAGAGGGCCTCGCTGAGCTCCCTGTCCTTATCCCAAGGACCTGCCTTAGTGTGTGACTGCACGTGGCAGTGCAGAGGACCTATGTGAGCTTCACTGTGAGGCCTTTAACCTGTCTCTGTGCACAAAAATGTGCCTGCATACACCAGCTGTTAGCTGCGCAGGGATCCTGAAGCGTCCACTTCCTACGCCTCGGTCTCCCTGGCCTCCACGGTCCACAGGTAGTAATGGTCAAGCAGGAGAGAAGAGCACCCAGAGCACAGTGGCAGCACCAGAGGCAGCCAGTGGCAGGGTTTGGTTTTCATCAGAGTATGCAATCAGTGTGAGGAAAGCAAAGGCAGTCCTACCAGCACTGTACAGCAAAGCTGGCAGCACTAGATCCACTCTCATCTGTTAAAACCTGGTGACAGAATTCCATTCTTTTGTTCCTGTGAATCATTTGCATGCTATACTGTAGCTATAATTTACCCAAATAGGGTCCGAACTGTTCACTACTGCAGAAGCAGAATGGAGCACAGAGCAGGGAAAAACCTTGGGTTGTCTTTACTTGACTGCGAGCCAGAGCTGTTCCTTCAGACAGTGGAGTGGCTTGAAATGGCCAACAGGAGTGGAGGCTGTCAGTATTTCCTTCTGCCACAATCTAATCATTTTTGTGATGATGATCTTGAAGTGACTGGTCAAGAATCCATCTGTTGATAATGATCTTATGAAGCAGTGACCGGGATTTAGGCTCCGTGAAGCAGCTGTTATGGTGCCCGTCATGTCTTCAGATTCCTCCGATATTTCTCACCTGATGTGCAGACCTGAATATGCTTCGGGTTGCTACAATTATTATGTCCAAAGTGTCAACAGGAAAATGTAGAATGCACGTGTTCCCTCAGTCTGTCCAAAGAAGAAGAGGAAATCTGATAAAATTATTTGGGGTAAAAAACATACCGAAATAGACAAAAATATGTTATTTAGAAGAATTTCAAGCAGTCCAGTTCACAGGCATGGTTGTCATTGTGGCATTCAAAGCAGAGGAACAGCGTGGGACTGCTGGTTTTTCAGGCACGTTGTGAGAGTCTTCCATGTCTGGTTCACCACCTCTGAGAAGGCACTTGCTGGGTCACCCAGGAGGCTGCCACTTGTATGTGCAGGGGCTCCTCCAACAAGGTTTGTAACCCAGGTGGGTCGGTACAAAGAATTTGCCATCTCCTAGCCGATTTTGAGTTAGGTAGCAAGGATTCAGTCCAAACCAGTCAAGGCTATTGGTGATGCAAGCATCTGGAAGAGAGGTTCGGTAGCCTTGGGGCTGAAGCTCTCCAAAGTCATCCTTTGTTGCTGTGGCAATGGGCTGCTTGAACATGCTCTTCAAGCCGTGCGTGGCACGACCTGCAGCTCGTGTGGAATACACTTCTCTGTTTGCCATGCAGGGAGGACAGCAGCACCGGGGTGCTTGGGCTCTCTCTGGGGTGCCTTTCCCATTACGTATTACTTATGCTGAAATTTGTGCAGTATGTGAATATTCAAGAGGTTCTGGAAGAAGTTCAAGGGACCGGTTTTCATCTACAAAGCTTTGATCGATCCGGCTATGGACATTTGCTTTTACATCAAAACACCTGCCCTGCCTTTGCTTTGAGATGAGGCCATGACAAATGGCATCCAAACACCTATCCCTTTTCAAGGTGGACCTTTCTACTGCTGTCAGCTGCCCCCCTGTCATTCTGTAGCTGGCCATTGCACGTGATTTGGCAGGCTACGTGTCAGTCACTCCCACAAAAGTCCCTCGCCACAAAAGGAAGCTTCCCCGTACTTTCAAAGTTGCTACCTTGCGTGCGATACTGCCTGTTTCATGGACATGGGTTCACTGCTTTTCTGAGCTCAGTAGTAGGTGGAGTTAGGGAATGTGGAGGGCAGTGAACAGACAGCTGTTTTCAAGGACTTCAGGTGCTGCATGATTTCTGATGCTCACCTGCTTGCTCAACATACAGTGAGCCTTACTCTTACTTACAGAATAAACCAAGAAGAAATTCTCCAGAAAACAAGTGATAAAGCTGGCCCATGTGAGAGAGGAGCCAAACCTACTATAGACTATACCAAGCCCACTATGCACTGTAGTATAATACATATAGTATAAATGTCTATATGTATAATATATAATATATACATACGAACACGCATACATAATACGTGTATGTATATGCACATATATTGTAACTCTCTCCAGACTTGAGCAGAACAGCTCAGATCACACATACACCTAGCCCAGCAGCCTGTCTCTGTGGCAGAAGCACACATTTACCAAAAAAAGGATAAAAACAGTTTCCACTGGTATCCCAGATTTCCACCTAAGGCTTACAGACTACCTGAGCAGCAGTTGGTATCTCTGCCTTTATCATAGACTCATAGAATGGTTTAGATTGGAAGGGATCTTGAAGACCATCTAGTTCCAACCCCCCTGCCATGGGCAGGGACAACTCCCCCTAGACCAGGTTGCTCAAAGCCCCATCCAGACTGGCCTTGAACACCTCCAGGTACGGGGCATCCACAACTTCCCTGGGCAATTTGTTCCAGTGTCTCGCCACCTTCATAGTGAAAAATTTCTTCCTAATATCTAGTCTAAATGCTCAATAGTCCATGTGTCTGACAATTTCTTTTTGAACTCATTTCTCCTGCTGCTGCCCACAAAGGGCCGTAGCAGTGACTTGCGGAGCTTGCTGGTGTGTTGTGTGTAAGTATCATCATCTGTCCGTACACCTCAACATTTCAGCTGACGTCCCCTCCTTCTTGGACTGTGAGCACCAGGAAAAACCTGTTCCCTTTACACTTTCTCTACACGGCTTCCGGTCTGTCTTTCCCTACCTCAGTGTACCTCATTTCTCCTCATGCCAAAAAAAAAACCCGGCCAAGCCAATCCTAAAACATGGACTCTGCCTTTTGCCTTTTTCTAGTTTTACTCGGTCCTTCAGTAAAGTGCTGCTGGTACCAGTGTAAACAGGACTCTCAGAGGGTGGGACTGGAAGGTCTACTGTGATTCCTCCCACCCCAAACTCTTGACGCTGATAGTTTCTCCCAATATGCTATGCCATCTCTGGTTCAGGTCCCTCTCTTCCATTTTTTTTCTTCCTCATAATGCTAAATATATATATATTTTTACCCCATAATGCTAAAGTCAGTGACAGAGCCTAATAAAACAGCTTTCTGATGGGTGTTTCCTACAGGTTTGTTCCTCTGTGTCCCTCACACTGCATTACTTCTGTGCAGCACCGGCAGTGATCAGACTTTTAGTTTTTGCTTTATTATCCGAGTCCAATACTGCAGAGTACTGCTTGTCACCAAAAGTGGCACGGAGCTCACTTTCTTTTTAAATACTGGTAAACAAATCGGATTCCTTTCTTACAATGAATGTAAGTAAGTTCTGGTAAAAAGGGCCAAGGAAGCAGCCTCTGCAACTTGCTATCTGCTGTCCGGAGCAGAGGGGTTGGTCGTCCCTGTCCGCATGTACACACGGTTCTCCTTGGTTGCCTACAGCCAACCCATAGCAAGTCCATTGGCTTTGGCAAAGCCTCTGGACTAGTTGAGCAAGCAGACACTCATCACGAAGGAGACTATTTAATTGCTTTGTGTAAAGATACGGGCTTTCTTAGTTCCGTGTCTGGTTTGGTTTTTTTTTCAGTTAGAAATGCTGGGGCAGAGTACTCTGTAGGGAGAAATAATCTCCTGAGGTATGATTACAGTTCTTTACAGACTTACTGCAGGGCCTGGAAAGAGATGCTTAACTTAAAAACCAATAATAATTAACTTCACTTTTCTTGCCAGGATAATGGGAAATCTGGACTATAATGATTTCATAGGCTCTGCAAGAAGGCATACAGAAAACTGAGAAAATATTTTCAGAAATGAGCCTTCTTATTACTTGTTTTGTAACCCAAATGACTGCAGATCTGTGTGTGTTTCAATTTACTGAGGGTGCAACATCAGTTCCCATCTTATTCCCTAAAATGAGCAGTGGGTGGTTCTGGGGGAAATAACTTCATGTTCAAAAGTACCTTGTTCCACCAAAGGCCTCACTTTGCTTCTGATGGATATTAAGATTGTGAAATCTTTCTACTGATCCTTGACCTCATCTGGTCAGGTCTACTTGAGGAATCAATTGCCACGTTCTTTGATTAAGGAGAGACAAAAATCAGGTCATGTTCAAACATACCAAAAGTGTTAAAAATTGCTTTTTTGATAACACACCTCCTTAAACATGTCCAGTTCACAGAATCTGGTTAATTCTGTATTTTTGCTTTGGGCATTACTTCTCTATTACATGTGAGGCTCTCAGCAGAAAGGTAAATTTATTGAAGTTGAACCCACAGGTCCCTTGCCTTCAGTAGAAGTGCTTTGACTTACACTACTGCAGGACCTTTCCCAGCACGTCTTGTGTGGACTATTAAGTCTTCACCTCACCATTGCTTTTAAACCAGTCTCATACAACCAGAAAGTTTTCTGAGCCAGGGATGGACTTAGCCAGCAGCTTAGTTTTAGAAGAACATGGCATATGTTCTCAGGGCTTTTCTGGAAGAGGGCTGTAGGGAGGGCAAGGTGCACTTTTCCTGTCACCTGTAGGTGGCGGGTGGCCCTGCTGCAAGTCACAGCTAGGGTCAGATGCTGCCCTTATCTTCTCCTTAAGGGCTTGTGCCCATTCCCCCCCCACATGCAGATGACAGATTGGGGATCTGCAAAGATGAGAGTTCAGACCCCTCAGTGACCGCTGGAAGAGGCACTGCCACGCAGACCTCCTTGGAGCATCACGTGGAGCCGACAATGGATCTCACTGTGGGTATCTCCGAGAGCATTTTCCACTTGTGGGTCCCTCTCCGTTGTTTGCAGGGAAGTACTTCTGGCTCCATGGGGAAATAGAGGTAGCTCTTCACTATGTCATTTCCAACTTGGTTGGATTTTCTATGGAGTGTTGACCGGGTTTATAGCTTTCTTAAAATGTTCTGGTGTTTTCTGAGGGGTAAGTTTTTTTCCTGTTAGTTGCCTCTGCCTCTCTCTCCCAAATATATGCAAAATATACATAATTTTTAATAAGACAGATTTTTTGTATTATTGGTTTGTTCATTTAGTCTCAGTGGCCATTTTGGGGGATTGGATCACAAAATCCTAAGACATGTTATCTGTGCCAAACCAGCTACATCCAGGGATATCGTTCCTTCTGTTCCCTTCCCAATCTGCCATAGCTACGCCACCCTATTCTGGGATTTGTGTGAAACATATTGTGTAACTCAGGCAGGAGCAGGAAGCCAGACAAGGTCCCACCAAGAAAAAAAAGGCAAACAAATGCCCCTATAGGAGATTTTGATGAAGAAAAGGAGACACTAGGTAAGGATTAAAGTGACTTCTGAGAGTCACCTGGAGAAATGTGCCCTCTGTACTCTTTCTGAGGATACCCAGAAGTTATAAGAAAACCTAGAAAGGCAAATCTTCTGAATTTACCATTTGGAGAGGAAGCTTGGGCTTTTTACATATGGAAAATAGCTTTCTGTAAAATGCATTTCTTTGTTCTCTGGTATGTTTCTCATTGAACAACAGGTTAGTTGCAATTATCAGCATACTGTATAAAGAAAGCAGCATGTTGTTGCTACACTAATTATTAATAACAGAAAAAAAAATCTGTTACTGCCTTAATGCCAGAGGGAGTGAGGAAAATTTATTTTAATATGAAGCTATGCAAATTGTAAATGGCTATTGATATCTACTTTCTGTAGACGCGGCTCAAGTCTGAGCTCCTTATCCTTTTTATATCTGATTTTGCTCCGTCAGATTCTTATTGAGGCTTTGGCTTTTTGTGCTTATCATTATCTTTTTTTTTAAAACCGTGTAACACACATGCAGACATAGAATCATAGAATGGTTTAGGTTGGAAGGGACCTTGAAAATCATCATATTCCAAACCCCCTGCCATAGACAGGCACTGACTTCTCTGGTAGCTGCAGAGCACGTAGATATGTGCGAGTCTCATGTTCTTCTCATGCGTGCTGGACTTTTGCACACATAAGCATATACGACGAGAAAGCCGCAGGACTCACGCGGCGCAGGGATCCCTGGAGTCGGGGCAGGCAGGGGACTGGCCACGTGCAGCCTTGGGCTGTGCCACAGCCCTGTGCCAGGTCCTACAGCATCCATCGCCTTCAACCAGATATGTAATCACCGTGCCGCACTGACTGCCAGTCTATCAAAGCCGGGACTGGGAGATGCTTACCGGGAAAACGAAGTCAAATTACCAACGCAGGGTTTGCTGCACAACTGCTGTTGCCACTCCTGCTCCGACCTCCCTCTGCACGCAGCATCCGACTGACGGGACGCACACGAAACACGGGCGCTGGTGCCTCTTCTCCCGGCTCCCTCTCCGCCCCGTGTCCCTCCATCTCCCTTCGCCTCCTCATTTCTAGCCAGGAGCGAGCGGCGATGGGGCCGCTGCAGCCCGAGGGCAGCCTGGCGGGGCACAGCCCGGGACACAGGCAGAGCAAACGCCTCCAGGAGACGCACGGGGAAATAGTTTTCCCCCTTGCAAAAGTCCCAAGCCACCCCTGATGCCCGACGGGACACGAGAGCCCTTCCTCCCCTCTGCGCCGGCACTGCAGCACCAGGTCCACACACGCACACATGCACGCAGCACACAGGGGCAGCACTAAGGGCTTTCGGTCCTTTAACGCACACCTTGACACCGTACGAACAACAGAACTCCCTTGCACCGTCTGTGAACGGGCTTTTGCTAAGCCTGACCCCATTTTGGCTTTAGCAACAGCAGCGAGACATGCGCTGCGTAGCCAGATAAAACCTTCTGCTGGAAACAGCGCACGGATGTCAGAGGGTAATGCTGAGCCAGGGCATTTCACACCTCCTAGATGAGAAAGTGATGGTTTTTTTTTAATTTTCTGTTGCGCTACGGGACACAAGGCCAACTCTCTCCCTCTCTTTCTCTGCTATGGACCCTGAAAGGAGTGAAGTCAGAAGAGTGACCTTGGATTTTTATCACTGAGGGCAAGAACATCATCTGCCTGAAAGTGAGATTAAAATACTTGCACTGTAAGGATAAACATGGTGCTCCCATAAAATCCTCCACATACAATAAATTGGGTTATAAAGCAGGTACTGACAAATCAGCAGGACATCTTTTAAGCAACAGAAAGCTTATGAAATCACAGCACTCATAAAAGATTTACCTTCGCTTCTTTGTTATTCTGTATTTTTTTCTTACTGTAAATCATTGCCACTGAGTTTAATAGGGTTTACACAATATTGTAAGTATCTCTTAAGTAATATAATTGCTATTTGTGATGCCACTCATGCTTGAAAGCTTTTTTTTTTACTGGAGGGGAAATCTTCCATTTTCCGAGCGACTCATTTGTAATGAAAAATAAAAAAAAACAAACATTTGCAATGGAAGTGAATAAAACAGGAAGGCATTTTTATATGACACGCAGCATATCAGTTGGGCATTTTGAGTAGCTGTTTTAAGATTCAGCACCATATTGCTCATGGAGACTGGGTCTGTCAATCACAGCCAGTCCAGAGTTCCTGGAGCAGGAATGTTTTTAGCCCTCGTTTTTCAAATAAACCCTTACATTGCACTTTTACATAACTGAAGTAGCTTTTGTGCTCGGAAAAAAATGCAGTCTTGGATAAGTATGGGTGCAGCGGAGACCAGCAAGGCACCAGCCGTTGCAGTGCAGGTTCTCCACCCTCATGGCAGGGAGGACGCCAGCCCAACACACAGCAGATGGGGCTGCATGCTTCCCTCCCCCTTTAACCCTTCTGCTGAGACCACCCCTGCTAGTGCCACCCGAGAGACGAATCTCAATTACTCATCTAAGTCCACTGTAAGCAGCAGGCACCCAGGCTTTAACGAAGCCGGTGAAGCACCGCGGCACCGGCGTGCAACTAAGCCAGCAACGCTGGAGATCTGACATGAGAGGGGACAGTCACTTCTGCTGCTTCTGCCCAGCATTTCAAGAGCCCCTAATCAGCATTTCAAGAGCCCCTAATACCCCCTCCCCACCAGACTCAATGTCGTACAGTTTATTCTGGGGACGAGTGTTTACAAATCAGCCAAAGATGAGAGGTTTCCCCTCCGGTGGCAGAGGAGCGAGAGAAGAGAAAGTGATACTGACTATTGGTCCACTTACATCATTGGGAATAGTAAGTTCATGGGAACTGGTTGGAGTAGTGGCATCCAGTCCTATTCAGGGGACAGAGGGAAAATGTTACGCCAGTTGTTTGCAAGAAGGGCAAGACATAACAAATGATATTTTAAAGAAGGAAACATACAGAAAGAAGGAAAGAAAAGAAAAAAGAAGAGAGGAGCAAAGGAAAACAGAGAACCGCTAGCGAAACAGAAAAGAAAGCAAGAGATGCAAAACTCAGAGGGCTGGACTAGTTTTAAATGAGTCTTATTTTAATTAACCTTTAACCCACCAAAGCAACAAATGTCACATGAGATTCCACAAGGTCATAAAAAGCTTCTAGAAAATGAAGGGTTTCCCCTAAAAATAGTCTCTGAAGTTTGTTCTAAACACATCAATTGAGGAGTTAACAGATGGCTGAAATTTGACCTGTCTACCAAGAGTTCTAGAATACAGAAAACGAAAGTGGAATTCAAACGAACAATTAGCAGAATAAAATACATAGATATGAAAAAGAAAAATTAATAAATTAAAATAAGGATGAGGAAATTAACCTAGGAAAATTTGGAAATTATATGTGGGATTAGTTGCTGAAGATGCGTTGGGAAGGGTAATTTTTGAAGGGAAATGTACAAAATACTCTAAGCTGCATACATTTGTTTGTAAATTGGGTGGACAAAAGGAAAATGCTCAGGAAAAATGGAATTACTGCTCTAACACACAGTAACATTACAGAAACGTACATCTCAAATATAACTGGGAAAAGATTAAGGAGCAGCATGTTAATGACAAGAATAAGGAAAATATAAAGCTAGGAAAGGCAATTTAGTATTACTTGTAGATATTTTATCAGATACATCATGAAGAAACAAAAGTATATTTTGGATGTATTTTCTCTTCCTCTCCTTTTCTCTTTTTTGGATGTTTATTATTATCTGTAGGCATTCCAAAAATACTCATTTCCAGCTAGAAAAGATGGAAAAGAAATACTCTTACAAAAAAGTGACTCACCTACATTTTACATTCAATTAAGAGTTGCATATGCTTATTTTACATTGAATATAAAATAATCAAGTTGCTCACTGAATTTGATGTATGTGATAAAATGTTATTTGCCATACAAAGCATGTACCAGTACACATGTACTTCTGTTTCGTGACGTTTTTAGATGCCAAGCACGTATGTAGTGAAGTACAGTAAAAATGATTTATTGCAGGGTTAACTGACTTCTCACTCGTGAATCAAGAATTCAGCTTTAATACATATGGATCAAATTTGCAGTCCTTAATTTAACTAAATTTCCATTGCATTTTGTAGCTATAGCTGCGTAGCCAGTAGGAAGAGAGGCACTTGTCCCAGCAGTGATGATTGCAGATGCTCTTAAGGCATTTGGCTCTAACAGGGATTTGAGTTTCAGCGTGCCGTAATTTCTTTAATCGGTATTTCTGTACCACAATTATATACTGTTTTTCCTATGTTTGCTTCTTTCTGAACCATGTTACCAAACTGGAAATTTGACAAGATGCACGCCCAAGTACCTCACTTGGGACCAACTGTTACATACTGTATGGTCCATAATAACTTTACAAGGACTGAACAAAAGAAACTCAGGGCTTTTAGCCAACGGCACAAATGAAGCAGTTTTGACTAAATAAATGTAACAAACAAAGCACGTTTTAGTAACGATGAAAGGAACTGTAACAGAGGCGTGGGGTGGGGGAGGGAAGGGGGAAGAACAGAGATTAATGTGTAAAAACAAAAGGATCGCTGGTCATTGACCACATTTATTATTAAAATGATGTAATGACCACGGGAAACAAAGCTGTTAAGAAGAAGGACATCCCCAGGGGGTCATGGGTACGTACCAGGGAAACCAGGGGTGGTCTGCCCAAGGGGAGTAAAGGGGGGATGCTGCATAGCCAACTGGTGAAGCTTGGTCAACTGCAGGGCAGGATGGGAAATTAGAACTAACCAATCAAATGGAATTATTTCAGAGCAGAGAAACCATCTTACATGTTCTAAAACTGGATTAATTAAAATTATACTGAAAAAAAAAGGCTAATCATTCATTCTAATCTACCATAGAGAAAAAAAAAACAAACCAAACTGGTTATAAATGACATCTCTACTGTTATTACGTGTAATGGCTATTGTTAATATTAACTAATTACTGTAGAATTACATATTAAAAGAACTCAAATATATCACATGCAAAAAAAAGACCAAGATAAGAGTCATTTGTTCCTGGGCCACTGTACTTTCCAGCAATTATTACACAAGAGATGCAACTGAGCTAACACTTGGCTCTACAGTGTGTTGTTCAGGAAAGGTGTCCTTAGGCCACGTCTTTATTGCTAACTGTAGAAAGCAAATGTTGCCCAGAACAAATAAGCGGGAGAGGAAGAAAAAGGGAGTAATTTACATGCGCAGGACTCACGTCTGGATGAGGGATGGCGTACTGCCCCTGAATCGTGAACGCCTGAAAACAAGAAGCAGAGTTAAGACACGGGTCAGTCAGGTGGGACAAGCAGCGTTCCTGTTCTCACCAGAAAAGTTCCTCCTGGCTCCCCAAGCGAATGCCATCCCCATCACACTTTCAACACTGAGCAAAGCTTAATTGTCTTGTGCTGCTTGATAATGCTTGGCATGGGACAGGAAGATCTTCGTCGGGCTGCACGTGCACCCCTTGCAAGCAGAGAATGCCAACTGCCACTGCCTGAGCTTTGGTGACCCTGGTCCTTAGGACCTCTCTGCAGCCCAGCTCTGCCTGCTGGGAGCAGAGCTGGAGACACCACGGGGGTTGAGGAGCATGGGGGGTGGCTCCTTCCCCTCCCTGCTGCTCCATCCACCCAGTGCCATCGATGCACGCAGGGAGATGCTGATGCTGGGGGCAGCAAGGATGAGACATACCTGCCTGGGGGGTGTCCTGCCCTGACATCCATCTCCTGACTGCCATGTGCAGCTCTTCCGGCTACTGACAGTCACAGATGCTAACTGCCAGAAAACGTGTGCCCTGGTCCACCCCACGGGGCTCGTGCCGCAGGCTGCTGTGCCAGCGGGTACGCAAGCACGTGTGCTGGGTTGGCAACCTGTCCTGCAGTGCCTGGGCATGGGGCCAGGATGCCAGTCTGGAGACAGCAGCACGAGGGAGATCCTCAGCATGGCAGTCTTGTCTTCCACAAAGGGTCAAATATCCCCTCCCAAAATCCAGCCTCTCTGCACCACAAGAGCAGTGGAAGGAGGGATATGGTGGCAGGCCTGGCACCAGTTAGCACAGCCCTTCGTCTCTCCTGCCGGCCCTATTCAACTCTCCATAGTGGCCTACAAAGAAAAAACTATAGAGAGTTTATAATTTTCTATTATATCCTGTGGGCTTTTTCTGAAAGGAATGGCATGTCAGAAAAATTTTAATGTGCTTGTGCTTAGACAGGCAGGAAAGCAGACGGACAAATTACAACATATAAATATTTGTAGTGGGAGAATTATAAACAGGAACAGAGCTAATGAGCTTAGTTTGCAAAATGCTTATTTGACAAAAGGCCTCTTAGAAAGTAGTGAATCCCCTGCAAACGATGAAACAATTCATTTAATGGAGTTTGGATATTAAAACCTTTAATGCCTCAACTGCTTAATGCACATTTCTGCAGCAGAACTTCCCTTCCAGAAAAGAAACATTTCATTTAGTTTTTAAATTAGTTATAAAGCAAGGCCGCTATCCGGCAAACATTACGCACATGAACAGTTTTCAGGCAGACGTGTGTGTGACTGGGCTCAATGGGATCACCATGGGCATACATACTCATGTGCATCTACAAGGGATGGCCATTATAGACCGTTTATAAATGGCAAGAAAAGGTTCCAGTTCACCAAAACAGGAGATCGCTGCTGTCAGTGGCTCTTAAGCAAGCACATATTCAAGCAAGCAAAGCATGTGTTTAAGCGTTTTACCAAATGAGGACAACTTTAAGCCAACCTTATGCTGCTCTGCTGAGTGGAGGCCCTGTGCATAGCTAAGCACAGGAGCAGCCTCAGGGAGGTTACAGCTGGAAATGGCTCTGGGCTGGAGCTTAGGTCCATGAGCGAACAGTGGGTTTGGAAACCAAGCTTTGGTCTCTGAGCCCCTATGCTGGATCACAAGTGTTCTTTCTGGTCTTGGCTTTACTTCAAATCCAGCTGAGAGAACATCATTCACGTGGGCGCTTCCCAAGCAGTGGTTAGGAAACCAGAAAGAAACTATTGCAAAAAATTACCAGTGAACCTAACAGAAGTCACCCCTTTTCTCAACACTCCGCTCCCTCATACTTTCACGTATACATATGAGGAAGCAGACAAACTACAGAAATAAGAAAAATAATGAACATTCAGAGCTCAGACTAGCTTTTATTTGGTTGTCAATGAAAACTGTCAAAGCAGCATGGACAAGATGGGTCTTGAATTGTCTTTCCCAGTAAAAAAAAAAAAAAAAAGCTCTTCACTTCTTAGGCTCCCCAAAGGTCATTTAATTGATTTTGGTTGAGAAAAACTGTCTTTGACTGCATTACCCCTTGGCAGAGAAACTGTGCCCTTCCGTGGCTGAGGTATGCCAAGGACAAGCCTGGTAGAGGCTACTGAGACATCTGTACTTTAACGTTTCACTATGGACATGAGCTACGGGTCTGCTTCCATCAAAGTCAAAGGCAACTTTCCTACTGACATACTGACATTAGTAACAGCAGGAACGACCTGGTCTACAAATCCTCCTCAATTTAAACCATAAAACTGCTATGAGACATAAAGCAAAGCTGTACCCTGTGAATACAGCGATGTAGCACAGTGGATAGAAATTTCCAATTTGTTTCCATCAGGTAGAAGTGCTGGATTTATTATTTTTTTTTAACAACTGCATATGCTAAATATTGGTAGAGCAGGGCAGGACTGTGTTCAACTTCCTTTTAGTTCCGTCACACAATGCAGTATCAAAGAAGCACAAGAGAATTAAAAACAACACTTAAAGCAGAAGAACCCCAGCTTGTTAAGGAGAACTAGAAATTTTATTTTGCTAGTGTTGTTTGATGTGAAAGCATTAAAAACCTTTCAAGATAGCCATGGTGTAATTTAGAATGGAAAAATAACTTCTGATAGCGTAGCCAAAAGGTTGGGTGGAATTAACACTGTTGATAGAATTTTATTTTCAGAATTAATTTCCACTTCTGAAACCTGGTTAAAGTCTCCTTCCATATGGACTCCCAAACACTCCTTACGCATTTTCTTAAAAAGTTTTCTTAGGCAGAGACTAAATTCAAAGCACACAGAAAGTGTCTGTCTCTTACACTCTCACATCAACGAGGTTGCATTAGAAAAGTGAGAACAGTTTTTAAACTGATAAAACTGAAGATGTCAAGAGCTATTAGACCTTAAAATAGGACACTTTCAATTATTTATACAAACCGCTCAGAGCACTCTAGCAAACAGATTCAATATTTTTGAGTAATCATGTACAGAGACAGTCTTTGAAGGCAGTGGCAATTACAATACCGGTAACACAGGCTGCTGCATACATACACACATATGTCTTAAAGGAAAGCACTGCAGTGTAAACTTAATATATATATATGGAGTAAATGATTCTGAACTTTCAGTCATCGACCAATTTCTGGAAAATTATTTTAAATTTCAATTCAGCTTTGGTTACTAAGGAAGCAGATTTCTTATTTTGACAACAACTGAGAGTGGTAAGCTTGAACACTAGGAATTGGAAGCTACTACAACCAGATTATGAAAATCTGGGTAAACATCACAATGTATCATTACAAAGTAGAAGGTAAAAGGTAAACTCAGAGACAAACATTCAGAGAAAGCTCATTACAAGGGCCTGTGAGAAGCAATGGCGCTTTGCTGTATGCTTGAGATGTGCAGGAGCTTCCTTACAAACCGGCAAAACTTACTAAAACTGCATTCCTGCCGCAACAGATGGTGGCAGAGAAAATTCCCACCGTGTCTTAGCGGCACGTTGCAGACCCATTTCAGAGCGTTATCAAAAGACGAGGAAGAGCCACGTTGTGCACAGGGTGTTAAAGGCAGATTAGAACCCTGACTGATAAAGCTTAAGATGAAGGGGGAATTGTCAAAATGACACTTTATAAAAAAGAAACAAGAAAGCCTTGGCTGTTGCACGCCATGGCTAGGAAGCTCTGCGCTTGCACGTCGGCAGTTCCTGTAACCTCAGAAGCCCATTGCTACTTGGTCCTGAGGGACTATAAGCAGCAGAAATTACGTGTGTGTAAATTTTTACTGCAGAATGCACTATTTGGTCCTAAAAAATATGAAAACTCTGAAAGAAAATGTATGCTTTTCATGAGCAGAGACATCCTGCTGTCTGGTCATCTCTGAAAAGTTGACAAAACTGCTTATACTGCTAGTGGAGCTGCAAGTTAAGACTGAAAAAACCAACCCCTACAATAAGCAGTTTTGTCCCACTCAGGAAGCATCTGATTTTAACACCTCTCATTTTGCAGAAGGGCAAACTTTCCTTAATTAGAGAATTTAATTTTAAATCTTGGTAAAATACCAGTCATCGCAATTTTGTGTCGAGTTTGCAATGCAGCGCTCTCCTTTCCTGCGAACTGTAAGCACACAGAGTAGACAAAGCACGTCAATACTATACCAGGCAAAAAAGAGTAAATGTTGAAAACTAACAGGCGCTGGCTGAGGTTGGGCCAAGACGGTGTGGTTTCCAGCTGAAGCCAAAATGGTGTCTGCTCTTACCTGGCCACCTGCAAAAATGATAGGTGCAGAGGCAGGTTTGGGACGGTAGGGGATGGTGGCACCTTTGGGTGGGGACTGCAGACAAAAACACAAAGCGATCAAAATGCAGAATGAAGCAGAACTAGTATTAAAAAATAAAATAAAATAAAATCACTCCTTATCTCGGTCACCTCAGGCAACAGGGCGTGCAGCTAACCCAGCCCACCCCACCCCACCCTGCCCTCCACCCCAGCAGCCCAAAAGCTGCAACCAGAGGCCGGTTGAGTGGGCTTCAAGGGGAAGAGCTGAGGTCCCAACTGCACAGCCGAAAAGGGCGGTGCTGGCACTCGTGGCTTCAATGCCGCCATCGTCGGATGAAGCTGTGAAGCTTCATTCAGCATATCAAGGCATTTCAGGAAACATGGGCACAATTTTGAAATTTGTTAATGTTTTGGAAGAATCCAGCCTGTGGTCTTGCTTTGTTAACCCAGAGCACACCTCCTGCTCATCGATCTTTCCTACACTGCTACACATCAAGGTTTCTTGTTTTACCAACTCAATTAAGTCTGCTGTTTAATTGCAAATGACCAGCCTGATCCTGCCTTTCATCTGACTGAGCTGGAATGCATGGAAGGGAGTTTGTTCCCTGTAGCCCAAGGTAAGGACCCCACAGGAAAAGCCCTGACTGAGGCTAACTTTCTCCTCGTAAATAAAGCACTGCCATTGACTAATATCATATAATTAGTCATTTCATGTCAATGAAAGTGTTTGTTGCCAAATTAAATATATGCTGCAAATTAGAGCACATTCATTTTCTGAGTTATTTAAATGTTTGAAGAAGCAAACTGTAGTTAAGCCAGTGTCGTCTTAGTGCCGCTTGCGATTTGACTTATGTCAAAATTAAATACTTATAATGTCTAAAGTAGTTATTTAAAAAGTGGCTCTACCTGTGGGAAAATAGGACTGTGTCTCTCTGATTTTGAGACGTGGCTTCCCTCTTCTTTAGCTTCTAACTATTTATTTCATGAATGTCACTTGCATAATAAACTATACACTGAATTCACAGAGCTGATAACTATTGCTGTCACATACTCCACCTCTAACAAACTAAAATTATTTTTTAATATTTTCTTTCTGTTCTCTTGCATTTTTATAAAGAAATTCCTTCCTCACAGTAGTTAAAAAAATGAAGCAGGTCACTTTTCCCCAGTAAAACACTAGGGATTTATTAATTTTGATGTTTTTATTCGCATTAGGGTGTATGACATTTTGATGCAAAGGTTGTGTGTCATTTTGATCCATTGCACGCTTCTGAGGAGCCAATAGCCATAGTGCTGTCTAAACGCTCCGCTGTTTCTCCCCTTTTTAAAGAATAACAGAACAGTAGGGTGTCAGAGATCATAATGACACAGCCCTTCACTAGACTTAGGTAAAAAAACCAAACCAAACAAAAAAACCACAGAAAATTTTCCAGCAGAAAATGTGATAAAAGCAGAGACGTTTCATGTTCCTTTTCAAAAATTATGGTTACTTTGTCAAATTATTTCATTTTGATTTGCTGAAGTTTTGGGGTTTTGTTGTTGTTTTTTTTTTTGTTTGTTTGTTTTTTTGTTTGTTTGTTTTTTTTTTTTTTCAAACTTATATTCAACTTAATCAGTTGAGAAATGTACTTGCATGAAATTATGGACATTTTCAGCAAGGGTTAAAATGCCCAGATTTTTATATCCATTAATTTTGGATCATTTAATCTAAGAGCTAAAAAACTGCTATCAAAATGAAACATTCAGGCTTTAAGCAATGACCTGACCCTAAGGAAGCAAAAAGCTCTGGTATATCTAAACTATGCTAGTCAGAATTATTTCTATTTAAAACAAGACCTAGATGTTTTCTGCCCTATTCTGCATCAGAATAAAAGGCTTTTCTCTCAGAACGGGCTGCAGCTCCACACTGGACCCGGTTTGTTATTTGACAGTGTCACGACGGCCCCGGTCTTTGATTGCTAAACTCTGCTGCCAGAGGCTCTCGAACACCAGGGAAGGCACAGTCTAACAGAGTCCCCTTGAAATCCCCATCCCAGGAAGGGCAGGTGGCACCCCTGGGGAACCCAGGGCATGTGAAAACTGATGGTGTGTTTGAGCATCTCCTGCGTGAGAGGTGATGTGCCAAGCGCTCACTTACCTCCAGCATAACCACGCATATTTGCTTCACGCACTGGATGATGGCGTCGGGGGTGCCCGATATAGTCACTGCGCGCTCCGTCGAGTTTGGCAACATGTCCCCCGCTACCTGCACCTGGGCTCCTGTGGACTTGAGCAGAGACAAAGCACAGAGAGCGTCATCGCCATGTGCCTCTCCAAAGCCAGAGTGATTCACTGACGGTGATGGAGAAGATGCGCCTCGAAAATTATTTGGTCTTGTCTTTGCTAGATAGGTGATAAAATGCGTATGCAAATTCATGCCCAGACAGGATAATTGAGGTCTGGCAGGACATGGATTTGCCTGTTCAAGCCAATTTGCAAACACTCCCATCCCAGGAAGATTAGTCCTCAGTAGCTGTTAAGGAACTCTGACCTGAATTTCAGGACAAGTCTTTTAATCCCTGCAAAGACAGACAGTTGCAATGCTGACTGGAAAATGAAAGGGGTGAAATGAAGTACTTTTCAATAATAAAACAAAAAAGGGAAAAAGCGTTGACAAGTGAAGAAGGTCTGCTAATCAAATGATTTGCAGATAAATGGCTCTTTAATCCACTGATGGCTGACTTGTGTCTCTGGATGAAATTTAGGGTTGCCTTATGCTCTGGAATATCTCAGGATGGTACAGAAGCACTTCTAAATTATAATTAGTGTTGATTAAATATATGCATATCATCAACTTTTAGCTCACTAATGAACCCAAGGAGATAATGAGCTAGGGTTTAGAGGTGGGGTTTTTTGTTTGTTTGTTTTTTTGGTTGTTTTTGTTTGTTTGTTTTAAATTTCATCTTGGCACTAATGTATCTTAGTTAACCAAAAAAAAACCCAAAGAAAGAAAAAAATACATGAGGCCAAAACAATCCCTGGCACTATTTCATAACCATCCTGAAAGGCCCTTTCAGTCAACAGAAAAAAAACGAGGCATTTCATATTGAGTTAACACTTTCATGTATTACAAGCAAAATCTATTCCTGACTATTACTACAATGCAAGATTTTGGGCTTTTTAAAGAAAGTATTTTCAGTAACTGTTGACTTTGTGTCAGTCAGCAAGGAGTTAATTTATTTTCCTGCTGGTTACATACAACACGTTATTCTTCTTTCCATAGACTGATTAAATTACTGATCGCATCTTCTGTTCACTAGTGCTGTTTAAGGCTAGAATATCAATTCTTTGCTCTATAACAGACTTTGGAATTTTGCCATAATTTGATCAATCAGTCATGCTTTTCTTTCCCTTTTTTTTTTTTTTTTTTTTTGGTAATCTTATCTTGAAATAGTACAAATAGTACAGCAACCCTACATGTTGTTCCTGGATACATACTGAACACAAAAGACCATCCCTTGTGCAATTGCTGCTCAGTGTATCGATGATGAAATTAGACCACGTCTTGAGATGGATGCTCCTTTTTTTTCTGTTTGATTGTGTTTGCTGTTTACCATACAGTTCTGGGTATCCATACATCTAGCACAAAATACTCTGCCAAATCTGCAGTCATTTACGCATTTGCTTCCAGTGCCAATCTTGTTTATTCTTCGACTTTGGTCATAGAATCATAGAATTGTCTAGGTTGGAAGAGACCCTTGGGATCATCGAGTTCAACCATCTACTTTACTCTACAAAGTTCTCCCCTACACCATATCCCCCAACACCACATCTAAATGTCTCTTAAACACATCCAGGGATGGTGACTCAACCACCTCCCTGGGCAGTCTATTCCAATGCCCAACCACTCTTTCTGTGAAAAATTCTTTCCTAATGTCCAGTCTAAATCTACCCTGGTGGAGCTTGAAGCCATTCCCTCTTGTTCTGTCATTAATTACCTGTGAGAAGAGACCAGCACCAACCTTTCAAATAGTTGTAGAGAGTGATGAGGTCTCCCCTCAGCCTCCTCCTCCTCAAACTAAACAGTCCCAGCTCCTTCAACTGCTCTTCATATGACTTGTCTGCTAGGCCCTTCACCAGCTTTGTTGCCCTCCTCTGCACTCGCTCCAGCACCTCGATATCTCTCTTGTATTGAGGTGCCCAAAACTGGACACAATACTCGAGGTGTGGCCTCACCAGTGCTGAGTACAGGGGCACAATCACCTCCCTACTTCTGCTGGCCACAATGTCATATGTCAGCAACTTAAAAATGGATAATATTTTGTCCATTACCCTTATGCAAAATGTGCAGTGTGACTTCTCACTACGTTAGCCTTATCAAAACACCTATTTGGCCAAACACTATCCTCTTAATTCCCTGTACTAGACTAGTAAGTAATTGCTTCTGAAACTATGCTCACCAGAATAATCACTTCAGTCATTTAATGTACACAGACCAACCAACAGACCAATCTCACCTTTAAAAACCTGTCCTAAAAGCACTCACTCAGTGCTCTGCATGAGGTTACCAGTATTTAAAATAAAATCCAAAGTATCGACAGCTGTAAAACCTAGAGTTAAGCACTCAACAGCACACAGTTCACACTCACACCTGCTCCTGTTTTAACGCAACTAAGAAGTCAGCGGGATTCCCACTGCCTGGCAGTTCTCCTGGACACCTATGAGATCTGGAGGACCAAGGGAAATCATGTCTCGTGGCTGAGGTCGCCTCCGACCGTGTGCTCTGACAGTAGCTCTGCCTTCTACAGTGGCAAGGCTTTAGTCTGGCTTCGCCTGCTGCCTGCCAGGGCGATAGCGTGTCGCTGCTTGGCTTTCTCATTCAACCAGCCACAAACTGCTGCCAACACCAACAGTCCGGTGCCCATCCAGCATCTGAGCCAGAAATGTCCCATGCATAAGGCAAACTGAACACCTTCCTCCCACCCAGGAAACGTGCTTCAACACACAAGTATGTTGTCACAGCTATACAAAGTTCTCTGACAAAGCTTTTTGGGGATTAAAGAAAAAGGCAGAGCATTTCCTATGACCCTAACATCTGCACAGAAACAACGTTTTCTTCCTCTCAGTATCATCAAGTGACTCCTTTCTCCCACATCTCAAGAGCTGGTTTGACAATAAGGACTACTGCAAGGCAAATCGGATTTGTAATTGCCTTTTATTTGCAGGTCTCAGCAAGCACAGAGACCCCTTCAAATGGCAGGGCTCTGCGAGTTTTTCTGTTGTTTTTTCTGCGAGTTTACAGCAAACGACCTATGCATGTTTTCATGAACACAGTTTACAAAGCAAGAGGCACATGGAGGAACAACATGCTGTTTGCTTGGCAAACTCTGAAAGAGTTTTTGGCAGCTCTGTCAGCTACTGGAAACGGTACACGCTGCTTTTACTTCCCTGTTCGCAAGGACAGAAACGACCCTTTCGGTAGTGGTCTACAGAGGGAAATTTCTTAAAAGCTCCATGGACAATCAAATTCAAATCCAAATGAAATAATGTGTAAGAATTTGAAAGCCAACAGGATGAGACCCCTGACTGTTCTCCATGCTCACCTTTCCTTCCAAGGCTACCATAAACTAACATTTCATAGCAAATCCTGGACATACAATTTTGATCAAAGCATTTTCCACTCCTTCTTGACATTCGGTCAAATTTTATTTGATAGAAAAACATCTGATAACTTTTTTTCGTGTTTGAAATGAAACTCAATTAAATCTACTGCCTTGAATCTACATTTTAGATAAAAAAGGAAGTTTCAATTTGGTAGAACCTGGCAAAAGCTTCTGTTTTGACACAGTCAAATAAAAAAAAAAAGAAAGATCATCATGGTATCTTGATATTCTACATCTCATTCCATGTCGGGATGAATATAAATGTAGAAGGAGTACTGGCACTTTCTCCAGAATAAAAATCCATTTTTCTGAAATTTTCTCAACAAAACCGAGCACATACCTAATTTTCTTGTTTGACTGATTACAAACGTTGGACCCTTGGCTTGGTATGTGCTATGTCATGCATGGAAGAATTAAAACTGGCCACTGTATGATAATTTTTGCTTTTTTTGTGGTTAGAGGAAAAAGTGGCTGCTAGCACAGCACATTGAATGAACACCTTTAGATAAAGTCTGGATTGCAAAAAAAGGTGTTTGGAATACATGAAACCAAGTCACCTGTGGCACAGCGAGATTAGGGAGATTAATACAGGAAAGGAGTATAAAAATCAAATTTTTCTAAAAAGCAGATCAAGCATTTGATCCACTGACGTAGACTCCCCATTGCTACCTGGGCCTTTCTCTGGCTGCAAGGGTGGCAACTAATTTGGAAACGGCTGCGACGCTCCACCTCGGCATCACCTGAGCGTTGCTGGGGAGGGGGCTGTGCCTGAAGAGAAACCGGACGAGCCGCTTCTGTCACTAAACTGCTGCTTTGCTAAATTGTGCATCAAAGACTAACACGTTGGAAAGCTGTTTCTTTACTTCACGTACGGTCTTCAGCATCAAGGAAGGCAGAAGGGCGCAGCTGTGTTGCAACCCCGCTTCCCCCAGAGCAAGGCTTTTCCAGGCTTTTCTCCCAGCGCAAGATCCCTTGCCCGCGACGAGGGAAGCGCGGTGGACGATGCCGGCAGGGCATGCTCTTTAAACAGCTGCGGCAGGATGCCGAGCTAGCCAGCATTCCTGGCAGACATCCCAAGACTTACCTCCCTGATTTCCTTGATTTTGGAACCTCCTTTTCCTATAAGGGATCCACACTGGCTTGCTGGGACGACGAGCCGCAGCGTTACAGGCGGTTTGCTTGTCACCGTGCTGTTTGTCATGGAAGTGTTTATGTCCTGCAATCACAACGTCAGTGAGAATTAGTGGAGGATTTGTCATTCCCGGTAAGCACGGAAGGGCTCAGCTGTTCATGGGGACCTGGGGAGTGTGCAACCAGTCAAAGTTTGCTTCTGTTGCAGGTAAAGCCTGCGATACGCCATAAGCGTGAACCCTACGAGTGGCTTGTGCCAGAGGAAGGAACCCTTTGCTGTCTGGTGTCGCAGGTCCACACTGCGGGACCAGAGGACAGTCTCTGAGGCAAGGCGGGGAGGAGGAGGAGGAGGTGGTGGTATCTCTCATTAGACCAGCCGAGGCAGATGGAAAAGACAAAGAGGTTTTTGAGTTCACAGGCGCCCAAATTCTGATTTGGTCTCTTTTCCACCATCTCAATTAGAACACTTCTACTAAATGATACGTCTTCACATTTCACGCAATATCTTGTCAGGTTTGATACAAAGAAAAAGGTTAAAAAAGGGAATGACAGAGAATCTGTGAATAATCTGAAGCAGAGAAAATCAGATTATTTTGATAAATATTTGGCTGCCCCCTAGGTTTAACTTCTCTTTTGTAGCAGATCGATACGTGTTTGTAGTGCTACCTAATTTCTAAAATCTTTTCCATCACAGCTGTATAACCATGGTACAGAGAGCTCAGCAGAACAGCAATTATCTGTATCCAGGTAATGTAATCTTTATCTGTGTATCTTATTATCCAATGAGACTACACTATACGTTCTCATGAGCATTTCAATATACTACTTGCTGCAAGGTTTACACTGTTTTAAATATATTTTGTTTGTTCAAAATCTTCTAGGCAAGACAAAATGATCCCTCTAAAGTCTTTATCACAGAGGAAAAGATAAAGCTCTTCTTCCCACTGATTGATGGGATGCTGTTGAGAACACTTCGGATCACAAAAAAAAGCCACAAGCTGCATGGCACCTGTCCAACAGCTCCTGAGAATCTCAATGTGGTTTGGTAACATTAGCTGCGAGCTGAAAAGACCATCTTATCCATCTGTGAGGTGGCATGGCACAGCTATTACACCCTTCACAGAAATGCTACCCGAAAGATCAGGGCAGGAACGGCAGCAAACATGTATTTCATATTCACTTAACTCATTTATGATGCAACAAGAGTTCCAGCAGACAGAACCGATATGACTCCCTACATTCTCACTTATCAAGAGTACCATTTGTTAAAAAAAACCAAGAAGTCCTATACTGTGTGATCAGAACCTCAAATTAGAAAAAAAAAAAAGTACTTTAAACAACTCCACATGCCTTGCTGAGCTGGTGTGGGAGCTCAGTGACACCAGCACTGATTCCTCCAGTACCTCCACATTTGTGATGGCAGCATTATTGCATCTAAGAAATGGCTCAGTGTGACCTTGCTTAGCTTAAAAGAAAATAAAAAAATCTTGAATGGAATAAGGTATTGCTGCATGCCACAAGACAGCTATCAAATCATTCCCCTGTCAGCCAGTAACTCATATTTTGTTCACTGCCTGTGTCAGTGAGAGATTGCAATCCAAAATAAAACGAGAGGGATAACTGAATTTTGCAGCACCCACGTATCTGAAATAAAGCCCAAGTCATGACGATTTTTCAGCTGGAAGATGCCATCTCACTCTGTCATGTTTGTGTCAGGTGGAGGCATGCGATCATCCAGACGTAGGTAAATAACCCTCTTCAGCCACCCAGCACAACCCTGATAACGTCTCCCACTTCCATATCATATCTGGCCTGTCCTCAAAGCCTTCACTACGCCTGCCGCTTTCAAAAGCACTTCACAAAAACTGGAAGCCACTGAACTCTTTATTTTCTCCTCATTATTTAAAAAGAGCAAAACTTAAAACATGCGGGCTCAGCAGCGCACCCATAACAGTACCAGTCCAGCTTAAAAACACAACAAAAGAGAAATCACAGAATCACAGAATCACGGAGTTTTCAGAGTTGGAAGGGACCTCTAGAGATCATCTAGCCCAACTCCCCTGCTAAAGCAGGATTGCCCAGAGCACATTACTCAGGACTGCATCCAGGCGGGTCTTGAAAATCTCCAGAGAAGGGGACTCCACAACCTCCCCGGGCAGCCTGTGCCAGTGCTCTGTCACCCTCACCGTAAAGAAGTTTTTCCGTGTATTTGAACGGAACTTCCTGTGTTCTAACTTGTGCCCATTACCCCTCGTCCTGTCACTGGGAACCATTGAAAAGAGCCTGGCTCCATCCTCCCTCAACCCATCCTTTAGATACTTGTACGCCATAATAAGGTCTCCCCTCAGCCTTCTCTTCTCCAGGCTAAAGAGTCCCAGCTCTCTCAGCCTTTCCTCATAAGGGAGATGCTCCAATCCCTTAATCATCTTAGTTGCCCTTCGCTGGACTCGCTCCAGCAGTTCCCTGTCCCTCTTGAACTGGGGAGCCCAAAACTGGACACAGTAATGAATGGGGAAAAAAAAAAATCCCCTCCAAAACTGCAGGCTCCCACGTAGGGCTGGCTGGAAACTTTCTCACAGAACAGCCACCTCTCAAATTGGGAGATTCCTATATCTTTAACCTCTTACTGTCTGTGGCACTGCATCCGTTTCCTCGGGGCTCTGGCAGACACAGGAGCTGGACCTTGCATGGCTTTGTGCCCGCTTGCCTGGGCTGATCCCAGGGTCACAGTGTCTAAGGCTTCCCAAGGCAAACAAACCGGGCAGCTCAGAAATCTACCAAACCTCTGGGGGAAAAACGTACCAAAATTCTTCTTTGCTGGTTTCTAAATGAAATGTTAAACCTGACAATTTCCACAGCAACTACGACGAGTCTGTGAGGTGGCTTCTCGCTTGGTAATGACCACCACAGGATTTACCTTAGTTGTAGCAGCAGGAGTTAGTATTTGTCAAAAAAGGCGTCATCTCAGTTGCTTTTATCACCTTGCCTTTATCTCCTCCTTATTCCAGGAGCTGAGCAATTCCTTCATAAATATTTGCAAACGAACGCCAAACTTTTTCTTATTTCTCTGGAGAAGGTTTGACCACTGAGCTCTGCCTGCTGTTTTTTCCAGCACTTAACTACCACTTGCTTCCAGTGGATTATGCATATTTATACCCAAAACCAGAGCTGCCCCACTCACCAGTGAACTTATAGTTGTATTTCTTGGGTCTCAGCCTCCCGTCTGGAAATGACTCCTCTAAAATGTCCTCCCTTGCAACTCCAGTGGTCTGCCCGGGTTAGTGCCATTTTTTAACAACTCTCTGTCTCCTCTACAGTGAATACTTCAGTTGTTTATGTAATTTCCTACCTAGTTTGTAAATTCATCATCAGGCTGCTAGAAAATCAACTTTTATTAGGAAGGCTGCAGAGCAACCGCACAGAGAACGCTCCTCCAGATCTTTCTTTTTCCCTATCTGACACATTTTGAGATTTTTGCTAACATAAGAAAAGCATTCCAGGGCTCCAATGTCTTCCTAGATCTGCTCATCCCCAGCTATACAGCGGTAAGGTTCTACGGCTTCATGTCCAAATGCTTCATGTGGGCATGGATAACAAACACCAAAAAATCCCTCAAAGCAGCAGTTTCGCACGTACATCTTTTTTGTGCTGTTTGAAGGTAGCTGCAATAACCAGAGCTGGGTCAGGCACTGTCTGTTCTGGGATTTTCAATTTTTTAAATGGCTGAAGAAATCTCTAACAAAAAGATATGCATGAAAAATAACATTTGGTAGCTAGCTTATTTGTAATTTCTGAAACAGTACTTTATTTTGCCTCCAAAGGGTTACAGTTACCTCATTTTATCAAACAGGAATCCTAACTGACTGTATGAGACGTTTTTCTTTACCACTGTTCTTTTAAATATACCAGAAGCCAATTATATTAAAACTAAATACAGATATTTCAGAATATAGAACCGCATTACCTGATCTGCAGGGAGTGCCAATACCCCTTTGCTAATACCCACATGAAAAGTCCAGGCTACCCTCTAAAATCTACAAGGGTAAATATGCATAAAATCCAGTCAGCTGCCCAAATTCCAGACCTCTTTGCCTATTTCTAGCTACAGCACTTTCAAAGACTACGTCGTGTTGGGGGGTGGGGCGGGGATCCGATGCTGGTGCAGTGTTGGATGTTTTTATGAGAAACGCAGTGTTATTTCCACTGGGTGCTCGTTTTGGTAGGAACTGGCAGGGATTATCTCTGTTAATGATTCCCTCAGCATTTTTCAGGACAAGGCCCTAAGCAGAACACGTTTTTCACATAGTGAGCAGAGAGTCTGCGCTCTCCAGGTCTGCGAGGATTGGAGGGTATGGTACCGTACGTGAAGCTGCCTCTTAAGCCAGAATAAACAGGGATTGGTAACAAGATGAGTAGGAGATGAAGCTGAGAAAGAGATGATGACAGGTGGTTTTTAAATCGTCTGGACAGAATTACTTGTGAGGCTCTGCAGGATACAACCTCAAAATCATTATTATCTCATTAATAACTGGTACGGCAAAAAAAATAGCATTCTTATAAAACGTACCATGCCATAAACCCAGGGTACTATATCAACATGTTGAAAGATTGGAATATCACACAGGAAAATCTGAAAACCCATGAAGGATTGGAGAAATATTTGCAGTATAAAAAAAAATGGGTCATTTTTCTGGGGGCTGACAGGAACGTCTGCTGTAACCAAAGAGGTTCCTACGGAAAACACCTGAGCAGGAGCTGGGGATACCCACCAGGCACAGCAGGGTTGTGTGCAAAACATGACGCTAGTAGGAGGTGAGGCATTTCCAGTAGTGGTAGGGACATGTTAGGATGGTAACTAGGACAGGGGACTGCTCGCGTCATTAAATAAGGCCTTGTGCAACTTCATTTGCAACCTGTCCACAATTAACACACACATTTAACATAAACTGTAACTGGAAAAAGGTAGAAAGGGACTACTAGAGCCACAGGAGGGGTGGGGAATGCATCCTCTGAAAGACTGAGCTTGGCTTACTTACTCTGGCAAAAGTAAGGGTGTGAGGGGGAAAAAAGTGGTTTCTAAAAATACATCTAAGAGAGGAATCCTTAGGGATGGAAAGGCAAGAATTATTTAAATTAACGGCCAGTGCCGGCACAGAAATAAAGCTGCATAAACCGTTAATGAATAAATTCAGGTGAGGAGTGAAAAGAAGGTGCCTAATTGTCACAGAACTGAGGTTGTCTGTCCAATATCGGGAAATAGCAAAAAAATTAACTAGTTTTTGATCATGCTGTGAAGTTGCAACCTGCAAGACATACCACTCATGTTAGAAGACAACTGCATCTGATGACCCACAAGCTCTCTTCTATCCTGTTGCTCTAAACGTGAACAATCCCCATGGATAAATAAAGGCACAAGATGACATTTCCCATCAATACCAGTATCTCCCAGTGCTATGGGGAGATATGGAGACTAACCTCAATGACTTGGAGAAATAAGTAGGCTTAAGAAAGGGATTCATATCCCTCTAGTTTAACCATCGATGGAGAGACACAGCCCCTTTCTCCTGCTGCAGGTGATTCAGTCCACCTGTCTGCAGGCTCTTCCTTCAGGAGAAGGTGAATTGCTTTCTCCAGGGGCCTCTGTCTCTCCAGAGAAGACAGGAGAGATGCCTGGACTAGATGTATGATTTTCAAAAGTAGAGGGAGTTAAAACCTCTCCTGAGTGACCAGGGTTTGTGTTCTGCAGTCTGCTGTCTTTTCTGTGAGGTTTCCCATTAAAGTGGTGATCATATCTAATTGTATTTAGTCCATAAAAGTCAAGGAGATCCCAGCACTTTAGGCACGTATCTGCACAGAACAGTTATTCTACAGTAAATTGAGCTCTTGCCTCACTTACTCTGAGTGCCTTTATTTTAATTAATTTTAAAAGCCAAGCTTTAAAAGTGATATTTGGTAATCATATAGTTTGTTTTTAAAATTAAAATTTTCCAGTTAAATGAGTTATATATTCATTTTGACATATACAAAATTTACATCAATACCAAATGGAATCATACAAAAGCAGAGCTAAAAGTTAGGCAATCATTCTTTTCAAATCAAACCCACAATGGGACCAGAAATTTTCCAAGACATTTTTTCTACCATTAGTGCACATTACTAGAATCAATTGCTTTTCCCTGAAGCCTCCAAAAAGCAAAAGAAATGATCAAACAGCTTGTAAATTGACCCATTATTTTTTTTCGGCATTACTGCCAAAAGCATTTATAAAAATACAACCACTTTCATTGCTATTAAATAGAACATTAAACAAATCATATTTAACATTAAAGCAAACATGAGAAAATTCAAACAGTGTTTGTGTGTTTGTATTTCCACTTGAAGAGAGAAAAACAACGTATTTTATTTGCTTACCTCTTCAAATTTTAGTGCAATCATAGAAAAAGCTTTAAAAATTGCATCTGTTGGGCCTGTTATTGTCACAATTCTCTCTGGACAGGAGCCTTCTGAAATATTGATTCGAGCACCACTCTGTCAAAAAGAACAAATATTTTTCAAATTTATACCTCCCAGGGAGCAAACTAAGTAGGATTAGGGATTTAGTTTGGGAAGGAATATCTTGAGGCATCTAATTCCCTCCCCTACAACTGCAGCCCCAACATCATATAATTTCAGCATAAACTGATCACACTCCAAAAATTCATCTAACTGTCGGAAGCCGGATTCTGTGTGGGTAAATACTTATACAGCCTTCATCGCAGTATGCAAATGTAAATCAAAGTTGTGAATAATTGCATAATCAAGTCTCTTCCCTTCCCTCTTGCAAGGTTAACCTTAAGTAGGACTGGTTTGGAGACCCGAAGGCAGGGTTCGATCTATTTGGCTGGGGAATTGCTTTGCACTGTGGAGAAGGTTCCTTATAGATGAGTTTCATGTGAAGGCAATCAATTAATATGTACTGTACCACCCTTTAATGGAGTAGTGGTAGGACAAGCAATACTAACGGTGTTATCTCCTTAAGGCAAGGAGCCTGTTGGAAGGAGTTAGAAAACTTTAAGTCTTGGGGACTTAGTCCCCTTTATGTCACTGCGGCAGTGCAGAGAAAACACCTAAACCAGATGTAAACATATTTAAGAAGATCTTGGTGTAGATAACAATCAAATCCAGTTCAGGTAAGACCCACCCTATGCTGTCCCTGAGGTTTCAGGCATAGACATGCGTTAATGCAGCCTAACAAGTCACTGGAGCCTCATATCATCCACAGGCACCAACCTTCTTGAGGATCTGGGCCTGTAGCGAATGTGAGATAATCTGGGTTAATTTGGCCCTTTGCTTTCAGTGTTACCATGAAGCAGCCGATGTGCTGTGTGTCTGAGCCCTTATTCACGTACATACTGCTGCTCGACAGCAAGATATCCTATTTTCCTGTATGACAACAACCAAACACAACAAGACAAAAAAACCAACCAGCACTGCTGACAGGAAAATCTTGCTGCCATGGACTTGGCTGGCAGAAATACCCAGCATTCATAGATAAGAATGCTTCATCCCTGGAAGTGTTCAAGGCCAGGTTGACTGGGGCTTTGAGCAACCTGGTCGAGCGGAAGATGTTTCTGCTCATGGCAGGGGGGTTGGAACTAGATGATCTTTAAGGTCCCTTCCAATTCTAACCACTCTAAGACTATGATAAGAAAGGGTAGCATGCACTTCTTCTGACAGGCCAACCTGAGTGGGACTTGCCCCCATCAAACACCAGCACTGGATCAGGAAGGAGATCAGGGCCTGGGGCTCGTTCATGCTTGTGGCAACCTCAGGCTGCCTCCACCACATGCAAACTCGGGGCTGTGGGACTCAGCTCAGCAGGGAGCACGCCAGGAGCCATGCCGGGCAGAGCTGCCCATGGCAGGCAGGCCTGACTGTCCCACCACCACCTTCGCCCAAGGCACAACTCTTTCTTTGAAACCGGAGCCATGGGAGCTCCTCTGAAAGATCACTCCACCGTAGATCAGCAGCAGCCAAAATTCACAGATATTATTCCTCCAGTGGATGACCGGTCAAAGCAGAGCTATGGCAACTAAAATGTTATGTGGCAGCCTCCATATTTGTGTGGGAAGTTAACAACCACAGGGCACAGAACCAAGGTTTTTGTACTTTTCTTTAGGCCTAAAGTTGTCTCTGACATTCCCTCAATGACAGCAAGACAGAGTTGCATTTCATTCCATAAAGATGACATGCAACTTGCCACATCTGTCAGGAAAGTAAAAATAAAGTTCCATTTTGCTTTTAAAGAAGTACTGAAGAAGGCAGTCATTTAAAGGAGGACCAAGTTATCATCATGTGGAGACGCAGCCCTGTGCTGATATAAAGATGCATGTAATTCCTTTAATTTAAAAAAACAACCAAACAAATAAAGGCTTTTGTGCCACGTGTACACGACAGTAGGTTTTCAGGAGTGGAAGAAAAACATCTGATATTTATCTTGAAAAACTAACCAGGGATCATAACTCTTCTCTAAGGTGTTTAACTTAGAATTCAGAAGCACTCTCTAATGATGGCTTCCCTTTTGTGTATGCAATTTATATCCAAATATATCTGCCCATTATTGTATTTAACAATGAAAAAAAAATGCGTTTAAGCAACTGGCAGGGTTACCTAGAATATTGAAAGCATTTTTTTCTTGTATTTTTTTTTAAGTCTTAGCAAATGTACTTATGTGTGAAAACATGGGTGAAAGTTCTTATCATCGAAAAAGGAGCTCTGAACTCAGTCTGCCTGACAATAAACTCCCTATTGTGTATATTTAAAGATGGATCTCAGCAATTTTCTTTACTAAAAATACTTTGAGATTTCCCTGCCACAGACCTTCTATCTGTGTATAAAACCACAAAGCAGCTGATAGTAACGTACTGCATATTTACCAGAACCAGACTTTTTTTGAGGCATCCTCTATACACTTTGCACTCCTAAAGTTTAAGTGGTAGGATTTGTGTTTTGACTTATGCTTTTAGCATGTGCTTCAAAGAAGGAGAATTGCACGGACCTCCTGCCTTGCAGGACAAGCGTCGGTCTGTAACCTCCACAGTCCTCTGAAGACAGTGCAGCTTGCTCTGCGGCAGGGAAAGATGCCTGCAGACACTGAGGAGACTTAGGTTTATGCAGTGCCATGTTTTATTTAGCCTTCTTGTGTTTACAGCCTTTCCAAAGGATGTGAAAGGCAGGTGTGCAGGTCTACCCTGTCCACATCCTACTCACGGTTGCAAAACCATGAAGAGTTAAGGCTTTGCCAAGACATGGCAGAGGGATACTTTGGCTAACGCAAGTCTGGCTCCAGCTCTGCTGAAGCTTGTGTCTGCCCTCAAACTTTACGCAGCATCAGTCTAATACTTGGTTTCAGATTTTGGAAGCTCTCTCTACCAGGAGACCAAGCCATGTGCAGGACCGACGTTGGTACGCTAAAGAAAAATACCATGGTTTTAATGCACAGAATCATGCGGGCTAAGCTGTTCCTGAGATAAGACAGCAGCAGGCGTATTGCTACGGGAACGAAAGACTCCAGACTGCTGTGGCGATAAGGAGGTTATATTAACAACAATGTTTAATTTAGGCCAGCACATTTACATGCCACCACTTGCAAAGAATGGTGACGTTAAATGAACTGCCCACTTGATGGCAGTGTCGGTCTGCACACGCTGAGTTTCCCTGTTCTCTGAGCTGGAAAGAAAGGCAAGTAAAGACATCAAGGCTTGTCTTACCTCCTCCCTCATCTTCTTAACTGTCTCACCTTTCTGTTAAAGAAACAGAAAAAAAGTTAGCCTGGGCTGATGAAGCGAACTGATATACAATATTTTGACATGAAAATAAAGAGAGAAAGTAATTTCCTGACCTTTCCGATAATGCTTCCAACCTCCTGAAACAGAAAAAAGAAAGACAGTGTGAATGATACGATTTGCTACAGGAGAGCATTTGCTCTGCTCCTAAGCTATTTCACTATCACTTTTTTCAAGCCTGCCATGTGAACCCTAGTTCTCTTCCATAGCTGCTGTATACAAATATGCCATGTTAGATGCAAAGGGGCGGACTGAAAATGCCGCTTTGCAGCTGTGTCACCTTTAACAGAAACTGATCTTGCAGTTACAGATCAATCCTGCTACTATAAACACAGATAAACCCCTATCAGGGAATGAAAAGTTCAGAAATAATAGAACTGCACAACCTGCTAGAGAAAATGGGATATAATACAAGCATCAAAATAAATGCTGATCTCTCTGTGGGTCTGAGGGTGGCATTTACCCTCTTTACACCGTGTAATAGCTACAGCTGAATTTCCATGCGAGCAAGTGTTATTGCGTAAACACCTGGTGGCCTGTCTTAATCTCCCTATTAAGCACTTGCAGAACAAGAATTGCTAATCACTTTTTAGTGATTTGGGAATTGCTACCGGGCTCCCACAACCTTCTATTAAGGGACAGAAAATACTAGGAAATGTCAGTATGAACAACCATAGGGGAACAATTTGCCAGTTCTGGCAACATCCCAAGGGTTAAAAACTCGGTGCATAAAACCAACAGGTAGCAAAAATGAAGCTAATAACTCTAAAATTAATAGTGGGAACACATTACACAAATCATGCAGGTGTGACATCAGCCTGGAAATCATCTGATGGAGAGGAAACCAGCTAAAAGAAAACAAACTCCTCTCCTATACTCAGATTGTGAAATCTACTTCAACAGTTAAAGACTGTTTCACATGGCTGATCTGTCCCAGACATATGATATACAGTTCCCCTCCCACCTCCCCCAGTCTATGTACTTGAGTCTGACCCATTCTGAAACACAGTCCAAAGAGTAAGATTTAAGAAATTGTCCTCCATTGCTCTATCGAATGATGGGCTCATGATAAAGCGGTACTAACTTCATCCTGCAGCAGAGGACTACTTGCCATTACCTTGAGAAAGCTATTTCTCTCCAGAATGTTATCTATAAGCTCATAACATGAAGCTGCTTGTGCTTGCAGCTCCTCACATCCTGCTCACAAGATGCAAAGACTTTTCAGTGAGAAGATGACCTATGTCAATGAAGGTCTTTGGCATATGGTTCCTTTGCACTCTCTGCAAGTCTGTACATAACACCAGACTGGGGGAAACAGTCAATACACTGCTGGACAAGGCTGCTATTTGGAGTCACCTAGACAGGCTGGAGGAACCTCAGGGAGTACAACAAAGTCAAATGAAAAGACCCACATCTGGGGTGGAACAAGCCCATGCAGCAAGACAAGCTGGGCAAAAACTTGCTACATACAAACTGACTTTGCAGAAAAAGTCCTGAGGATCCCAGTGCATACTCCAACATGAGTGCATGAGTACACCAACAGTGCTCCCCTGATCAACCAAGTGCTGGGCTGTATTAGCAAGAGTGTAGCCAGCAGGATGGGGCAAATTATTTTTGCCTTCTCCTTGTGTTTGTGAGACCATGCCTGAAGGACCGTGTTCTGATTTGGGCTCCTAGTACAAGACACAAAGACACACTGAAGTGAATCCAATGCAGGGCCACCAAGATGGTCAGGGGACTGGACCACAGGATGCATGAGGAGCGGCTGAGAGAACTGCGTTTGTTCACCCTTGGGAAGAAAAGACTTGGGGGGGATCTTATTGTGGTGCACAATAAGGAAAGCAAGTTGTAACATCAAATTCCTACTCAATGTGAGGAAAATAGCTTTTGCCATGGGGATGGCTGGACATTGGAACAGGCACCCAGGGAAGCTGTGGAGTCTCCATCCTTGAAGGTGTCCAAACCCAGCCTGGGCAAGGCCCTGAGCAACCTGCTCCAATGGGATCTGCTTGACTCAGGAGGTCAGACTGGAGGCCTTAGGGGTCTCTTCCAACCTCCATGGGTCTGTGATTCTTCAAACATGGCTTTATAACCACTGAAGTCAATCCCTAACTAGCCACAAAGTTCCTCAACCTAGTGAGGCCCCTTCTCAGGCTTATTTCAAACTCTACTTTTTCTGTTTCCCATTTCCCCTTTTTATTTCCCTTCTTATTTCTCTTCCAAGAAGGGATTCTGCTCTCTTGTACATACTGACCAGACAACAATACTGTCCAGGCAGACATTACAAATCTTCCAGAGGTATCTGCTTTGCAAGCCTACAGTTCTGCTGGCTGATGTACGGTAGACCTTTACACGTCACACAGCTGTGCAACTGTTCTTGCTAAAGCTTCCTGTGTCCATCTGGGACTACGAGACCTCTATGCATCTGCACATACAATGCAAAGAAGCAGCTCTGTGAGAAGAGGAATGAATGAAGTGGACTTGCTGCAGTTTTATGTCTTGTGACCAAATTATCCTGTGTCTCTTAATACGTGTTTAGGACATGCCTTTTCCCATAGCTGATAGAGCTGTACCAGCATGCTGTGTAGGCTCTCTAATGAGATGCAGCTTTTTTGTTAGCAGTGACACAGATTTGGGACACCCATTCCACAAAATTTTTAAGATCTTAAATTTTTTTTTTATATTATCACTGTAACTCTGCCAACCTGTCTGTAACTGTTGAATGAGATTAAACAATACAGGGAGTAAGACTCTCGATGATAAGCCTTGGGAACCCTTCATGTCCGGTAGTTCCTATCTGTTCACTCAGCACACTCAGCAGTTTTACCTTGAAAATTTTTTCCATTCTTCCCAGTCCCAGCTTTCAGGAATAATTTCTTTCATAAAACAGATTCTTAGGAGGTAGAAGGACCTTTTGTTATGGGTGAGCATATTGTGTTTCAATTGCTATGGGCGAGCAATCATATTTCAGTCCATAGTATAATTCCAGTTTTTGTATATCTGAAGTTTCTTTAGAAGCTGTAGGCCTGGTCTTGAACCTGCAAGGCTCCGCCAGTATACACTTAATATGAAATCTGTCCCAACCTGTTTGATCATCCTGGGTCTTAATGACAGATGCCGTTCCTTCAGAAATGTATGGATGGGCCATGGCTAATAAGTACAAAGATATCTTCCTTGGAAATAGGAAAAGATACTTTCACTTTGGAAACAGAAAAGCAATATACTGTTCGTAGCCCTAGGAAAAAAAGATGGTCCATTTCAAACAAGGAAATCAGGAGTATTTAAAAAAGCAGACTAGAGCATAAAATATTAGGATTCTCAAGCTGCTCGTTCCACTGAAGTCTGTGGGAGTTTTTCTTTTGATTTTAGTGGGGACAGAAATTCTACCTGACTGTTCATCGCTTTGTTATTACCAGAGTACAAGATGCTGAAGAACTCAGCAAATGAACAGTGTGAAACCCACTGAGAAAAAATACTTCAATGAGACTGGTGACCAGTTCCTTGGAACACACTAGGAAATGTCACTGTAATGCTATGGAGTACTTCAAAGCTTCCGCTCCTCAAAGGGTGAATTTAAAGCTTCTTCTATAAGGTGGCAGTTTCAAAACATCCAATCAAACGCCATTTCCCCCCCTGCACTGGGAGCTGGGATTCTGCTTAGAAATGTGAGGGAAGGGCGCAGGGGGAGAAAGAAAGAAACATTTTCATATGGATATTCCTAATTTTTCCAGAATTTTTGATCCATACAAATTATATAAAAAAAAATATCTAGAATGGTTCTATATGGGTCACTTCAGACTTTTTTGGTGCCTTAGCTGTTTCTAGGAAAGCTCCCACAAGTACTGGTGACAACAGATCATGTCTGTAATGATGATGAGAAATCTACTTCTGCCACAGATTAAATCAGAAGATTCTTTACACCTCATTCTCCAAACTACCAATGCTACTTCATCAAACCTTTAATGTTTCTTTATACAGTACAATATTTGTTTCGTATAGATTCTTGTATCACCCTAAATTACATTTAGTGCTTAATGAGATACCTAACACCATTTTTATGACACTCAAGTTTTATCAATATTTCTAGCCGAGGTTACTTTGAGGGCTTTATCTTCTTCAGAAAACGTTTGTGAATCTGCCAGAGACCAAACTGTGCTGTAGTTAACTGCATAAGACTGAAGGGATGGGATGTCTGTCACCTACATCAGTTCATTAAAAGTTTGGAGTCTAGTGTAAGCCAGACACACAGCTTCCTCTGCAGTCCAGGGAGAGAGATAATGGGGGATGGTTTGTTCCTAAAAGAGGAGGGAAGAATTGTGCTCCCGAGGGTTTCCTTTTTCTCCATCTGCAGTAGAAGCAGCCTAGACTGACACTAACATACCTAAGTTTGGTGAGAGGAATCCTACAGTTGATGTCAAATTCAGCCTCTGCAGGTCAGTCAGGAGTGTGCTTTAGCTGTGCTAGCACATAATTGCCTACTAGAATACAGTAATAGCTCCTGAACTATTTGCTGTTTTTCAGTGTTCAGGAATATAAGCTAAAGGTAAGTATTTATGATCAATTTAAGACTGATTTATTGACTACCCATCTATCTACGTGTAAACACAGGGAGAAAACAAGTTATATGATAACAATTACTGGGTTCATATAATCACACTTCAACAGCTGATCGAAAAGCAGTGCATAAAAAAAAATAGATGTTATAAATGGAGGAACTAAAGCTCAGAGGGAGAAAAACAGGTATAAGGCAACTCAGCAGACTGATGCCAGAGCTAAAAGTACTACCCAAGCTCCTTGGCCTCAACGTACAAACACCTGCCTGTCAGAAGCAGATATGCCACAGCAACCACGCTGCGTAAATAGGATGCCTCCTAAAAGCTGCAAGTGTGTGTGCCTACATCCATCGATACATATGTATACACAAACACACACACTTATATATATTTGTGTGCAAAGTCAATATATACATACAGGCACCAAAGAGATAGATGTGAACCTTCCTTTGAGAAACGATAACAGTTTGGGGTGCCTATCTTGACATTCATCAAAGGGTTCTGAATTTCAGATTGTGTGGAGTACCCAGCCCAGGTAATGCCTTCCAAAGGGCATCCCTCCAGGTGACAGTATTTCGAGCAGGACAGTCTCACACTTGGGCTCTGACAGCATAATTTCAGAAAAAACCAGGAAAATTTGAAATGTACATGCTGATTTCAGATAGCCTGAAAATAAATCTTTAGCCTGGGGGGCTGAGCTGATTTATGTCTATGACTCTTTTTAGTATGCCACTTCTAATAAAATAGATAAAACGACAAGAGGTGAACCTCACCAACAAGCACTGGAAGACTGCTCAGTATCAGAAAAATATATTTCTAGCCAACCACTCAACTCATTGCAGATAACTTGAGGAAAGGCAATGGTAAAAACAGGGGATGCTTTCTTTCATGCTGAAATGCGGTATATATTATTTGCACATCTCATTCACATGAATGGGATGAGTTTTACTCTTAATGAACACCTGGGGAGCGGTGGGCCCATCACAGAGCAGAAAGCTGTTTCTGCAGTTTTTGCACCATCAGTGGTGAGGGCAAGACAGCACTGACAGCACAAAAGGTGGTAGCAGAGAAGTCTGTGAGAAAAGGCATTTGCAGGGGCCTTGATGGTGTGAATGACTAAATAAAGATATAAAATAGGTTGTAGGAGAAAGCTATTTCCTAATCAATTATCTGGTGTGCCTTTTGAATAACAAGAGAAAGAAATTAGTCATGTTAAGAAAACAAGAGGCTTAACAAATGGTAAAACAAACCTTGGCATAAAGATTAACCTTCGATCTGTAAACATAATACGTGCAATTCCGTAATTTTTCTAAGTGTGAGGCTAGTTTAATAATTACTGTGGCCCAGGAAATCAAAACAAAACAGCTATCTATTCCAAGACCATATAAAATCACAGGCCTTCGCCTATCCATGGGGGGGATGCAGCTTCTATTAGCGCTACGGGACGAATGGAACACTAACCTCACGGGAGCCCTGAGATAAAGCCATGCTCAGAAGGAAAAGCCTTTTAAGAAATAATATAAGAATATATACTTTCACCCCAAAGCATCTGACAAAGCACAGGCTGCATCCTAAGGCCTGGAATTCATTCGGGCAATGCTTTGATTACATACATCTACCTGCTTTCTATGAGCAAGGATAAGGTAGAACCAGTAGGACTGGACTCTACAAGCAAAAAAGCCTGCTAGGAAAACATTGAAAGAAAGGAAATACAGCCTTCTATGGTGGGATTCTGGCAACAGCAAACATCTGCGCTGATTTTTCTAGAGTTTTCTAGACCAGCACCAGTTGCCTTTCTCTCATCCGTAAAGAGGCACAACACTCTTTGCCTTGCTCTGAGGATAGAGTTGCCAGTGCTTGTATAAGCTCATGAAGATGCTTGCACGGAAGACTCCAGGAACACATTCCATGAAGATGTTCTGAACAATGTACATGGAGCACGCGGGGCACCAGCATTTTTCAACGGCTGTAAGACAAGCCTTAGTCAGTTTCGGGAAGCATGACATAATGTGTCTGCCTCAGGGAACAAATATCTGCCTTCAGTAAACTGAGAGTCTGATTTGTGTTCTGGGATTATGTGGGATTAGCCTCACTGACCTGGGAGATCTCATGTTCCTAGGTGATGCTTCAGTAGTCACTGTCTGATACTAACGGCCCTAATTTAGTAAGGCACTGCAGTCCAAGCTCTTACTGAGACAGATCTCATGCTAACCAATGTGGTAGTGTATGAGGAAACCTTCAAATTACGGTCTTTCTGATGGAGATGTCAGTGTTATGAATCTTCCACAGGTCCAGCTACCAGTTTTTGAGCAGCTGTATCAATGACCATTTCTCATTTGCTTTTTGATAACAGATGGTAACAAAATTACATTCAATTTCACACCAAACCTCCCATCCTTACCCCCAAAAACCAAACCAAAAACTGGTTCTCTCCCTTTGCTTGTCCCTCCGCCTGTGATGCTACACACCTGAGTAGGGTGTGTGCCTTCTGCAATCTCAGTTCCTTACAGCTGTGGACCGACGATGAGATTTTGTTTGACAGAAGTGGGAAAATTCAGCTATGGAGATTGTTGCTGTGGACATACAAGGTGCAGGGGTTGGGGGAAAAGACTTCTGTCCTTTCCATTGATTTTTTAGGCTAGGGAGAAACTCTCAGCTGTTACTACAAACACACTAAAAGGAGATCCACCTTGTGTTGTGTATTTGCACGCAGAGTTTTGTTCCATGACTAGAGCTCTTAGGTACCACTGTAATGCAAACAAACAAAACAAGAACTATAATAGCAATAGGCAGGGCAGTCAATCCTCATAATACCCTGACAGTGTTCGTGGAAACTACAAAGAACAGAACAAACACTGGCTAGGGTGGCATTTTACAGCTTGGATTAAATTACTGACAAGGTGATTTTTAAAGCTACTTTGTTGTATTCTGTATTTTAATAAGTAAAAAATAAAAGAAAAAATGGAGAAGGAGAAGAGCATTACCTTTGAGATGGGGAAAAATTATTTCTGTGCTTGCTTTACAGTCTTTCGAGGGCAATTAAGCAGGCCCAAAAAAGCGGTCACTAAGAGAAATCCCTGTTATCCCTATTATCTATACTGATGAAAATGGCTATTTTCTCTATGATTTTATTCTGCCTATATTTGAGCTGTTAAGTGTGAGCAATCACCTTAATAAGTCTAAATTTTCTTTTTCTTGTAAAAAATTCTACATATAGCATCATAAAATAATCACCAACATGTCTGAAAGTCACCACTGAGGCTGGATATAAGTCTGCTGTAACCAGTCCTTCCAGTGCCACAAGGCATCCACAGATCCTGCGGAAACCACTGGGAGACAGAGCTGCTCCAGGCATCTGCAGGTAAGCTGTAAGTACTGGCAGTTTAACGCCTGAAAATCAAGGCACTCATAGGGTTTTGTCCAAACCTGAACATCTGACCGTAGGTATGTTTTTCTAACTCACTACTGCTGAAACTATGAGAAACATATAATTGAGCAAATGGTATCAGAGGAGGAAAAGCTCCACTCAGTCATCATATCTTTCTTCCATCAATGCAGATTATAAATTCTACACAGTACCTGTGCTGCTCTTCCCCAGACATGTTTAAAATCTGCTTAGGAGAATTCTAGAACCTCATAAAAAACCTCAATACCAGGAATTTCTTTTGGGATTCCCTTACTAGGATTTATTTTCAAAAATATATTTTATCCCCTTATTTCCAGTCACAAGCACTTGTATCATTCAAAATAACAACACTCCATTACACTCGTATTTATTCTCTCCAGGTATTTATTAGAATGTCTGAAGAAAGCTAGACACAGTCTCCTCAGTCTCCTAAAACTTTGTTATTTTTCTGCAAATTCCCTCTCTGCTCAGTCTTCAACATCACTCACACGCATGGCGCCTGCTGCTGAGCGCAGAACCGCAGGTGTGATTTTGCCAGAAGAACAGTAAGGTAATTACCGTCTCTGCCCCATGATGCACCAACATTATACATCCAAAATTGCATATGCTTTTGCTGCAATAGCTTGTCTTTCCAACCCAGCATATCCCAAATGTGCCACTCTCTAGACACTGCCACATCTGATGCCTTTCAGCCTTTTATGCTTTCCAGATTTCCTTCCCTTACTAACATGTATCTTCTAAATTACCTTCTCCAGTTAATTGCCTCAACTCTCCAATTTACACCTCTCAGTGTTTGGCAAGAGTCCTACTTCCCTGCCAGTTTTCCCTTCCCTCCTCCATCCTACCTGTAAATTATTTCCTTGTTCTTCCTAACCATCTGACTTTATTAATCTGTTTTGTTTTCTATTTCTGAACTCCTTCCCCTTTCTCTAAAAGATTCCTCAGACTCAATATATTAATATATTCTACTTTGGCTTCTTGCAGACTTTACTGCACCCAATATGGTTTCATCAATGGACACCTTCACGCAGCACCTTTGGAAACGATGAATTTTTTCTTCTGTGGGTTTGTACTGGCAGGAGGAAGCAGAGACTCCTACACCACCACTACGAGATGGAGACCAAAGTGGCCCTGCTGACCTTTCCATGCTGGTACATTTGATCATTTTTTCCTGTTCTACCTCATGGACCCAACTTTTAAATTTCCATTAAGCTGCTTTCCTGAAATTCAACATCTTTCTATTGGCACAGTCTCTTTACCATCCACATCTAAAATTAACCTTTAATGGTGAGTCTCTAGGGTCTTAACCAGCCTGTTAACACTGGCTGTGTACAAATCCAAACCAGTCCAAAATCATGTAATCATTATCCAGTATAGTCAAAAGTAGGTGCATTTTCAAGAGTTATTTCTTTCTGGGTGTGAACTGACCAAAACTAGAACAAGAGCGCTGCAGATGTCAAGTACTAAGGTACGTTGGCAGATACCTGTGGGCAAGGTTACGATTTTCCACAATCTTCCAACCTCATTACCTGTGGCAGTAAGCAAGAAAAAAAAAAACCCAGCCAAAAGTCATGGGAATAAAAAATTCAGCAAAAGGTGAGCAAGGAATGATAAGAGAGAAACACTGAGTTCCATCAAAGGCCCTCTAACATGCAGATAGCTAAAAAAAGTTTTACTTTGACCAAAATTAAAAATGGAAGAAAAAGTGAAAGGCACATTTCTTTTGGAGCCTGAGCTCTGCTTCTCCTTACAGAGGGCTCTGATAGCTGGGGACTGCTTGCCCATGAATGCACACGCACTCAATTTGTGTTCCTTAAGCCCTTCAAAAATGTTGAACTGATCTGCCACTTTTGCCTTTGCTGGAAGCATAAATCTTGTGATCCCTGCAATACTCTAATCCTGCCCAGAAATTATACTTTTAAAATAGACAAAGGTAATAAAATATCTGTACCCATTCACACCTCTGCCCTACACAGTGATTTTACTTATTTTACTTCAAGCAACACCAGGAATTAGATGGAAAATAGAGAAGCAGGGCAATGTAAACAGCCTCAGCCCATATTCCCTGTTTTTCTCTCCTGAAATGCAAGAAACAGCTTTATTCCTTAATGTGGTGCATCTTCCTCATTAATAAAAGATGAAAATGCATCTCTGCATTATTTAATATACTCTACACAACCAACTCCTGCACACGCTTCAAAAGGCCCTTCTGTTCCTGCCCTCTCCAGGGCAGCATTCAGGTAACTCAGTCAAAAAGGTCCTGGGCAGCGGAGGCTGCAGTGCCACGGCAGCTTTATGGGACATTTTCATTTTTGTCTCACCTGTTCTTAAAAACCTCCAGTGATGAATGCTGCCGCGTGCCCGGGCAGCCTCCTCACACATCCGCATACAAAGTTTTTCCTAATTTTGCTTTTAAAATTCCGGGCAAAGAGAGACAGTTGCTTCTCTGCAGATGTGAAGAACACCTGAGCACTGCCCTCTCAGCGTACTCCCTACCACCCGCCCTCTGATTCATCACGAGAAAGTATGAGAAATGTTTTGGGTTGCTCCCGGTTTCTCTTCAGGGCTGTCACGCTACCGTAACTTTTTTTACTGATGTAACACGGCGCAAGATGAAAATTAGGCCCTTCATCTTACACCATCACACACCCTCTGAAGTCCTGGCTCAGGAGGACACCTTTTGTATCGGGCTCTGGCAACATTTACCCTGAGGTTAACCTTTTATACCCCGCAGTGGTTAGCTTTTTGCTGGGCCCGCACACGCCTTTTTGCTGCTTCCACAGATAAAAATGTTGTTGCCCTCCCTTAAGATCATATTTTCTGCCCCGAGAAAGGCAAGGCTGTGCCTTGCCTCGTTGCCAGCCAGCTGCTCCCAAATCTTGCTACGCTGCGGAGGAGCGGCCGAGCTGGTCCTCCAAGTGGCCATCCCCAGTAGGAGGCTGCACAAAGCCCTGCAGGAGCTCAGCTGGACCTACAGCCCCGCTTTCCCCAAAGCAAGATGAAGCAAAGGAGATGATGAGAGGTGTCCTACCTGCGGGGAGACACCGACCCTGGGTTCTTGCGGAGCTCAGGACTGTTCCCATCTGTTTTCTTTTCAGCAGCCACTAATGTTGGCTTTCATTTTTGCTACCTGCTTTCTTTGTTGTTGTTAAAGATTCTCTTTTATTCCCTACCCTCTCACAGAGGTCTGTCCATTAGTACACATCCCGGTTTTTCTGTCTGCAGGTACAAAACTTAGCTTAATTGCATAATTAACATGTCCATCCTTCAGTTAAAGTCCCTATACAAATCACATGAAAAGTACATGCTGAAAATTCCTTAAGACTGCAGGATTTACAGCTGAGATAACTAAGCATGGTAGCATAAGTTATGGACTTTCAATCAAAATGAATGTAAATACCACAAAACATAGACGTTCCCTATGCAAAGGTACACTGGTAATAAAGGTTTAAAGACAGAGTTAAGGTTAGTGGGGATAGACTCTCATATTTCCATGAAACACATTAATAAACAAATAACTTGAAAAAGATCTTACTCTAAAATAATCTAACTGAATCTGGTTTGCTACTGTTATTTTTAAAAACATCCTTCTAATTCCCTTCTTCTCTTTCAAGTTATGGCCAGTTATTTACAGCCCAAGCTCTGCTTCAGTTAATTATGCTGTCTAGAAATACTAATTAGAGACCAGCAATTTCCACCTATGTCATTACCACAACAAATCTTAAGGAAGAGCCTAGAAACATGTTTCTTCTTCTTTTTCAGAGGCACACACAGCTTTCAGAGCGACCTTCTCACATCGAGTTCATATTGACTGAGACATCCATCATTCCTCCATATTAGCATTTCTAATTCACAGAAGCGACATCAAAGAAACCATAAGGGTCTGACTTTTATCACCAAAATAAATTCTGATTTAAAGTACTCTTTGCAACACTTAGGCACAATAGGATACATGATTAGAGCATAGCAGACTTAACCGTATACCCATTGTGCCTTGTTAACTGAGGATGCATGGTATACTCCCACTTAAAATCTGAACTTTGTAGCTTTTATGGGCTTAATTTAGACCCTTGGGGCTACATATGCATTGAAGATCTATTACTGTTAAAAGTGGTTGCACACAGAGTCATTGATGTTTAACACAGAAAATTAGCCTTTTCTAATTTCATTTCTGATTACTTATCTTTTGTTTCAAAAAACCCCCACTAGCCCAGAGTTTAACGGAAATGTCCTGAAAATGATAAATACTTCATTTTTGCTTTAACGGTATGATTCCGACAGAAGCAGAGCAAAGCACACCTAAGCGCATGGGAACTTGACAGAAACCAGTAGGGCTACTTATACCCACCAGGATAAGGATGTGTTCAAACGCTTTTCTGGATTGGGACCAGAACCTGGTAGAATCAACCCTAAAACCTAATTTTCAGTGCAGACATGCACACAGACTTTAGGTAGGTTTGGTAAGAGAGACTGTTATTAAATTTGTTTGACAGATCCCTATTTAAGATGCAAATTTTACACACCAGATGCCCACCTGAAGCTGGATATTTCAGGGGGGAGAAAATTCAGACAAAATTGTTGGATCGTTTCTGAGAAAATACATAATTTGATCTAGCATAACCCAACTTCTGAGTTTTTTAATTTGCAAACTTAAACTGTATCCCCTTATGCTTCTTAGCAGCTCCATCAGTAAAATACAGAGATACTTTAGTCTCCTACTTGTGCTATGGGTACATCATATGTGTGTTCATGCCATAGGTTGAAAGTATGCACTGTTTTAAAATGAAAATGTATTTTTAGCTATTAAATAAAATTTCAGGAGTAAAAATACCTTTTAGATATACATATTTGATCTCCAGAATCAAATTTTTATATATATAATATAGATATATATTCACTGTCTGTTGTTAAGAAAGAGCCCAAACCATCTCCTTTATGTAACATTCACTCATTAAGCCTAAAAATGCCTGGTGTTGCCCGATGCAAATAATACAAACAAAACTATGAAATGTGTCTTTTAATTAAAAGCCCATTCTGTGATCTGGCAATGTGAAATAAACGGCTATCAGACTGTTAAGTCTGACAATACTGAATTGGCATTTTGTCTAAGGCAGAGATTTCACACTTATCTGCATGCTTAAGTGCTGCACTGGCCAGAAACGAAACGACAGTCAACCTTCCAAAGCAAACCCGCAGGGGACCTGGACGAACGCTTGGTATATCAGGGGGTTCGCTCTAATAAGATGCTACATCGGAATAACAGAGAAGTACCCCATTTGCATTCAACCAAAATAGACAGTAATTCTGCGGCAATTATTTCACACACGTCAATGTTCTGGTATCTTCAAGAAACCCTGCAAAATCCAGCAAATGATGAGAAAGGCAAGTCGTATGCAGGGCAGCCTTACTCGAGGGGCTGCCTAATTTGGCTAACTATCAATGAAAGAACTCTTTTTTTTGCCTCTGGATCTGCTCAAAGGGGGTTCGTTACAAGCAGGGTTTGTTCCAATGAACTCGGGCTGCAGCGCAAACTTAAGTATGACGCCTTGAAAGGCAGGGGGTGATTTTTCGGTCATGGCAATGGCGCTTTTGACTCGAGTCGGAGGAGGAGCAGACCCTCCCTCAATGCCGCTGCTGGGCTCCGACGGTAACCGCACACACTCGCTCAATACACAGGCAACTGCTGGGGCAACAGTAAATGCTTCACCTTGCCATGCATGAGAAGGCGTATGGTAAGCGTGACATTGAGACCTCCTTCAGTCACTTTTGTGTCCTTCGTGTTCATCCTGGCCTTGTATCTTCAATACTTGAAAGCAGCTTCGTTTTTCTTTTTTTTTTTTTTTTTCTATTCACTTAATCAACCTACGAAGACAGAGAGAGAAAAAAGAAAAAGTACCATTGAGTGGCTGAAGCTACTCTGAACTGAGAATATCATGTTGTACAAACCAATTAACATTCCTCCCTTTGATTTTTTTTGGACTAGAGTTTAGTGCTGAAAAGGCTCCTTTGATTATTATCCCTCCCCAACCAACTCTTTAGCCCTTCACCAATTACAAAAAAGCCCTCCCTTTTGAAACCTTAAAAATTCTTTTAACTTCCTGTATTTCAAAGCTGAAAGTACAGAGCACAACCGAGTGAAATACAACGTTTTCTTCTAAACAGCACTTTCTCTCTGGTAAACTTTGCAGTATGTACATGCAATATATATATATATATATATATATGCGCATTTTACACGTGCCTGGTGCTGTTTTCATTTCTCTCCCTGTTACTACCTCTATCTCTTTTTTTTTTTAACTCTTGCAGAAGAGATATTTTTGTTTTCTCTCCAGCTAGACAGAAATTAATTCTGAGCCTAAACACTGATCCCTGCCAGCAACAGCGGATGACACATTATCAAAGACATCTGAGTAACTAAGAGCCACTTGCTGCTGTAAATCTGGGCACTGTCTGACTTTGTTTTTGTCTACCAGGCCCAGAGGTGGCTCAGTCCCTCAAAGGCCAAAGCTGTGCTTCAGCCCTAAGCAGAAGGAAGATTTTTCTTAATTCCTAATGACAAATTGCAGATTTTCAGTCATTTACAAAGCCATAAATATCCTAAAATATTCATGAAAGCTGCAAGGGTTGGCTTTGAAGGGATAAACAAGATGCATTATGAGTTTATTAATGCAAGGATATTTATCAGTACAAACAAAAATGGGGGAAGGAAGGAATACGCCAAAGGCGGGCAAATTCCACAGTAGAAAAATCTTAGAGACTCCTTATTTGATTTTGTCCTTTTCAGGCCTATCTTATAGAGCATAAAAACCTTACACAGACATCACGCCTCTCAGTCACCATCTCTTATTAATGACAACAAAGCTTTGCATCCTGGAGCTTCTTAAAACTTTGGCTAGCCTGGGCACTGACTAATGATCACCCCTAGTGACAAAACATTTTGTGGCTCAGAGCATACAGCAGTGTCCCACCAGGGTGGCAGGCTCTTGTCCCCTTGTGGACCCTGCTCAGGCACGGGTCCAAACTACTGGCGGGACCTAGGAGATCACTCCCCTGAAAATGCAGGCAGTAGCATCACACAGACTGTTTTATCAACCGATTAAACTCCATCTTAAGAGCCACTAAGCACTGATGTAAAGCGCGTCTTAGTTGAGCATGTTATCTGTGAGAGAAGTCAACAGCAACGCTTAAAGAAAGAGGACAAGACACATGCATGGAGTCACCCCTGGCAGACTAGCTGAGCTGTCAGCCCTCGGCAATTCAGGGTCTTCTGAGAGACCACATCCAGACCAGCATTTTCAACAGCCATTGGTGGACCAATCCTCCATGAATCGGTCCAATCCTTCCTTGAATCCATATTTCTGGCGTCCAGAAGATTCATTTTTAGTGCAGGGAAAAAGTGCTCCTCTTTATTTGTTTTAAATCTGCTGATTGTCTTTTTCCCTTGTTAGACATTTTTCCTGCTGTATATTATGTGAAGCCCACCCCAGAAAGTCACTCCTCTGACGGCTGATGCTTCTTGCTTCAGCCTGAGCCTGTGAGTGGTCATGCCACTCCTGAGGTTTTTGTTGCAGGGAAATACACTGGAAGATAAGAGTTTTCTCTCAAGTCTCTACAGGAGCACTTAGGACCACAGAGAGCTTCTGTTCCTCTGGTGACTGCAAGAACGGGAGGAAGACATGCTTGAGAAGCAGAGGTGAAAAGAAAGAGGGAGAAAGAGCAACTTAAACTCCTCCATCCTAAAATTTGAGGACTACAGAGCAGCTCCCATCTACCTGCTCCGCTGCCCGGGCTGACTTTTCCTAATGGAGCATGGACTTAGTGTAGTTGCTACCATATGCTCTATCACCCAGACCATAGCCACTGAAATAAACCCCATATATTCCACATCTCTAGGCTTACCACCCGTATTACACATTGCCTATCTGCGTGGAAAAAAGTAGAAGAGAAGGTGCCTGGGGGAGAAGGCAGAAAACAGAAGCAGCCTGGCCATGCCTCTGATGCACCATGTGTGCACAAGGGTGAGGCAAAAATGTCCCAAAGCAGCTGATAGGAAATGACAGAGGAAGATACCGGGCTGTATTCTGCTTCTTTAAGGTTAGACCAGGATTCACAGCAAAATCTGCAAGTGGGTGACCACGACAGACTCTTCTGACAAGCGCAGAGGGAGGAGCAGAGGAGGAGACTGTGGTTGTTCCCAGAGTAAGGAAGGGAATGGTCCCATGATGCTCACCTGCTCCTCGCTGCTTGCTGAGGGAAATGCTCTGGCTCTGACAGCTCAAGCACTTTCTGCTCAGCTCTGTCAAACAAACAAACCAACCCCAAAGTGCCAATCAGGAGCACTTCGGTACATAAACAGTAGAATACATCTCGCCATTCTGGCCTTTACGGGAGCAACACTGGCCATCGGAGATATCTAGAAACCCATGGTAGCTTAGGGTTGGAAGATTTCACACAATGGATGCGTTTCAAGTAGAAGCAAGGTATTTAAGATCTTCTGTGGACCAAAATTTAGTGATGAAGGTATGCTTCTAATGAAATGTATTCCCATGTGGGAAAAATAATCCCAGAGTAGACACAGGTTTACAGTTGCCATGGCCTTTTATTGCTGTGATGCTACAGCAGTACGTTCACTTTGGGAAAAAATTTGGGGGAAAGCCTTTTCCCAGACAACAAACTAATCCCCACCCGAGCCTGACTTTTTCCAGATAAAACCTGAAAAAAAATCTGTATTTTTAGCTAATGCCTTTTGAGTTCTTTTTAAAAAAAGAGGTCAAAAATAAAATTCCACTGCAAATATTGTTAAAAATATCACTGCCATCTAACTTTTTTTTTGCAGGATTTTGTCTTTGCCCCTCCTCCCAACACGCTCAAACTCTGGCACTTGGTGCTGAGAAGCAGAACAGATGTCTGGGGGAGAGCTGAGAGCGTGTGTGCCTGCAAGGAGTTAGGCAGCTGTGTGAGATACAAAGGGAATGAATTCAAAAAGGCAACCTCATATGATAAGGAAGAGTATGTGAAAGCTATACATATGCCATGAAGAGAGAAGAGTTGTTACTATGGCAGGTCATTTACAACTGCCCCAGTTGACCCAAAAGTCCAAGTACTCTGGTAAAACATTTACGGCTACTAACAACAGGACTATTAATTACCTGAGTATTTCAGTTTTAAAGACAGATTTAGAGACAGTTTGAAATAAAATGCATTGTTGTACTTTATTGTTTTTAACTAATTAAAGCAATTTTTTTCCTCAGGCGTCATCACAAACGTGCTGGTCTAGATCTCTGTGTGCATGGAGATGTCAGATCATGGCACAAGAAAGAGAATGATTTCCTCTACAAAGCCTCCTATCAGCCTGCAATAGCTACATGCATTTATAAACCTACTGCTGCAATATACAAGACACCATGAATATTTAATCAGAAAAATAATTTCCCCCTTCTTTGCAAAATTAGTATTTTGAACAATTTACTGTGTTCCTGGGTTACATGTGCCTCTCTGAGCAAAGAGAAGGCTCAGTATATAAGGCTTTCCTTTCCCAACCTCTGTGTGACGAGGTCCCATGGCTACTCCAGGGGATAGGGAAGTTGAGTCTCAGACTACGAAAAAAAATCAGTGCGTCACAATTTTCCTGATGCCAGAGGAAAGTTAGAGGACTCCGCAGGTGAGCAGACAGTATGGTACAGTCAATGGCATGGCTGAATGTTGAGGGTGATGTTTTATGCACTTTTCCCTGCCTTCGAGAGAGAGCTGGCAGCAACAGCAGGACAGCTGGACCTCGGGACTCCAGACCAGAATGCACAAAAGCCAACATCCAGGGCTCTGCAGCTCCAGGTAACATGAAAGAAAATGTCAAGCCCAGGGAACAAAGGAAAGTAAATCACATCAGATAGGTCCCAGCAAACACCAGATCTTTGCTTCCTGTGGGGCTGAGTGTGAACTTTTGAAGACATTTCCACTGCTGTTTATCATGTAAAAAGTGAAAATTTCTCTTGAGGTAGAAAGAAGCATCCAAAGGCATTAAAAAAAAAAGCGCCTTTTGAAAACTCCAATAAAATGGACACATAGTCTTATGCAAATGCCTTTTATCTGTAAGCATATGTTTCTACACATTTTCAATATTAGCTGTCCTAAGTTGGTATAAAATGGCATGTCCTGTGTGCTCACTGTTCACTACATAAGAACCACCAGTTTGCTAACGTGGCTTTTCAATAATTGTTGGTAGATTAAGCGACCAAAACAAGCAGCTAAGCCATGTGTTCATCAGACTGCTGCAAAGAACAGCACGGTTCCTCAAGGATTTCACTGAATTAATATAAGCTACAAGATGAGCTATACAGCCAAAGGGCAGTGACAAAACCCACACGCACACGGAGGTTAGGAATCCACGTGGCTGAGGGGTAGTGTGGGACGGCTGCCTGAAGCCTGAGACATGAAAAGTCAACATGACCCCCTTTCTTCCTACCGCTCCAGCCTACCAATCCCCTCCGAAGAAAATAAGCAGACCACTGGAGAGAATATGGCTACAGAGTGCTGAAATATACATATATATGTTTTAAATCTCTAAGGCGACCACTTCAAGCATGCAGGATAAGAAAGCCTTTGACTCCACAGCAAGCAGGGATGCCAGAGATGAATAAAACCAACATAGTACCAAGGTAGACATCAGGCAATTGATCTCTGAGTTTCAAGCCACAATAAATTATTTGACATCTGTGAATCTGCCAGGAAAGCTACTCATCTGGAAGATCCAGAGGAATGAGAGGGAGGAGGGAGAGAGTGTGCACGGGGTGAAATGGGACAGAGCTGCCCAGTCACAGAGGTGTGCTGGAAAGGAAAGAGCTGCAGAGAGGGGAGAAGGAGAAAGGCAGGGAGAAAGAGAGAGCTTCAGGCGGCTGATACCGAGAATAATGTGAGAAGAATCAATGTGGAAGCAAAGACCGCTTGAAAATGTTAAGGAGGAAGCCCGCTCTGGTATGTGAAATCTTGATTGTATGGTTGTTAAATCTGAGCCCGTCAGGAAAGATGAAACTGGTCAGAGCAGCCAGCACAGCATTCCTTGTGCTTGAGCCTCAAAAGGGACTCTTGAACCTAATTATGGTGCTTCGTCACCATTAACACAAAGGTGTAATTACGAAGAAAGCATGGAAAAATCTACAGATAAAATTCAAAAGAACAAATTCCAGTTGTTCCAGTGGAAGAAAATACAAATTATAACAAAGAAAAAAGAAACTCAGTCATCTAGTTCCCATGTATCTGTAGGTTTAAAAAAAGAAAACTTCAACAAAGGAAACATAAGACCATCCAGTCTCTCCCAGTAAATCTGTCATTTCCATAATATACAGAAACATCCCAGAGGAGGGGTAGCTAAGCAGATGATCAAGCCATAGGGATGGGGCAGGAAAAGACAGGGGCTGAACAAGGAGACAGGAACATGAGCAGAGTAACCTGAAGACGAACAACAGGAATTATCGTAAGTTATGAAGAACTGGAAGTTGGATAGTAAGACACTGATGTTATGAAGAAATAGTTCATAGTTTGGTTTATTTAGCAAGAATTCTTTAAAAAAAAAAAAGTGTTATTACAAAAAAAAAAAAAAAAGAAAAAAAAGCTTGTAAGAGTGAACCAAAAAGAAAAGAGAAAACTGAAAGACAGGAAGCCATGAAAAAGCTAAGTCCTCTTGATCAGAAACCTCCAGGTAGAGGGAGACCTCCCGGGAAATGGAAGAAGCACATTGCCAGGGATCATGATGAGAAGAAAGGACCTTTCTTTTCAGCAGAGCCGAGTTCTTTGGGGACAGATTTATGCTACTTACATGATTTTAGTCTTTCATTTAAACTGGAGGGAATATAGAAAAGGAGGAGCCTGAAAGAAATGTAAGAAAATTACTACAGGACAAGAACTGATGACATTATCAATAGAAATCGACACAATCAGCCATATATGTAAGGTTTAAAATTAAAAATAAGCTGTCTGCCACAGAAAGGTTCATGCTATCAAATGAAGAAATAGTTACTTTGCTTTCAAGTTCTTTGATAAGCTAAGCAGCTATCTGTGGCTTTTCACTGGAAAGAAACGTCTCTGGATGTCAAAGGACTAAACAGTGTAATTATACAGAAAAACACTGGCAGAAGTTAAAAAAAAAAAAACACAAAACACAACCCAAACTGAAATAAAAAGCAAAACCAGTTCCAGTTGTATTATTTTGTTTCAAGGAACTTCTTTTCAGAAACGATGAAAAGTGATAATGATCAGCAGCTATTTATGGTCTCAGCTGAAGCAAAAGATGACTGGACATTTGCTAAACATACACTTCTTCAGTTTATGCGTCAAATGAAGGATGAAGACATCTACGTTTCCTAAACTGTATCACTGAGAGGTTACTAAGAACAAAAAGCTCACAGGATGCCCACTATAACATAACAGTAATAACACCGACAACTCTTCAAAGGATTTCTCTCCCAATAATAACTATTTGGAAAAGTAGAAATCAAGCTTTGAAGCACTCCAGTTTTACACAAAAGCCTCACCAGGAGAATCTGATTAATGAACAATAGGCAAGGAAGCAGGTGCAGTATTAACCTTTCTGCTTTACCAGTTCCATCTCCCAAATTATCAGAGAGGATTGTACACAAAGGAATGAGATTATACATTTTATTCACATCCTTATCATTTATATCCCAAAATAGATCTAATGTTAATCTCTAACTCTCTAATGAAGTGAACAAAACCCGCAGAACCTGGCCCCATTAAATCATCACATCATGGCCCACTTTAAGTAAGTTGATAGTTGGGATGGATTCAAAAACTCAGAAATGAGAAAATTAATTCTTTGTGTTAGCAGGACAAAGGGGGTGGTGTGGTGGTGTCAGTAAAATGGGTTGTCACTAAAAAATAAAATAAGATAAAGGAATAGCTTAAGAATGCAATTTAAACAAATGCTACAGAGAACAAGGTTTCAGGAAATTCATAGATCACATGCTCAAAGAGATCTAAATAAAAATTAACTAATAGGAAAGTAAACTGAATATGGGCCACTGAAAGAGCAGCAATTGAGTGCACAGATATACAAAATACCTGTTTTACAAAAAAGGGGGTAAAATATCCGCTCATAAATCAAAGGGAATTAAAGAGCAGCACGTTATTCCACTAGTTAACAGCTACCAACAAAAGACAGTTACGCACTTTAGCAAGCCATGTGCTCCTTTTATTAATTATTGTAAAAATCTCTGTATCTCTGATACGCTAAGCTCTGTAGTTACTACCAATACCTGGAAGCAGCAGGTTTGCCAAAGACAAGAAACTGGTAAGGAAATAATAGACTGAAAAAAATAGCAGAACAACTTCTAAAGGCAATAGCAAATGTAAAAACTGGCAAGGCTCCAGGAGTGCTGCCTTTCGAATGTGATTTTATGAAGTGTGTAAAGTGGTACTAGATTTTCCTTGAGGGATATGGTTAACGGTATTTTGTCAGAGGAAGAGCCTATCCTGTCTGTAGAAGCAGTTGTCTTTGTGTTCTCCCTAAAACAAGAAATGCCCTTACCCTACACAACTGGCATAGTTACGTCTCATTTGCTGAAGATCACTAGATGTCAAGTGATCTTTGAAGAGAACAGCAAAAGATTACAGACTTATTTTTTCTGTTCTCAATTGATGGATGTTTAGCTGCTGAACTTGATGTATATGAGCCCCATTCTTTCAAGGGACCACTTTTCCTCATGCTGGTCAAAAAACATATGCTTCAGTCAATGGCACTGGTTTTTCCCTTTTTGATTTATTAAAGGAAACGAACAGCAATGTATTTATTGACTCTTCTACTTATAACAGTTTCTGTAAAGTCTTTTGAGTAAACAATATGGCATTGTGAATTTATTACAGGAAGAAAACTCACAGAAGCACAACTAAGACTATTGTCTTAGTGTTCACAAAACTATTTCCTAATATCAACATTCAATGATGAATGAATTGTCTAATATGAATTAATATCAAAATATTATGCTGTGCGTGAATAGACAGGTACACACTTGGCCAAAAGTTACCCCTTCAGAAAACATCACATGTCAAACAGGTAATAAATGCTATCAAATGCCTGGAAAACAAGAAAAGCTGTAAAATGGCCTTCAGCAAATGCCAAGCAGATCTGGGATCCCGAGGGAAGTAAGCAATTCCCAGGCTATGGAAAACACAGTGATTCGCCAATGATATCTTCCCTCTTTTTAACTCTTGGGGTTGTTTTTTTTTCTTTCTGTGATTATTCCAGAAAGAATAACTGTGGCAGGAATGCAGAGAGCATCTTTACAGTTTGCCATGAACTAAGAAACAGTAGCAGAGTGTGAATGTCAATGCTTTGTACAGATCCACCAGCCAACTAGCTCTTCCACGTATGTGAAAAAGCCAGGCAGCTGAAAGCTCTCGTAGATGGAAGCTGCCTCATTAGTCTAATGAAACATAAACCCCTCCACAAATAAGAAAGTTGTGGCAGCCCACCACAAATTATTCTGTACAAATATTCTCTAGGAGGATTCAAAGATGAGTTCGGGACAGACCAGAAGGTGTTTTCTTCCCTGTCCTAATGGCACAATGCAATTAACTGTAGGCTTTATCACAGACCTGGAAGTTTGCAAGATCAGGGAAGACAATTTATGCATATAGTAGACCAGCTATTTACCAAAGGATCATTTCTAATCATTGCTTTGAGCACAAAATCAGCTTTACCTGCCACTTTATCCTGTGGCTCCAAAACCCTCAAGTTAAGGATGGTGTTTCTCAAATCTTTCTTTGTTTTTATGTTGCTCAATTTTTAAATAAAAATTCTGCTTTATTTGCTTATGTTCAACTAAGAAACAAACACTTCGACTAACTTGTGTTAATCATTCCATATGATCTGAGATAACAAGTCTAATAAAGAAATATAGGTCACAGTGATAAAAAAAAATAAGTCACAGTGAAGGCAGGGAAAAAACTGAACAGACCACCAACAGCAGGAGAGTGGTCTCTCCAGCACAGAGATGCTTACCAAGAATTGCCTACCATATAATAGAAGATTTTCAGTCCATACCTGTTCCTGAAAAAAACTCTAGATTCTGATGACCTAAACATTGTCAATGTGTGTTATATTTGTTAAACAATCTCTGCCCTCAAAAGCCAAATGCATGACTTTGAGATTTCATCAATGAAGTCTTTTTATTTTGAAATAATGTTTCACTTGTAAATTTTCCTCAATTTAATTCAAAGCAAATAAAACAACTAAAAATGTTCTGGGGAAAATAAACTTTGCTTGTTGATTTAAAAATAAATGAACTTGCACCAAACAAAAGAGAGTCAAACCTAAATAGATGTTCTTTTTTTCCATTTTTTTTAATTTCTGAGAGAATAGAGAAATTATTCACATACTCTATTTCCAAGATATTTTAAGTCAGCAAGATTTATATACACATATAAAAAGATATATTTTAATATGGTATGCATATATGCATAGAATGTAGTTAAATACTGGAAAGTAAGCAAGGTACATTTTTTACATGATAGATCTGGACAAATGTTAAAAGATTACTGGGGCGTGATCTAATAAGCAAATATTAAGAATAGCATGATTTTTTTAAATGGCATTTTTATCTTTGTTAAAAAGACTCCCACATATGTAAAGAAGGATTGTCATTTTCTTTGCCAGTACATACAAGACTCCAGATGGCTTGTTATTGCTGAAAGGAAAAAATGGCCCAAACAAGTAGACCAGTTCAAGAAATATGGGAGCTTCTTTAATGGGACACATTAACCCCTCAAGTATGTTCCCACTGGGCACAGACTAAACAGCTATTTAAATATATTTGTATTTTTATAATTCCATCGACGTTGATATGACCTCTACCTTAGAATATATATTTGTCCAACCTATGGGTAAATTAAATGTTTTGTAGACATATCAGGTTTGATAAACACGAGTCAGTTGTTTCACTCAATTCAGTATAAAACATGGTCGTTGGTTTGGGAAAAGAGGCTAATGATAATAATACATTTCACCTTATTAAACAGGAAAATATTGTATATTGATATAATTGAAATCTGTGACACAAACAAGCAAAAATATCACTTTTGTAATCAACCTTAATTATGTTATTTACAAGGCTGTGAGTTGAAAATCCATTCAAGCTCCCTAGATGAATAAAATAAATGCTCATTAAAAAAAAAAAAAAAGGAAATTCATACAGCGTCTAAGGAAGGGAAGAGGATGAGCTCCCATCCATCTCTCACAAGGGGACTGGTACCAATCTCTGGAATGTGAGTCATAGGCTCCCTTCTGGGATACCACATTCGTGCTCGCTTGAGGCAAGGATGGACTGGGAATAGTCTGAGAAAGACAAACTGGTCCAACAGCAGCACAGCTGTAACTGCTGCAAATATAGCTGAGTGCTACGATGACCTCCATCGTTCATGGGGATAAAAGGAAAACCAGAAAGGAATGTCCTGCCAAGTCGCTGAAATTGTTGCCTTCAAAAGTCATGCTCACAAGACAAATACTTAAGTTCTCAGTCACCAGTAGTTAGTCAAAACACACAGCGTTATAGGAATGTCACTGTGAAACCCAGTACTATGGCAGTGGGTATAAAAAAAAACAGTAAGTTCCCAGAGCTTCATCTGAAACTAGATTTAAAAAAAAAAAAACAAACCAACAACCAAACAACCAAAAAACCCAATAACCAGCGCACAATAAATGACTCTTTTATGGGTAGTCAATACTCGGAGTAAAGAGCCAAAGACATGCCAAGATTTAAGCCACTTAAATCAATATTTTTTGTCACTGATTTAAACCAGGAGAATCTTTAAAACTCAAAAGCAAGTCTAATTGATGAAGTATTCAAAAGCAAAGAAAAATCAAACAGTTTATTTATTAATGACTTCAAAGTGCCAGTTATAAAGTGAATCACTGTATCTTGCTTTAGCACTGGGCAATAACAGTGCTAAGGTTATCCACTTGCTACTTCTGTGCAACCTTCATAATGAAAAGAGCCTATTTTTGCATAAACAACTTAGTTGTTTCACAAAGCTGCTCAACTGAAAGAGTGCTTCATGAATATCTGTCCTTTTCCCTATCCTTAAGTCCCTTTCCTTACAAATACATGCATACATACATATATATATATATATATATATATATAAGCTCCCTGGCCAGTTTCAACATTTGAAGAGATAACAGGGAGGCCCGATGTTTCAAGTTCACACAAGTTTCATGGAGCCACAGCCTAACTAAAGGGGCAAGGCTGTGGTTCCACCACAGGAAAAGCTTTGGCGTGAACCCACCAGTGACCGATTCCCGGTGGGGCCGGCAGCAGACGCACGCTGGTCACTCAGCAGCTCACAGCCAGCCACGCCACGGGCTCTCCTCTGCTCACAGTGAGCATCACGAGAGAGCAAAGGGAGAGGAGGAGGCTCTGGAAATGATCCAACACAATCATGAAAAAAGCCCCCGTGTTCGGAGGAACTCCCTCCAAAAGGCGCTTTAAGCAGACATAGGATACCCACGATTTTTTCCCAGCTGCTCCAGGAGCTTTTTTGCTCATACACAATCCCTCTGCTTTTAACAGAGTTTCACATGCATAACTGGATGTGGAACGTGGCCCTATGTTACAAAAACAAGACAGCACCTGTGCTAAGCTGAAGGATTTGATGCTGCCCCTACCTTCCCACCTTTGGCTTGGGACCGCAAAGTGGTCCATTTGCTCATTTGCAGGAAAAAAGTAAAGCTCAAGAGAAGGTAATTGCTGACTTATAAAGAGAAGGTAATTGCTGACTTATAGCAGACCCTCCAGACATGTACTGAGGAATAGGTTACTATTAAAAAAAAAAAAAAAAAAGCATTGCTGTAGTTTTGGTAGTATTTACATCAATAACTGGAAAAGGGCATTATCAGCACATTAATAACAACCATAGATGTCACTCAATTGGAAAGACTGCGGGCATTATAAAGGAGAAGAGCTCAAATATGAGCAGGAAGATGACAACGTGAAAAAAAAAAAACCAACACAGAGAAGAAATGTATGCTGATACAACGAGGGAAAGCCAATTCTCAATAGTGAGTCAAATCCTGAAGGCACTGATGATACAAAAGACTTGGGGATGACAGAAGGCTGCAAATCAGAGGCTGAAAATTTATACTTCAGAGCAGAAGAGGAAGCAGCCTTGTTCACATAACTGTATCCTGTTTCATATTTGGATCTGGACATTCCATAACCACATGAAAAAAAAAAAAAAAAAAGAAAAAGCTGCAGTTCATTGAGAGGAGAGTGGAAAAACTACTAACTGAGAAAATTATACAAAGACAGAGGTGGAGCTTAGCTGGTAATAAATGAGGCAGTATTCGGAAAAGGCTGCTGATGTCGGAGGGAAACAGGAAAAAGGAGAGAAACTAGGATGCCACAGGCGTGGCTGGCTGATGCAAGGGTGACTTAACTACATGAAAAGGGAAGCAATTAAAGCTGAATTTCTGTCCCCAAAACCTGTTTGGGCTATCTCTCAGGCTGAATGACATTCTCCAGAAGCGGCAGTGGCTCTGACATTTCCACGTAGAAAGATTGCATAAAGCTTCCTGGAAGCTGTATAAGAAATACACTGAAGTCAGCCCAGACGCTCAGCACTGCCAATGCCAGATCAGGTCTAAAACAGAATTTAGACACTAAGTACCTCTTTTATAGGCAATTCCACCTTGCAAAGTTTGCTTTCATTCCAAACTGACCCAAAATGTCAAATTTTGAAACAATTTAGTGTGTGAACATGTGGGAGTGTGGGTGTTTGTGTATGTTTTAACATTTTCTGTCGATTCAAAAAAGTTATTTTTCTACACTTAAATTTTCACACAGACTTCAACTTGCTGGTTTTATATTCTATTATGTATAATGTATCTCAAAGTGAAAATATTTCTTTGCAATGGAAAACCAAAATGCTACAATTTTACAATCTTATGAAGGCAGTATGAACAGTCCTTGAAGTCTTTCACTTAATTTTTTAATAAGTAAATCAACACATTCCCACATGACATTTAGATATTGACATTCAGAAAAAAAAATTGAAAAATTTATATCCGCTTTTCTATAGACTTACTTTGTAATGGAAAGGAACCAGGGTCGAATGAACTAATGAGGTCTTTTTGATCTCCGGTTTCCGAGTCTTTGAACATTTTCTGTCTCTTTTCCATTTTTACAAAAGCCCTGGCATTATCTTTATTGAAGTTAGGGAGAGGAGGAATGTTTTAGAGATTTTTTTTACTTAGTCAATGAGTAAGTTAACTTGGTAAGAGAAAAAGGAGGTCATATAGTATTCAAAAAGATACGATACTTGTTTTCTTTTTTCCCCTCCAGTGCTCTGTATTGAAATCTGAAAAGCCCCGTTTCAGATTCTGCACTTTGCTATTGCACACGTAATAATAGGACACACTGGCCTTTGATACAATTCTCTTCAGGGAACAAAAGCTTCCATTGGCACAACTACAGCCACTGCTTGTTGTAGGTTACACATGTCTTTCCAGTCAAGCATGATTAATAACTGTTAAAAAAAATGCTCATGACCCATGGCAAGTATTCTTTCAACTATAATACCAGCATTATGGGCTCCGAATCTCAGTAATTTTAAAATGTGCTTCTACAATGGAACTATAATTTAATTACTTTTTCTGCAGCCTGTTCCATTTTGTTTCATCACTTTGATTGCACCATGCGCTTGGCAGCTTATGGAAGACTGCATCTGCCTCCAGGATTATTTCACTGGGCTCTTTCGACATCTGTTTCTGAAAATGACTTTATTTGCAGTGGCATAAAGAATAATCAGAGACTTGTTTAATCCAGATAAATTGGAAAAGAGAGAGACACAGAGACAGAACTGGAGGGAGGGAAGAGACGGGGGAAAAAAGAGAAAGCAAATCTATGCTGTATGCTGCAGAAGACATAAAAATAATCGTCCTGTTCCTGTGCTTCAGAAAGTGCTGTTATCTGATGGATGATACGATACGTGAATAGATGAGTCACTAAGTCAGTTCCTTTTAACATTTGAGTGGAGTTCATAGATGCAATACATAAGACATTCTAGCTAAAGCTTCATGTTGTGCTGGATCGGTTTAATATAATTTTCACGAACTACATTTGCAACCTCAGCCCTTGAGAATCACAAAGCAGTCTGAAATGTTCTATAGCAGTTGACAAAAGTCCTTATAATAAACGAGCTAAACCCAGGCTCCAGCATGACCTGACATCCTTCCAAACGTGACTACAGCCAGCACCTGTTGCAGAGTGCCGTAGCACGGACTGCCGAGCACACACATCCACAGTGTGGAATGCCGAGCACACAGTTTAGCAGTCACCCTGATGGATAACTTCCCACATATTAGCAGACGTGAACTGAGTCACCTGGGTATCAGACGAGCAAGTGCATGGTGTCTATAACGTGCCCGTGCCGGGATCAGCTTGGATTCGCCACAATGGAAATCACCATTGGCGAATGGCATTTATTTTTGTGTTATGGGTGGGTTTGTTGGTTTGTTAACCCGCAAACCCGCAAATCATCATAAGCATTTAAAGACGTTCTCTCTAACAGACCACAGGTGTTGGCCAGGTTTTGTTTTGTTCTTTATTCTTTTTGTTAGTTTTTTGCAGGGGGTGAACAGGTATTTGTCAAGAAGCACCCACTGCCTCAATAAGGAGGTGCTGCAGGAAGGCACCTCCGGCAGCAGAAGAGTAACAACTGCACAAGCCATACAATGTGGCTTTAGGGACCAGGGCCACTAAAATTCAAAGCAGCAGCGTGGGCAGACCATAACGATAACGAGCAAAACAATCCCCAACACAGTCTCACTTTTGAGAATTTAAAATCTTGGTTGTTTTGTTGCTCCTTTCCTTTTGGAGATTTTTTCCTGGGTTATTTGCTGGTCTTCTGGGCTCTATTGCTGTAGCAAGCATGTCATGGACAGTCACACTGAACGGATTGTTCAGCTGGTTTGGACAGATGTATTTTTCTAGGAATTACTTAAATACAATCCAAAAGGAGGCCATGCAGTTCTCAGAATAATAATGAAGAAAAATAATTGTCCCCGAAAGTAAGGGGTATCCCGCAAACACACAAATAGCTGAACCTAAACAACTTGGTAGTAGCCCGATTCCCATAGTCGTGTAGCCTTAATTAGCTGTCACAAGCATTTGGGCTTTCCTTTCCCATATGCTCACAATGACTCTTGCCCCAGTCAAAAGCAGTCTCGGCTTCCTTCTGGGACTTCATCCATCCAGGGCATGTAACTCCCTGCACCCCCGAAGGCATGCTCTTAGGGGTGCCCGTGCACCATGCTGCTGTCCCTGTGGGAAGGCCACAAAAAGGAAAGAAAAAAAAAAAAAATTCTCCTTTTCTGTATTTCACCACCTCACCTTTTCTGAGCAAAACACAGCAGGTGAGCTAGGGACGTTGCAAAGCTCAAAGCTTCCACATTGCTGATCTACTTACAGGCAATGCAAGAAGCAAAACTCCTCTGGCAACCTGCGTATCTAGTAACTTGGCAAGCTTGACAGACTGCACTTGGAAGCCTGGTTATTTTCATATAAGACATAATCCCAAAAGCAAACATCTCAAACTTTTGGAAGGAAACACGGAGCAAAACAAAGATGCACAACAAACAAAAAGGCAGAGAGTCATCAGTGTAGAGTATTTTGCTGAAGAACTATCTGAAGCCCAGGAGAACAAGGTTCTCTGCCTTCCTTCCTAACCAACACCCCGATCTCTCTTTGATATCTGAAGAAGAGGTGAAGATTTGATAGAAGATATCGCCTATTCACAGAACTTTTCTATTTGCCTAAAACAGGTGGGGAATCTGCCCTGAAGAGACAGAAGAGAGATATGTTCTAGTGGCAGAGCATGCCTGTGAAAAATCCTATTATTAACAATTATTTTCCTTTTTTCTTTCTTTCTTTTTTTTTTTTATTTAGATAAATTCACTTCCTCCCCTCATTTTCCACCTCACAAGCGTGGGCCGTAACACAGCAGTTGCGCAGGGCCAACGGCCATGCAAAGAAATTACTCATTGCTGTTCTAAAGTTTCAAAGTAAACTGTACACAGCAGAAAACATGCAGAGGGCTATTATAATTTGACAAGGCTTTGTTGTCTTACCAAAGAACAAAAGCCGTCATGCTTAATTAGAAATTCTCCCTGAAGAATTTGTAAGAATGTATTGCTCAACAGCCAAGGTGAAAACAGGCTTCCTTCTGAAGCATCAGCTAGTGACCGCTCCTGGACAATGGACAGACAGATGTCTGTGCTGTACTGCTGGTCGGATGTGGCTCAGAAGCACCTCCATCCCCAGCATGATTCATAAAAAGCATCCTTAAAGACAGCGTGAGTGTTTGAACATTTACCTCCGCTTAGTCTCATGACTTTGGGATGAAGATATCAGACCGTAGGTAGCAACTGAAGAGACAGAAGACAACATAACGCCCTAAGCACTGATAGTGAAATCAGTTTGTAAGGTCAGGGTCAAGACAGGGCAGGGCAGCATGGGGGAAGTGGCTCTTTTCGCAGTTTACTTAAGAAAACAACACAGTTAAAAGGTTTTTGCCTGTGCTGATGCTAATTTGGATGCTGGTGGTAGCACCTCCTCGGATGTTCAGAGGTTGAGCATGTGCTTCTGAGCTAGTGTTGGATGGAGCCTCCTGCCAGCAGGACTCAGAGAGGGAAGGCTGAATGAGGGAAGAGTGGAAGCTGCACCCCGACACCAAGGGAGCAGAGGGTCGTGTGGAGCTGACTTATTTTCCTACCAGAGATGACCAGAGAAGCCAGAGGAGAAAGGGTGAAGAGGCGACACTGAGTCAGAGAAGGACACTTTTGCCCTCACTTGAGGAGGGACACAAGGTGCCCGATGCTGCAGAAAGCAGAGGACTCAGCAGACAGCTAACATGACTTGTCATAAAACTATTTTTTTTTCCTCAAGGAGGAGACGAAGAAAGAGAAAGGGAAAATCAGTGGAGATGGACTGACAGGAGGGAAGAGTTAAGCCAAACCTGTACTGAGAGTGTGGGATTGCATCAGCCAAGATCAATATTAACAATGAAGTAGACATACAAGTTGGGGAAAAAAAAAAAGGTTGAAAAAGCATCAGGGTGGGTGCTCCTGGCAAGGGCACTCCTGTTCAGAGCCCTGGAGACAGGGTATAGGTATGGTCATGTTTGATTTGCGCGCACTTGAGAGAGGCAGTGTGAGGATAATGTGTCTGTCCTCTTAAAAGCCATTTTTTAAGTGGTAAACCCCACGTTTTGAGTAAATTTGAATAACCAGCTTGGAATCTAGCTATTTGAGCTTCAGACAGAAAATTTCGGCATTCATCCACAGAAGCAATATGGATGGTCTTCTTATGGTCGTCTGCCACCATAAGACCACTGCTTTGCATTTAAAACCGAAGCTCCCCCAAGCTGGTAACAGCCACCCCCTGCCAATTTATTTTCAACTATCTGCAACAGAGTTAAATTCACTGTTATGGCTTCAGCTGTACAGAAATGGTTTTACCTAATATTTCTGCACAATTGTGGGTCAGACTGGGCCATGCAGAATCTTTCAGCAGAACTGTTGGACTGTGATTATCAAAGTGCTTATGTGGGTCGTTTGCATCTCTATTTTTTGCCTTCATTTAAGAAAATACAAGAATGCAAATTAAGAGGAGGTGACCACTCTACTGTAGTAATTCAAGTTGAGACTTTCCTCCAAAAAAGATTAAGAATTAATTCCCTTCCCCAGTGAGGACTGCCAACCATGTGACAAGACCCAGACCAAAGCTCTCCTTCTCCGCAGGCTCAACCACAAGCGCATGAGACCCTGTCTCAGGAAGCGGCAAGAAGAACAGTTCATACTCCGAGACATTTCCACTGAGCTCCAGCAGTAAGAGAAATTCAGTTTATGCAAAAGCACAACCTGCCTTTTACCCACCACCCTATCTTACGCAGAGTGCAAAACCCTTTTCTGAGGACACTTTACAGGCTATGCTGGTAACAGGGAGTAGATCCTCCAAAAGTGAAAACAATGTATGACAATAGAAACAGCAGAGATGCCTACTAAGTGTCTAGGTGCTGGCAGGACCTCACATGTTTATGTGCAGCTGACTATATAACTGGACGATTTGGGGCCCTTAATCCAAGCACATGGAGGATCCCAGAATCTGCCCAGTGTGGAAACAGCTGCAGTTGAACCACCATGCCACCAAATCTTGTTACCACGAAAAAAAATGATGTCTGAAGTCATGCTATCATAAAAAAAAAAGATCAAAAGTGTTGGACAGTTATTCCCCGGCAGTTACCCACAGAGACTGTCTGAGGCTGTCTGGAGTCAACTAGTTACACTCAACGATGCATCTGAAGAGCTAACCGGCCCAACAGAGTTGCTTTTAGGTCACCAAAGAAGGAGGACCACACTATAGTGTATGAGCTGTTCCTTCCCCCCTTCCCCTTGACGTGCTCCATACAAACTAACTATTTTTCTTGCAGCATTTAAGGAAATCTACTTACAAATTGCTTTTTGATGCTCCATCTCTCAACTATGTAATTGATTTTCATCTACAATTTATATATACATCCTTGAAGTGAAATCAATTAAGAGCGGCTGAAATGAAAATGGCCCCTGTTTGTAATGGGCAGATCTAGTTCCCGTCTGTAGCTATCCTCCACCTCAACAGGGCAAGCGATAAGATACAGAAGGAGAATAATCTGTGTGGGAGGCTTCGCTGTGCTCTGCGTAACTAACCGCTGTTCAATATGTGCGACACTCAGCACTGTGCGCCCTCGCGTCCACACACATACTTACATATAAAACCAATGTGCACTGGGAACAGGGTTGATATATTTTCTATAAACTGGGATATGACACCAAAACATTGCCAGGAGGAAATAGTCTGCATTAATGTATAAAACAAATAAAGACTTTCCCAGAGTGCAACAACTCTGAGCCTGTTTAATACTGAGTTCATGAGTGGGATCTTCATCTTCCAGATCTAAATCTCCAAATTGCTATCATAAAGATGAAGCTCTGTCTTTGCAACAGCATTCAGTCAAGCTATCTAGAGTCTTCCCAACCTGTACGGTAATATAAAATAAAGATAATTGAGGGATTGGCCATGCAATATTCATATACATATATATATATTCATTCTGATGGAGTCCTACATGCATAAACATGCCTGTGTTCGCCCCAATGCTCCCTCAGCACTCACAGATAATATTCTGATCACACAGAATGCAGCAGCAACCACTGTTTTATCACACAGTCGTTCTGTACACAAATGTCAGATTATATATTGTTCTTGCCAATGCAAATGTCAGTTTGGATTGTTCACAGGCTACAGACGTGCCCCCGGTTACCCTGGGTCCCCTGCGGAGCCGAGGCATGAATTCTCAGCACCTCGCAGGATGAAAACCTTTGCCACAGCGATAGGCAAGGGTACCTTGGTCCTGCCTTTCTGGCATGAAGGAGGCCCAAATAAAATGTGATGTCCGTGCACTTCTGACCCCTAAAATGCAGCATCACACAAAAGCAGGGCAGGACAACTTCTGTGGAAATATAAAATTAATGATCCAGCTTCTCTGATCTGTGAGCACGGGGGAAGGGGGAGTGGAAGGTCACAGGTGGGGCTCTTCTGGGCACAAACCAGACCTTCAAGGAGGGAGGTCAGGCATCTAAAAACCAGGGAAAGGGGAACAGCACAGCGTTTGGTGGGTGACTTCTACAGATAATCACTCCTTTACTGTTTCTACAGCAACCTGTTGATTATAAAAGGCTGCTGGTGCATGCCTGTAAGATAAGAGGGGGAAAGAGAGGGCATTTTAGGAAAAGAAAATACCAGACATACATGGCGTGTTAAATGTTTCTTTCTGTTTCCCTGGACTCCCCTGTGCTCTAAATAGGAAACGTGGTGAACCACTCTGAAAGATTTCCTGGGCTTTACCAATAGCCTCCAAATGGCTCTACTTCACAATTTCTCATCGTTACACATTTGGTTAATGGCAAAATTGAGGAAAAAAGATGTAGACAGCCTGAAAATGTTGAACCTAATCCTTTTGTGTTTTTTTATTTTTTTTTATTTTTTGTGTGTTGAAGTCTGAGGAACATAAATTCTGTTGAAGTATTAGCACCTCGGAGAAGAATTACACAGGTAATTTGTTATTATTGCTAGCTGAATAAAACCCCCCAAAACCTGCAACAACACATCATTGCCTCCCAGAGTATTTCTTCAAAGATGAAGCTTCGAATGCTACATAAAGCCTAAGGCATCGTGTTTTATATGAGGTGTGTATGTGTTGATGGAGGGATATCTATGATGATATCTCCCCAAGCCCTCCGCAAACTAATAGTGCCTCTCCTCCCTCCGAGCCACGCTGCCTGCTTCCTTCCCTGCATCAGGTCTCCGCCAGCTAGTTCGAGACTCAACCCAAATATTCTGAACTTCTGCATGCTATTTTGTTAAGAATTCCTAAATGAGAAACTAGTCTAAAAGTCCCATTTCTGTTACCTAAACACTTGTCAAATGTCGTCCATTCCCAGACATTTCTGCTACTAAAAACCAGTGGACGTCAGCTCTCCCGGGAGTACAGATGACCGAGATAACCACAGTACTGAAATGTTACTGGACTCTAATAGTGCTTGAGAAGACTAGCAAAAAATAATGATGGCAAAACAAAAAAAAAGAGTTGCAAGTATGAAATGCAAAGATGACTAAATACTTAAGCAGTACCTTTCAGGTCATGCAAACACATAATGCAAGTCGTTCCCTTTCTAGTCCATGAATCACAGAAGTACAGAAGCTGATGGAGAGGAATAGTTACAGCTACGTGTTCCCTTCATTCACCCACCCACCCCCACCCCCGTTGCTGACATCCAGTGCGTCTGAAAACGACTGTTTTGCCATCCAGCTTTTGGAAATATTTCATGCAAAACTCAGTGGGTCTTACCTCCTCTTTACTGACGGACTATTACCACAACCCGGCTTGACTTTACATGCGGACTGAGTACACTAACAGCTGCACTCTTTCATAAAATGAGATATGGAGTTATTAATTTTGCCACCAAAGTCATTAGACCAGAGTTTCTTACTCGTGGCCATGAAATTCCTTTCAGATGACATACTTAAAAAAAAAAAATAATTAAGAATCCATGGAGGGGAGGATAAAATGACTCATATATTTTAGCAAAACATAGACTTGCAACTCCAAGACACGTAGGTTTGGTAGGAAGCAAATTTGTACACAGCCTATTATAAAAGGCATCTTGTTGGTCTCTCCCACAAATGCATAAGTAACTGATAGGCCACTTGAAAACCTTTCATGAGAACAGCTTTTTCATTGAAAACTGAGTTGTTCTAGTTTTGGGGGTTTTTTTTGTTTGTTTGTTTGTTTTTTAATTTTAAACAAAGTGTTTTATTTTTTACATGAAGGACATTCCAAATTCCACTTTCCAACTTTAATCACAAAATAAATTTGCAGCACGTATTAGAACAACAATGGCTCTTCACAGGAAGAAGCCTTTGCTGGATGAACTGGCAGCTAGCGGACACTGTGTAGCTGCTGCAATACCAAAGCGTGAACCCACTGGCCAGGCTCCCTCCCTTTCCCCTTTTCAGATCATGCCCAAAGCAGTGGCGCTCTGAGCTTTGAGAGAGAACTCCCTTTCCTCATCCCATTCTCCCTTGCTCGAACGCGAATGCATTCCTCTGGACTGTGACCAGGAACGAGGACTTCTGTCTTGGTGTCTCTGCTGTCCGTGGTCCACCCACTCCAAAGAGGAGCAGCTCAGCATGAGCAACCAAACGCAAGTATAGAGGGACGGCTGTAGCAAAAATGCTAGCGATGCCCCAAGAGAGGTGTGAAGCCCTACACTGACAGCACACGCACTACAGAAAATGGCAGAGTTACCCCTGACATCCAGGTTCTGATGGGTGAAAGTCCCCGTGCCCAGTATTTCCTATTGGGTAGGTGCCTCTGGTGGGTGCGGCCAAAATATACAGAGAAACTGAGTCCAAGGTCTCAGGTGCCATTGAAACCATCTGAATTCAATCACCTGTGCCATTTCCTACACCGCAGCCGTCTCCCAGCTCCTGCAGGAACGCTGGCCAAGCACAGCCTCGCTATTTAAACCTATACATCCCGCGACTGCAGCCTCAAGACTCACAAACTTCCAGCCCTGCTCTCACTGTCAGAAACGGTGCTACAAATTCTCCAGACAGTAACATCCCGTGGACTACCTGTGGACTTACCCGGCTCAGAGCAAGGGGGCAAAAGCCCCCCCCTACTCATCGCAGGTAGGTAATACTTGTTACAGCCATGCAGGACCAAAGCAGATGGAAACGGCACCTAGTTCTATTTGTGGGCTTAACTGTGAGAGCGTTACTCTGCACAACAGGCCTTCTAGTAAGGGCTAACTAGATCCATACTACAAGTTTCTGCCAGCATAGGCTATGACGGGACAAGAAGCTGTAATTTTTGGGTGCTAAAGCTCTGCCGATACAACCTTCCAGGCCAATATATGGTCAAAACCACGTACCTACCAGAAGTAGTTTACTGTGTTTGGAGACGGAGCACAAGATAGAATGTGTTCACTTGCTAGCCCAAGCTGTAAACACACAAGGGGTTGTACGGTACTGCGGGTTTACAAAGCCGTGCCAGTGTTTACATCACCTGAGCACAAGCCCTTAATTTCACTGGGATGGTCAAAGCGATTGCAGGTATACAGGACTGGGCCTTACCCTTGTGCTGGTAACACTGCCTTGAACTCTGCAAGCTGAGCAGCCATTTACATCTTTAGTAGATGAAAAGCGTTGGCTTCATTTGAGTTTGCTTTTCAAACAAATTTAATTTGGAAGATTTTGTGTCTCTTTTGTTCCTGGTATGTAAAAAGCTAATCCACTTATTTTGGTACGCGTCCCTGCTTTAAGGTGCTTTATGACTGCATGCTTTCTGTGACAGATTTACAATTTATCATATACTGGCACTGAAGGAGATTAAATCCAAAATCTTGCAATACTGTGGCAGTTAAGTGATCACTGCGAACACCGGAACTCATTCAACCACTGCTTGTCAACAGTTTGATAAATACAATGTTTTTATCCTGCTGGTAAATTGTCTGTAAAGAAAATAAAGTTTTTGTAAGTGCATTTGCCATTCTCAGGTGTACTAGGATTGATTTATCTGGCTACAGGTTTATCCCGAACTGTTCACAGTGAATAACAAATTGACTGGACAACATACTGCATTTTGTATTCAAGGACAGTTGTGCATGCAACAAACGTGGTTTATACCAGCATAGGGCAATCTGGCTCAAATTAATATCACAAAATAAACCTGATTTATAAGTAACCTGATTTATAAGTACCTTGAAAAGGTACTGATAGAGCCACATAAAACCAATTTCTAATTCAACAGTTTATTTAGAGGTCATTAGTTTCTGACTCTTTGGTGTAAGTAGCCTTTCTAAACACCGATGGCTCTTCAAATGTGTGCATGAAGCCGAAATAAAATTTCTGCGGCCGTAAAGAAATAATTTCAAATTAATCAAACATTCTCCCTCTGTCTATGTGCGTATGCATTAAGAACTGTAAGTGACCCTGAGCACGTTCAGCTCAGACTTCCAAGCTCCTGGTACCACAGCGGGCAAGTCTATGTGCCCACTGCACATCTGTATCTCCAGCATACATGCTATTACATTCACACCCTTAGCAGCCCCCTAGGTAACCTGACAGATAATGAGCAACATTTCATTAGAAGATGTTGGAACTGTTTTGTTTCCATAAAATATTTAGGCAGTGGCAGATAACGCTATTTCTGACAATTCTCCCGCCTCTTTGTTTCATTAGGAAATTCCCAAGAAAGTGCTGCCACATCAGAACAGCGGCACTGCACACCCTCACCCTGTAAAAATAAAAGCAGAGTTACAGAAACATTTTATGTGATGTCAAATGCAGCATAAGAAGTCTTCATCCTTTTTTTCTTTATATTTGCTTCTTTCCTGCAGCCCTGTATCCCCTCAGACATGCTGATGCAACCGTAAACTGAATAAAACTGTACTGAAGTGACTTGACTTGAAAAACAAACCAAACCAAAAAAATAAACCCCAAATATGGATCTGTTTTATAGCACTACCCTGCAAATAATAATCTGGCACGATACGGAAGTGGGTGAACAACAGTGCAGGAATGGTGACTTATTAAACTGGTTTTGCTGACTGAGAAAATGTTTGTGTAACCATACCTGGCTGTACAAACTGGATGGTACTGAAGAATCAGATGTTACATTTTTTTCCAGGCAGTTTTGCCCATCTCTAGTTGGCCAGGGATAAAAATTTCTGCTGTTTCTCAGGGACCACATGACAACTTGGTATCTGTCTGTAATTCCTTGCTGCTTCTCAATCATGCTGTCTCCATTCCAGGAGGGGACATGTTCGTGGAGCTGAATTTCTCAGCAATGCGCAGTGTAACTGCCTTTGTGTTAGTAAAACAAGAAGAGGGGTCATTTCTTACTATTGCTGCCTTCATTGGTCTTAGAGCTGCAGTGCTGGTAGTTAACCAAACTGGAAAGATGTGTCAAATCGAGAAGTTAAATTAACCTGTGAAGCTAAATTAACCTGTGAATTTTCTTCAACAATTTACACATCAAATCACAGGTGTGATCTTTTTCTTTTGAAAAGCGCAGTATACATTGTTTTTCAGTTAGCTGTGACAACTACATGCTCAATACAGACTGAAAAGTCCAAAAAAAAAAAGTATTCATTGTGCTTTCTTATATATTAATTATAACTTTTTAAGAAAACGAAAGCTTTGCTGCAAACACGTTTTGATCACTGAATGAAAATGTTCTTTCACATTTCTGAAATGTTTTGAGATCCCCAGAGAGAAGATAATGTGTAAGCCTTACTGTTAAAATTACCACCTCCTCATCCTTAGAGAAACAGTACGCAAAATGCTCACAGTGATTTTTCATGCAGCAGAAATGCAGACACTATTTCTCCATGACAATTTATCTTTTTTTCCCCCATTTTAGAAAAGTACTTGGGCCCAGATGTTACCAGGTGAAATTCAAGAGCAGATGTCTTGTCAAAGGCATGCCAAGCAAGCTGAATTTATTTTAGTGATCTGCTGGCACTCCAGTGGAAATGGCTCAGTGTTATTAACTGAATTCTCTCTGCTCACCTGAAGTGGATATAAACTCATTTTTGTCTTGCAGGAAGAACCATACAAGAGTAATCTGATTAGTTTAGAAGCTTCTGGAATGATTAAAGAAGATGCTTAAACTGAAGTGTATGGCAAGGAACAACTAGTTTCTTGCTTGCAGGTTTCTTGCTTTTCCCATCAAAGACCCAGAAACAAACTTATAAATAAATCCCATTTATATGTCAGTGTCCTGGCATGTCTTTGTACAGCCATCTCATTCTGACAATTTTGCTAATGTGATTTTGGGAGACGGGTTGAAACCAAGACCTGAGTCCACAGGTCTCAAACCTGAGACCACACTCAGAAGTGGCACTTCTTCCTGACTGTAACCCACAAATGTTTCCACCAAGCTCCAACAGACAGATCTAAGCTCCAAAACTGGGCCTTGTCTTTCTTACTTTTTTTCCCTCCCTCCATTAAAAAAATATAATTCCCTATGTTATACTTCAATAATCTGAAGTGTCTTGCTCAATGAAAATAAGGCTCTGCAGAATATCTGCAGTTCCTCGTTAAGCCTCTCTAGATCAGGAATGGATTGTTGCTTCTGGTTAGCTGGAGAGCACTTGCCAGTGACCACAAAATCACAGAATCATAGAACGGTTTGGGTTGGAAGGGACCTTAAAGATCATCGAGTTCCAACCCCCCTGCCATAGGCAGGGACACCTCCCACAAGACCAGGTTGCCCAAGGCCGCATCCAGCCTGGCCTTAAACACCTCCAGGGATGGGGCCTCAACAACCTCTCTGGGCAGCCTGTTCCAGTGCCTTACCACCCTTAAAATGAAAAATTTCTTCCTAATGTTTAATCTGAACCTGCCCTCTTCCAGTTTAAAGCCACTCCCCCTCATCCTGTCACTACATGCCCTTGTAAAAAGTCCTTCCGCAGCTCTCCTGTAGGCCCCTTTAGGTACTGAAAAATCACAAAGAACTAAGTGGCTAAGGATTGCACGCTCCTAACATCTCCCAGGAGGTCCTGCTGTGCGCAGTAACTCACTGGTTCAAGCTCATGACCCACATCCTGCCCACTGAAACAGAACCTGCATTGATACTTGCACTGGGCTCTCGGCTCTAAACTTTCCTTTGCTGTCTCCTGCAGGCCTGGTAGCCTCCTGTCAACACCATCTTTGGACCAACTTGAATTTTTCTAAGTCTTCAAACACGGACAGACACCTCCTCTCCTTGTATAACAAACCACAGAGAGTGACCATGTCTCACCATCAGCTTTCACCCTCCAGACTTGGGATGACAACGTGTCCAAAGCTCAGGCTGTCCCACAGCTAGGTCCCCTTGCTGCCATTGCAGCTGAGCACACTGTGGTGGGAACCTTGGGGAGCAGATCAGCCTGGCTTGCCCATGGCCAGTATCCAACAGGAAAGGATAAGCCTGGCTAGACTTCTCTCTTCCCACACTGCCCAGAGCCAGTTCCTAATCCCAATGCCTTCCTTCTCCCTGCCACCCTGGGGACGTGCCAGCAGTGAAGTCTCCTGCCTCAAGTTCATCTGATTTAAACACAAGACCGTCATTTCCTTTCCTGAAGTCATCCTCCCTTTTCATCACACAATTGCCAATTCCTAGATTAACTTCTTCGACAACATCCTCATTCATTCCACCAAACTGATTCATGCCCTGAACACTGCTCATCTCATGCCCAAAGGGAATGCTGCTCCTCTGGAAAAACGGCTGCAATGATGTCATTCATGACTGTAACACAATATGTATGTGTAATAAGGCCAAACTGAAGGCACAGAAGAAACGCCACATCTGGCTTTTCCTAACTTCCAAGAGCTTGTTTCTACCACTTTAAAGTTCTTTTCATGTTGTTTTTCAGTGCAACGCTACATACTCTGTGTTAAGCACTGACAGTGGGGTTAGTGCCGCAGTGGAAAACAGATATAAAGAGAGTCTGTCTTGAAGAACATCCTTTCAAGCAAAAGAGATGTGTAAAGAAAAGAGCCTGAACCCCTTTGGCCTCACAGAACTTTATGATCTTCAACTCCCACTGCCAGCAAAGGGAAACCTACCGGCATGGCGGCCCTGTACCGCTATACTTGGGGACACACGGGAATTCCTTCAGATGGAAATAAAGGTAAAACTCCACCTAAGTCTGTACTGTTACCAATCTACAGTGTGGCAGCATTGACGGCACAGATATTAAATCCCCAGTGCCCAACCAATCTTCATTCATAAACAGTCTAAGGTTTGTTTTTTGAGTAAACAACTTGCACTTTGAGCCTCCTCAGTATGGAGGCTATGCCTTAACAATTACTTCATTAAGTTTCATTGTACTAATCGATATCACGTCCACTTTTGTTCTGCTTTACAATTAGCGTCACATAATGCACAAGTCACCACACACCATGATTTTTTTTTAAATGAGAGTCAGAGCTGTACTGCATGCAAGTGACCAACACCAAGAAAAAACAGCGCTACCTTTGCTTCTGCCCTCCCCTTCCTTGCAAGCCAAAGTCCTCTCTCTGCTGTGCTCGGTCTGTTTCCACTTCTAAAAAGTGCAATTTTAATACGCCAAGAATCCTAGGCACTCCAACAATTTGTAGACACATTTGAGCTTCTGAATATAAAGGGTCACACTATGCTAAATTAAAAAGGACTGAATAATCATTTATTTTAAACAAAGACTCTTTTGTTCCCGTAAGTTGTTGCTACGCACATCGATGCAGGAATATAACTTGATCACAGGAAACAAGAAAGCTTTGTAGTTTGCATTTTTTGGCTTACAAACACAGTCCTGTTCACAGCGGTCACAAAGACATCACTTGATTTTTCACCAGTATTAGTAATGAAACAATCTTTTCTTGCTAACGTTAAGTGCTGCACAATTAATACACAACTGTAATGCAACAGATCTGTCTTTATGGGTTTTGGGGCTGGAAAGCCCTTTTTTGGCACAGTGTTTCTTAGTGTTTCAGACACTGAATGGTACCAGTGATGGGCAGCGGGTGACGACTTACAGTCAGTCCAGCCATGCCTCTTCATAGCCACAGTTCCCGTGGTGCAAGCCAGATCCCAGACCCACTCACGCTGCCCCCTGCGGCCTTTTGCTTTCCATTTTGGACATGCCAGGAGGTTCTCCACACCGTAAGGCAAGGCTGCCTCGGAGAAACAATCCTCTCGGGGCAGATTTGTGCCAGGAGCGATAAAAGTGGAGGCAGAGAAGACCTACCCAAACCCTGGAAGCCATCACAATCTGCTGCTGCTGTGCTGCGTGGTTGTGAGCGTGGACAGGCGGTCGCAGGAGCTCTCTGGCCTCAGAGAAGACCTGAGGCAGCTCTGGGCATTTCAACAGCACGGGGTGTTTTCATTTGCAGTCACGTAGGTTTAAGTGCTCACTTGCACATGGGCCTGTAGCTAAGGAAAAGTAGCTTACAAAGCATATTTCATTTAAGAATAAGTGAAAAGAGTCACGGATATGTCAAATGACTTTGGGAGATGAGGCAAAAAAAAAAAACCCAATCATTTCTTGCTGTTGGGTGGGTGTTCAGTAAGACCCTCAAAGCCTGGGAACAATATTATCTCTTTTATGACTGCAACAAACTGCATCTTCACTAACCCTTTCATCAGCGAAAACCAGCTATCGCTGCCCTTGTACAATTACAGCTGAATCACTCTCGGCTCTGCGAGCAGAACAAGGACGGGAACTTGAGGCTGGTGAAGAAGGAAAACTTCCTCGATCCCCTTCCCAAAGAAAGAGCTGTGCTAAGAGTCTGCTTTAAGACTACCAGGATGTGAAGGCACTGTCGTCTTCTCTGCTGGAGCACGAGCATATATGATGTGAGGCGCCAAGCGGCTTAGCAACTCAGGAACAGCAAGCGATGCAAATCATTTCGTAAAGGAGCACGTAAGGGGATGAGTCTTTGTGCCACTGCACGATATCAACGTCAATTTGGACAGATCACTTTTCATCTGTCACCGATCTATAATTCGCTTGATTTTGTCACGCTGAGTTATCATACGGTCTTACACTGAAAGCAACTTCATTCATCAGTTACCCTCATTTGACAAGGGGAAACTGTTACATTATTGCATTTTACATGAAAGAAAACAGGGTATCAGTTAAAAACTTGGAACGGACTGCCTATCTTAAGGACTTTTCTAATAAAATTAGTTAGATGTGCTAATACTAATTTTCACTGAGTGTATGTATTTAGTGATGTTCTGTATCAGGAGATGTCAGAACGCACCTAATTTGTTCACAACGATTCCGCAAAACCATTAAAACAGGTAGACCGCAATGACCTTCGTTGGTTCAGTGGCAGAATTGCATCCACTCATTTTAACCTGAAGCACACTTCCAAACGTGTCATGGACACGATGTTAGGTGAGCAATCACACACGGGTTAGCTTAGGCAGCGGGATTAGTGCAGGACAAGAGAGAACAACCTGTTGCCTTAACATGATGCCTTTACCCTAGGGAGACTCCCTTTCCTTCTTATTTCCTCTGCAAAGAAAATCTAGCTGTCAAGTGCCAGTCCGAACTCAGACTAAAATGTTGGTAATATTTCAACAACATAAAACTGCCTAGAAATAACCTCAGAAAAATAGAAGTACCTACTTATAACATACGGAAGCTTGAATTAAATTCAACACTTCATGATTTTCTGCCCCCTACCCTAATGTACGGGGACTAGAATAATGTATAAAGTCAAATTCTCAGGAAGCAAAACCCCACCAACAACAGAGCTCTTGCTTGCCTGTTTTTTTGGCTCTTCGGTTTGGTTCTGCTCTGTTAAGCTAGGATGAAATCACAGCAAACACTACACTAACTCTTCTGTTAATTAACAACCTGCTTCGCAACTGCACTTTTCATTCCCACAAAAAATGCTGCATTTTCACAAAGTATCACTTGTAGTGAGGCATTCAAACATGCTAATCGCAGCTTTGACTCCCAGGGAGATGTATGGCTTACTCTGCATTAGTTAAAGCCTTCTGGGTTTATTTCCTTTTATAACTGTTATTATAACAATTTGGAAAAAAATAGAATTTGTTTTATTTTTGCAAACTTGCACAAATCCAGCTCAAGAACAGATAAAATGATACTCCGATACACTTTACGAAGGTACACATAACCCAGCTAGGTTTACGACAGTGTCACAGAAATGCAGATAGGAGGGGACTGGGAAGAAAATTTCTTCAGACATCCCTGTTTTTTTCCACATCGCAGAAATGGAAAATAGGCTACTCTGCATTGGCTATGATGGGAATGGGATAGAGAAACGACTACAGACTGTGCGAAGCAGATGTGACTGTAAATTGCAACATATGCAAATTGTTCAGTGTAGCTTCCTATAAACATTGCATATTCATTTTTTTTTAACTATCTTCACTTGCATTGTTATAGAGTATTTCAGGCTTTATTCCTCTGCTTTATTTTTATCTGATTGCTGGGTAGTAATAACAAGGATTGAAAAGTTTAGTCACAAGACAACAGGATCCAGCACTTGGTAATTGCAAATTCCTGTTTACTGCAAACACTGACATACGCGAATAAAGAATCTGGGTCAAAAAAGCACAACAGAGGATGCTACCTGTCTTTGTACTGAATAGCAGGCAGCTGGCAAATTGGCAAGCCTTAGCACAAAACCAGTAGGAAACTGCTTCAATGCGATGATTTATTTTTTTATAAGGGCATATTTAGATGTTCAGCCAAAGTGAGAAAAGTTGGTGTTTCCTGTTGAATTAATGCCTCTCTTTCCAATAGATGTAGGCAACTGTGGCTCCTATTTCTGTGTGTGTGGCAATGAAATTCGTCTTGCTGGGCACCTCTGCACCGATTGTATGGCTGAACAAATTTGCAGGGGACTGGACCTGTGGGTCTGGGAGAAGCACTTTTCAGAATAGTTGTCCGCTGCTGGATAGGGAAAGAGAGAGAAGAGAGGTGCCTCAGAGAACGTGTTATTAGGAAACTGCCTGGGAAGAGAAACCCCAGGGATCTCGCTCTATTTTGAAAGCAGCTACTATACAGATAACATATGATAATCTGCCTGGAAGATTCTAGGGTAATGTTATAACTAGAGTAAAATTGATGATGCAATTTTTGACCATGTGTAAGTGGTGAGAGACTGTACAATATTAAGAAAAAGACAAAAACCAGGCCGCTGCATGAAAAGAACGTCTGGAGTGCATGAGGAGTAAGTTAACAGAGCATGAAGAAATGAACACAATGGGGCCTGAGAGCCCCAGACCAATTTACAATGAGTCACGATTCTCCAAAATAACAAATCAACATAGATGACATATCCAGTCCTCATCCAAACAATATGGCACTTTCTGAAGCAGATCTTGAAAAAAGGAATTTGTTTTTTGAAACTGAGCATTAGGATGAGCTTTTTTTTTTTTTCAATGAAACGTGTAACTAATACCTTCTTTTTAGAAAAAAAAAATATTCAATAGACAAACACATTTGATTATACAGACGTTACTTGTTGAAGGTGTAGCCCTATTTGAAAACATCATGCATCAAGAGTTGAAGGCTCTTCAGAAGTCCACACACACAGAGCACATTATGCATTTTTGGACTTCTGGTTGTATTTGTATACAAATTTGGTCAAACAAAGCTAGCAGATTTTTTTTTTTTAAAATCCTTTTTCTGAAAATATATATGCAAACCACAAACACAAAACCTTTCCTACCTCAGTATCCCTAGATGTTGTTTTCAGTGGGACTAATAAATGTCTAGAGTAAATTAATTTAGCTTAGTGGCATTACTGCATAGGGAAGGGGAAGACAAATCAGGCTCCAATCTACAATGCTAAAAAGTCAGATACACTTGCTATAGAAATTTTAAAAACAGGATCTGATTTTAAAAGAAGATAAGTAATTTTTAAAAGGGTGTTTTTTTTTTTTTTTTTAAAATCCATACTCACTTGCAAAAGTTAAGTTCCTAAAAACTAAAATTAAAAGCCCAGGACTCCTCTTGTGGAAACCACCAGGAGCTTTGCCATGAGAATAAATGGCAGCCACATCAATGCCAGTAGAAACTGTAGCTAAATTAATTGTCTACAAGCACACCTTTATTTAAAAAAAGAAACCCCATAGGCACAAGATTACTTTGTTGCAATGTTAGGTGTTACAGAGTCAATTAGTGAAATGAAAAGTTAGGGTAAATCCATCACTGCCAATTAAGATATATTAAAGATAATATTGTCTCTTTGGTGCTCTTACAAATTTGAAGGCATTTACCCTTAGGCTATTGTTATTCAGCTCCTGTATGTGAGCATTAACCTGAGTTTTAATGACGTTCGATAATATATACGTTTTAATGGGTTGTTTCCTTCACTGAAAGGTGAACTGCCAAGCAAAAAGACTATGTCCCTACTGTTGTTTTAGGATGTATCAAAGAACTGCAGTAGCGGGACTGAGCATTTTTGCTTAAACGTCTTTTGTCTTGTTTTCTCTTCCAGCCCCTTCTTCAGAGAGGGGCTCTGAGCAACGCAGTATCTTGTGTTGTTAAAAGTTTTATCATTTGCTTCTTTTGAAATTGTCCCGGTTTGAGGACATGCAGGAAATGCACAAGCTGCTTTATCTTTGGTTTTGAGAAGATTTTGAACTTGCAAGCTGTCCGGATCCGGGCATTTCTTCCACCTCCAAAAAAGGGGCAGTTGTTTCGGGGAACTTGCACGATGCCTGGATGACTGTCGGCTTCCGCTCCCACTCACCCCAAAAGAGGAGAAAAGTAAGCCCAGGCTGCTCAGCGAACAACTGCGCTGCTGCGCGTGATGTCACGGGCGCTGCCGATGTGGGAGGAAGAGGGAAAGCCTGCAGCCACCCTGCAAAATCACGGCACGTCTGGGGAGCGAGGGGAGTCAGCTCAGATGGGGCACGCCGACAGCCCAGCGCGAAGTGGGACCCTGACCTGCTGCTGGGATTGATACACTTCTGAAAGTGCCTGAAACTTCTTTGGGTGACTTTGCTCATTTATTGTCCTCGACAATCCCACTGCTATTGCTTAAACTACAGTGACAGGCGGGCTGTTCCCAACGCATGATTAAATAGATACAGGAGCAGAAAGTAAAGAACAAGAGCCCGCGTTTTCCCTTAGGAAACCAGGACCCCTTGTCAGCACCAGCAGTGATGCAGGCGGATACTTTACTGAACAGTTAAAATATTCGAGATGAATGACAGGGCCCAGTTTACCAAGAAGACAACTCACAAAACGCATCAGCTCCTTGACTGGGCACTTCTTTGTTCAGATAAAGAAAACCTTTGAACAAAGCTCTTCCCTGGTACGCTCCAAGAAGGCTTTATATTGCGCTACGTCTACGCAGACTGCTGGTCCTGGCTGGGCTGGGTGAAAGGAAAGAGTAAAGCTGTCCTCTGCCTCTCTCTGTAACGAAATGAGGAGCCATACCCACTCTGCAGAGAGCAGGATTTGTCCTTTTCGGACACGGCAGAAGGACTGTCCCGGGCATTAACATTAGAGGAGGCAGGTGAAAAAGACAGTTGTCAGTCTCATGCCTTGCCTGTTGCATAAAACGCACTATGTTAGAACTAAATTGCACTGCTAATGAGATCGTGTTGTTAAATGAAGCCATTTACCACGGACAAGCATTAATCAAAATTAATTCATTTTTAAACGCTGTCCATGTTAAAAATAGAAGATCATGGAACTCTTTCTTTGTTGAGAAAACACAATTAATACAAGACAGTACTCCCACTCCCATTACAGGCATCACTAAGCTTACATAGGGGAAGACAACTGACGCTGTAGAGAGAAAAAGACATTTTTCTCTAAATGCCACCTTGCTGTCCTCTCCCATGCCTGCCCACCAGCTTTGAAGAGGACAAGGTACAGCTCTCCGCTGATTCACCGGGCACAGTCTCAGCCATCTCAATGAACGAATCTGAAGGCAGAAACAAAAGAATCGTAACATTTTGTTCTACACACTGAACCTCAAAGGTCTTGATCTCGAAATGTCACCGGTCAGAGATGTCCAAATAAATATGCTTCAGCCAGAATTGTAACCTTTACTAAAAAGGTACAAGTACTTTCTAAGGATATATGTTTTCAGCGCAAATACAATGTATAAAAATAAAAACAAATCCAACACCACAGCTGATCTTTAACGACACTTAATTTACATAACGAAGCCAGAATTGAGTGTTTATGGAACTGGCATAGGACTGAGAAGATGGTTTTACCTTCAAACTGCTACTAAAAAAAGCCTCCATTTCCATAGATGTTTCCCAATACATTCAGTAAGGAGCACTAGGAGATCTAATCAGAGACGGGTGCTTATGAAAAACAAATCCACAGTCAGTTGCTCCTTCAGACAGCAAAATCCACCGGAGAGTAATTTCCCTTTCTGCAGAGGACTAGCAAGCTTTTAGTCCCTCTTGAACTTTCAAACTAGGGTTTAAATAGGACTCAGGAGAGGTATAGTTATTGCGTTGACCGCCCGCCTGAATGCTTAACTTAGGTGTGAAGTAGATCGTAGAGCACACGAGTCAACAAGCCTCGTGATCAACAGTGTCAAAGGCTGACAATACACCTAATAAAAACCAGCACAGGCACCTCCATATTCATCATCCCTTGCTAGGAGTCACTTATCCGCCATCTATGCAAGTGCATTCGAAATCCTCCTTGTGGTTACTTGAACTTAAAATTGCACCAGGTCAGGTCAGTTTAAAAGGCTGGATTTCTTGTGGGTTGAAGCCCATATCTCTTTTCTCACTGTACTTCAATGCCAGCTGCAAACTTCCAGTAAAGCTGCAGCATTCTGTTTATTTATTTTCATATTAAAACAGACAAATAATCCAAGTTGGCATTCACAGAGCTCAAAACTCCTTGGGACCAGTCGGTTTTATTCAGGTTTGGCAGCAGTGACTCTATCTAGCCTTTCTCTTCTCCAGCAAAAAAAAAAAAAAGCCCTCGACTATATTTTCACCCCATCAACTCAGGCTCAAGCTTTTAAGAGCAACTGCTCCTCCAGTGCTCTGCTACAGCCCTTCTTTTCAGACTGTTGGGGTTGGCCATCCATCTCAGTGAGACGGGAAGTGCAGGACCCCCAACACCTGAGCTCCAGAACAGGGAACACTGAGCGAGCTGCTCTGGAGTTGCTTTCAGCAGGCTGTCATCCAGCTTTCTTCTCATCTCTCTTCAGTTTCAGTATCCTCATTCTGATATAAACTCCACATGATCTCTCTGCTTTTCTCTTCTTGGCCATTTAGATCATAAAACCGGCTTCTCCTTTCAAATACTTGTAAGCTGATCTGCTACATCACCATCAGGAATTAATAACCCACATAGCAAATTGCCACAATTACATTACTAACAAGTTTTAATATTCCTATGATAAAAAAAAATAACAAACAAAAAACTTACAAAAACCAAACAAACCACAAGAGAAGAACCACTTTGTTAAGACAAAATTGACACTACTATTTGCAGGTGTGTCTGTGCAAAGGGCAATTTTCCGACACCCTGTTTTATTCAGTGAGCTGAAGAGAATCTCCCTGCCCATGATATGCTTGAGAAAATGCATGCAACAATTTAGAATCATAGAATCAGTGAGGTTGGAAGGGACCTTTAAGATCATCAAGTCCAACCATTAACCTACCCTGATAAAAACACCACCACTTCTAAACCATGTCCCTAAGCAGCTCATCTACCCTTTTCTTAAACACCTCCATGGATGGTGAATCCACCACCTCTCTGGGCAGCTTATTCCAATGTTTAATAACCCTTTCAGTGAAAAAATGCTTCCTAATATCCAATCTAAACCTGCCCTGACATAACTTGAACCCGTTTCTTCTTGTCCTATCACTTGTCACCAGGGAGAAGAGGTCAGCTCCCATCTCTCTAAAACCTCCTTTCAGGTAGTTGTAGAGGGTGATAAGGTCTCCCCTCAGCCTCCTCTTCTCCAGGCTAAACAACCCCAGATCCCTCAGTCGTTCCTCATAAGGTTTGTCCTCCAGACCCTTCACCAGCTTTGTAGCCCTTCTCTGGACACGGGGCTAGTTAGCTATTGCAATTTTCTGTAGTCCATGTAAGATTTTCTGTAGAAATCCCCCAGTTCATGGGATTTCACTGGAAGGACGAGATCTTTTCATGTTGCACAAGAATGTTTCCACCCCACATTATTAGGTGAAAAAGCGTCCCCTCCTGACAGCATGTTTGTGCTGCTTAGCATGGGATGCACTGGTGGCACAAATATTTGGTGCAAATAACTTTATGTGGAGACAATGGTGTGAATTCAATCTGCCATCCTGTATTCTGACTGAACACCTCTAAACCAGAACCTCCTACACGAACTTCCTATCAGCTTACACAGAGTCTGCTACCAGGTAAGACTATATAATTTCTATTTAGCACAATAACAAATGAAAATAAAATTATCACTAAGCACAGAAGTTAAAAAGATCTACCTGTTTAGACTACCCTGGAAACCTCTTTATGTAAGGAACCATCCCACCAGGAGTGGAGAATGATGTCCATCAAATAAAGAAACTATGTAGCTGAGTGGTGGTATTCTATCAATGAACACGGAGGTAATGTGCCCAATCCATGTAACATGTTGAAGAAAATGTGGTATGAGAAAGAGGAAAGATGGCCAGCTGAAGAGAAACGTGCAATTTCCTACTCCGCCACAGATCTGCTGGGTGATCTTGGGTGACCGCTGCTCAGTGTCCCCTCCCATAAGCATGGCTAACAGTCCTGACACTTTTCTGTCCAAGGGACTGAGAAATCTCTTGGGGATACACACTAAAGTGATGAGTTAGGGTATAGCTAGACATGTCTCGTTAAAGGGCCAGAAAGAACTGAAACGCTCAGAAACCTCAAAGAGCCTCTCCGTAACATCAAGTGATGTCTTGCTCTGCTGTATGGATAAGGCCATTTTGATGCGAGTAGCTGAGAAGCAGTCGTGTCAATACTTTTGAAATTCAGTAATAAATTCTGGTTTGATCATCTCTTCTCCATTCCTTCTGGGGAGGCAAAATTTCAAATCAAGGATAAAACGTTGAGGTAGCTCACGTCCTTTCCCCTTGTCCCCCAAGAAAATTTAGGACTTAGTCTTAGACAGGTGGATGCTGGTTCAGCCATTAGTACCTTTGTATTGAAAAACAAAGCAAAACCTACATTTATATTTAGGAAAGTTATTCCAGGAAGCTGTGAGAAAGTAAAACAATAAGACATCATCAGGGAGCTCATTTTAGAGAAAGCACAGCAGGATGCACAGCCACAGAAAAACAATATTCAAAAAATCTGACCTAGATATCAGTATTTCCTAGTGACTAGAATTCATTAAAAACAACAGATTAAAAATGTACTGCACAGGATTCTTTGAAGCCCGAGTGTCACATTCAGTTTAAATAACCCAACCAAACTTAGCTGAAAATAAAAGCAACTTTTTATTTTTTCCCCTTACTAAAACGTAACAACAAAGCAAGCTGAGAGTCCTGCTATTAAGAAGAGGCTACTAATAAGGCAGTACGGAACAGAGCTCTGACTTTATAGGGTTTTATATGAGTGAATGCTTTCTTCGGCTATGAGCAAGCCTGATAAGCTCGCAGACCTGACTGTTGAGTTCAAAGGGATTCCAAATGCAAATGCAAAACTCAGCAGAAAGTCTCAAAGTTTGCATATTATAAAACTAAGGCATTTTCACATAATTTTAGTGGAAAATCACGACGATTAAATTATGCTGTCTCATGGTAGCAGTGTGCTAGCACACGTTCGGAAATCTCCTTCAAGCCTTTCCTACTTCCCTGCTTCTCCCGGAGTGCTACAGTGAAAATCCTTCTTACAAAAGGAGGCTCAGTTGTGTCCCTCACAGAGAGGAAGAAGGGAAAAATCAAACCCTTCCCTCCTTGAGAAAGCTTTTCAGTTGTGTTGAATACAGCCCCAGGTTTTCTCTCCATTTCAAGAAGCTACTCGCATGCTTCTATAATCCAAGCTAAGCATGTGCTTAAGCACTATGCTAACGCCAAAGTGCCTTTCTACATCAAGCCTATATTTACCTTACAAGTAGGTATGGTTTACTTTAAAAGCTTTACTGTTGTGCAAGTGTGAATAAAGAGATGAGATTCATGGACTTGTCCATCTTTTCCTGTAAAAATAACATGATGCATCACAAAATATTTTCTAGTGTAAATTCAAAACATTAGATGCCTGCAGAAGGTCCTCTGGACATCTCCACGTCTGAAAAAGACACTCTTCCCACCCAACAAAAAACATAATCTAATGTCTAGTTTAAAATTTGCTAAAAAAGAGGCACCACAGAACTGCAACCAACATAAACACACCTTCACGTTTACCACACTGAATGAGTTCGACAGTTTCTTAAAAATTACTCCAGAAACAGCTTTGAATTGTACGACTGCTTTATACCTACTGACTGCATGGTTAGCCATTTGTCACTTGATATTATTTCTTTTTGCCCTGAAACAGTTACAGGAGCCAAACTAAGATCTTATCTTTTAGAAAACACTAAAATAACATTGTGCTCCATTCTAGTCGTTATTTACTTACTACTCATATTTGATATTCAATTCCTATCCATCAAGTCTTTTCCAAGCTAACTCATTAAAGAAGGTCAATTAGAAGATGACTGTGGTTACTAGCTAACATAGGGCACAGTCATCCGCTGAAGACAGCAAAGTACTGGTCAGCCATGTTGCGGGAAAGAAAAGGTTCCTTGCAATTTCTGCAGCCTAGACAGCAAGCAGTCTGCAAAACAATCCCCGACCGGATTTAACAGCGGTGACTGAAGAGGTTGCCTGGTCCTCCCATTCTCTCCCCACACCACCCCATTGCCACAGTTAAATCGGGTAAGTTAGTGACTCAAGGTCCCCAGCCGCCTCAGTTCACACGCTCCTCAACAACAAATAAAACCTGAAAGTGGATTACACTGCCCTCGGGCGGGGAGCTGTAGCGGCTGGGGAGCGGGCAGGCTACTTTTTCCTATTTTTACCTCAAGGATAAAGAATTCCAGCAGAGGCAGGGCAACGTAATTGGCAGTAACTTCTTAAACTGCCTCGGCCTGAATCAATGGAGCTCTTCAATCGCGCAGCTCACAGAGCAAAACCCAGCCCTGCTCCCCTTGCGCTCCATATAAGTTACCCACAAAAGGATTTGCTGAAGTATACGGCAGTTGGCTTTCTTTTGTTGCTCCAATCACTAACAACCGTCTGGAATGAAACTTGTTATAAGTCATTTCACCAAGTAGATGAAATCTCTTCTTAGACGGGCAGTCCTGCCCACTAAGGCAGCTACCTGCGTGGCTTTGCTTCTCGGGCAAATTTGCAGACTTACCAGAAAGAAATCTGAGCAAAACTGCCTCGCCTGTTTTAACTGGTTGTACTCTTGCACTTTGGAGTTACTATTTTCAGGCCTCGCAGGCTGACGCCTCCTCCTTGCAGGGCCAGTAGTCAGAAGTTAAACTTGGTATCTTGGAGTCAGTGCTCTTCCACCTGGGATTTTTGCAGATCATCTCAGAAGTCCTAACACAACTGGTGCCTGCCCGTGTATCTCTGGTGACAGTGACTGCTTGGCAGTCATCTGCAAGACCTCCCTAGCATTTTCTTTCTTACTCTCAAGAACAACACATTACTTCACTGTATTCAGACTTTAAGCCTATCTAGAATGTAGAACTGCTACAAGGTCCTCCTGCTGCTTCGAAGATCTCTGGCAGCAACCTTTTGCTGGATGGTCATTTACTCCATTTGGTATCTACTATTTTTGCATCTGTTTCCATCATCTCAAAGTTCAAAACATCGTTACAATGCTTTTTTCCTGCAACTGGATGGCTGTTTCTCCTTTGGAGGACACGGTTTCCATTGAACAGCACACACTAAAATAATCCTTCCTCCCTGCCCGATGTTCCAAATGACTCATTTGGGACTCCACATTAACCTTGGCAGCTAAAATTGTCTAAACTGTTTAAAACTGTTTAATACTTAATAAAAGAGTTTCTTCTTGTATGTGTGAATCTGAGCTTTCCACTTTCAGCCCCTTGAACTCCAGAAAAGGGAACAACTTGCTGTTCCTTTTTATCTACTTCATTTTACTCGAGCCCCTTCTTGTGAGGAACGTTTCAGTATGATTTTGGATCTTAAGAATTAAATTCTGGGAGAAGTTGGAAAGAACAGTAGGAGACAGACAACTGCAATGTGCCAACCGCACTCATAAAGTAAATGGCTGCTTAAGCTCCGAAACAGGAGCTTATTCTGTGGGGACACGCATCTGATCTCTGTTACACTAAGGGCATGTCAGGAGCAATTTCAGGACACTGACTGGATTTACATTAGTGATAGAGAAGGAGGAGATAACTGGTTTTATAGAATGTACTTCAAAAAGTTGAAGATAAACAGCCTGTAGGGTCCATCATCCGCCCCCGCCCCTGAGTCTATACAGACTTGCAAGGTAAAATTCAGGAAAAAAAAAAAAAGAAACTAAAACTCTCACTTGAACCTTTTGTTCTCCCCCCCCCCCAAGACATTGCTTTGGTCCCAACAAATATTCAAGTTTCACAGTAAGGTCAGCAAACAGTTACCTGAGCATCTGCTGTATTTCTTTGAATCCTTTATTTTCTCCATAGGGAAATACTGGAAAGTCTGTCCTTCGGGAAGGCTGCCCAAAATCTGTACTTAGGCTGTGACTAAGCATTGCTTTGGATCGCTCAAGTCTCAAATTCAGTAAAACAACTAAATTTATGCTGAGCTTTATTTCAACAGAGCAAAAGGCTTACCTACATGCATACGTCTCACTGAAATCAAAAGGATTTAAAACATATACTTAAATTTACACAAGGGAGATGGATTCAAGCACAATGTTCAGCTGCTCTGTGGAGATGAGACTTCAGCAAGTCAAGGCAATAAATAACAGGTTAAATTTAAAAGTACTGCTCTGCTCTCCTGTAATACAATAATTAAGATGTGACTGCGGAAGAGGCAAATCACAGTCTGTACCCCTAACCTACACTGCAAAGAATATACTTATAAATTAATGTAATTAAGGTATATTAGACATACCATTGGTTGCACCACACTCTTGCCCCTCTCGTTTGGGATTATTTCAGTATCTGTCTAGTTTACTTCACCAGGAATAGGAGATTCCCAGTTTCCACATGAAGACTTGCTCCCATCATTGGGAGACAACATATTTTAAAGTTCAGATAAAGTAAAACTCATGTGCCAAAATGCAGGTAACTCACCTGAGTATCAGCCCCCTCGGATTCACGTCATAAATTATTACTATTTCAGTCCCTACTCAGGAGACATTGGAAAAGACTGTGGCTTAAGCCATTGTCTGCAATGCAATTTTGGTGATTGTAAAATCCAGTCAGATACACAAGTACAAATTCAAATTATTCAAAGGGACTGATGGTCCTCCAAGGAATTTGCAGTTGGAAATAACTTATTTTCAAAAATAAAAATCTACGAGCAGGGGGATACAAGTAAAGGACTTTTAAATGATCTCAGAAAAGCTCTTCTGCATTAAGCAAAGCAATGAATTGCAAGTCCCACATCTCAGGCTTGAAAGCCTACAAGTAGCTGTTTAGCAAGGCAGAGTAGCAAGTGGAGAGCTAGTAAGTGATCGACACATTTATAATGTAGTTCCGTGATGATCATCACCTGATGATTTCCACATACAGATATATACATACATACATTTTTAACTGTGTAGTGTACGTACTTTATAGGGCCATTAAAAATACATATATAGATTATGTGTAACAATATTGAAATTGCAGCAGGTCGTGTATTAAATTAATGGCATTTCCAATTATACAAATATTAGTACTTCTTCCCAAAAAAAAGTAGCAAAACTGAATTATCTCTTCCTTCTACTCTTACAATTTAAGTTAAAAAGATACTAAAATTTACGTTAATCAAAACACAAGAATGCACCTGGTTCACTGGAGATTTTATAAAAAGATTCTTCTCTGCTTTGCTTGTGGTTGTGCTCCTCAGACTTATTACTGCAATTCTCTTGCAGTTCGGCTAAATGTCAATGCTCCAATTACTTTAATAGTCAAACTGTGCGCTATTTTCACCACACAGTCATTCAGGCTTGTCATGTTTGACAAATCCAGTAATTGAGATGAACTCTTGGAGAATACTGACATGTAACCAGTCATTTCCTACTGCAGAGCATTGACCTCTGCAGCATAAACCACAGAGGATTTATTCAGCAGCTTGAAAAAAACAAACAGGCTTGTTAAGTTTAAGTTCATCATTTCACACATCCCTACTCGTTTCCTTGTTCATTCACTTGATGTTCCGTTGGGGCGGGAATTGAAACATTAGGAGCACTTTGAATAAGTGCGGAAAAAGGACCAGAGCAAATATTCCGAAAAACTGTCCGAAATTAAGAATTGTCTAACAGCTAGGAGAGGCTGAGCGTCGTGTCAAACAGCTTCAATGCCCCCCTCACTCCTCCCCTGCCCCCAAGCAGCTGCACCCCACCCCAGCTCCAGCTCATTAACAGAAGAAGGTATTATACAAATGGCATAAAGCATTTATTGAACAGGGCTTGTTTCAGTCGGTCATTGCAGTATGTTAATCCTTGCTGGAGCCTTTCTCTTTTTACCATTCCCTCACCGTGACAGGCAGGCAATGCACCAAAACCTCGGGACTATCCCCCATTTACCACGGGTTCACTGAGCCAAACGCTGCAAAACCTACCAAGTGTGTACTCGCTGGGCTGGCGGGCCCTTGGGTCATGTCCTTGGGACAACCATCAGTATTTTAACCGGTCTGGACAGCTACAAGCCCACCCCATTTGTATTGAAAAGCAAAAAAAAAAATTTTGCAATGCCAGCTCATTACAAAGAGAAAATGCAACAAAGGTTTGGGATGAGGATGCGACCTAAATCAAATGCAATTCTGAAGCCCCCTCCGTGCTTTACATCAACTGGGGACCTGATGCTACTTCTGTTATAGCTATGAAAACTACTGTGGATGTTTCTACTAGAATTTAGCCCTTCTTTGAATGAAATGCTGACATTTTATATAAAGAATAATGAAAAAAAATCAGTTGTGTTCAAAAGCAAATGGTGGGTAAAAGTATAAAGAAGTCTGTGTGGACAGACAATACCAGCTTCCAACAAGTGACCTTTGCAGTTGCCAAAATTAAACATCCCTTTGAACGTTTCTGACTGCCTTTATCAGAGACAGTGGCTGGTCTAGGGCACACGTTACCAAACCGGGCTATAAGAGACCTTGCTTCACATTGCCTCTCCCAAAGGTTTTTTACTTGATCTTGGACAAGTGAATTCATTTATCTGTTTTACAAGCTGATTGACTGCTCCTCCCTGGAGTCTTTGAAAGACATGTTTTAACTATTACAGGTCACTTTATCCCCTGCAGAATCTAAGACCTCTTAAGTATCAAAAGACAGCCTGTCTTGTAACTTTTTTAATATGTACTAATTCACAACCAAGTGTACGACAACCACCAAGGCTGAAAGGGCAACAGGAATCATCTGAGAAGGCAGAACTAAGAGCAGAAGACTTCTGTAGGAAACGAAGAGTTGGAAATTACTTGTGCAAAATTCTATTTTCAGGTAAAAGAAACTGTTTAAAAGCCCATTAGAAGGGGAACGTGAATAACTAAACAGCTGCACTCTGATTAAATGACTATATTTTTATTTTCTTACTTTTTTCTTCCAGTATTACTTTTTCAGAGAGATGGAGACCACAAACCTACGAGGCTACTTCGAGCATCTGGTAGTGTATAAAGCCTAAGAGCTGGAGGGTGAGAACAACGCACTGTCACTGCTGAGAGTCGCTTAACCCTTACCAAGGAGGAAGGCAGTAACTGTCCCTTCAGCTGGAGGCTCCAGATTCCTCCCTTTTCCACAGGCATGCACAAGTTCTTCATGAAAGCCGGTGGTCAGTTACTCATACATCATGCATTCAAAGAGAAATTAGCCTGTGGTACAGAGCGCAGCTGACAGCAGCAGTTCACTGCATTTGCCTTGAGGAGTCTGACTCAGAGAGAAAACAGAAGACTGACTCTAAATCACAGTCCTTTTCACGGTCTTCCAATCCTTAGTATCTCCATTGGTCACATGCACTGCGTGTCCATCCTTACCAACTAGTGCGTTTCCAGAGATCATGAATTAGCTTTCTACCTTTTCACATGATGCAAACGCAGTTGAGTCTTGTGATGAGGAACCAGCAGTAGCAAGAAGGCCATAGAGGAGATTAGGCACTCTCCCAAGGTACTGCAAACTGAGAAGAGGTGTTCCCTGAAGGCAGCACGGCCTCTTGCACCATTTGAATGCGACTGCAGCTGCTGAAGGAGTTTCCATAAGTGTCGAAGCACTACACGGTCCTAAATCCACAGAGCGTCTGTTGGCACCACCACAGCGCAGAGAGGACAACTCCTTGGGTACAGCTATGACCACCCATGGCAAAGGCACATTAGGAGGGAGGAGGGTTGCTACCTCTCTGAGGCAGTGCCACAAAGCCTGAAGAACTGCATACGTGCAAGACAGTGGTCAGTGCTCTGCTCTCCTCCCCACTGTATAGCAGCCCCTCCTATAAGAGTCCCCACCAGTCTTCCCGACTGAGGGAAAGCAGGTTATGTCCCATCTGCCCCTGGGTACTGGATCGATTTTTTAGTTCATCCTTCCCCACCCACCTGCTGGTAGATGATCATATTATATCAGTAGTCCAGAAAACTTCACAGCACATGGACCTGAGCAGAAGATGAACCTTTTCCATCCAGAGTCACCAGCCTTGCTCCTCACCCTTCAGGGCTTCACCACCTCCTGTAACAGTGAGGCTCTGACAGAAAGCTTTCACCTTTCCATTAATGAGGAGCAGAGTAACATGCTAATTGATTATACCTATTGCTTTGAGGTCTGCACTGGGCTGCCTACTGCTCAGCAGGCAGAGTTTGAGGTGTTGGTCATCATGTGTGAAGCTGTAAATAGGCATGAGACAACTGCTCACCCCAGGTCTGGGAAACCAGGGAGAAAAGCATTTTCCTGTAACAAGACACAGTAAATCCAAACCTGTGAACCCCCAAAACATCATCCTCCTCTTTTCCCCAGTAAATCCAAGCCTGGCCTGATGTATCCAAGCAACAGTCCCTCTCCCCGCACCTTCTTGCCATAGCTGTAGAGTGGATTCTCACTGTTGTACAGAAAAAAAAAAGGGGGGGGGGATTGCAACTCCAATACTCTTCATAAGGGCAACAAACTGTAGACCACAGCAGGGAGCAAGTTTTGCAAACAAATTGGAACATGATGATCTTCAGGCTATGATTAAGGAAAGCTGATCCTTATGGCGGCAGGTCTGCACTAGATGACCTCTTGAGGTGCCTTCCAGCACTTCCAGCACTTTTTCCTATGACTCTGCTTGCAAAGCCCCACTTACTAGACAGCATTTGTGGCGAAGGCAGAGCTTGCATTCCTCGGTAGTACATGCAATAGGTATGTGCCTGCTAACTTAATTTGCTACCTATATAAGGTTACCTATGTTATCTGGTCACTAACACACAAAACAGTATTTAAAATTTTATTCACAGGGTTAGCGTTGATAAATCACACACACACACACACGCACACACAAGACACTATTATTAGCCAGTGGCTAATAACTAAGGAAGTATCTGAGAAACTGCTTTCCAATATTTCCCTTTTGCTGTCATACAAAGCAACCTACTGTCCAAGAGACGGTTGCTAATGATTATATGAGAAATAAACATGCTATGGAAAACTCCAGATTTGTATGACTTTTTTGCTGCATAAAAACCCAGGGAAAAGTGTGTTCATAATATATCTGTCCTGATAGTTGGAGGGGGAGCTGTCTCATGAAATTCATCTTTTCTTTTAATAATCAGTCATCAGTATTTCCCAGGGAACATTTTCAGGCCCCAGAGGCTGTCAAAGACACTTGTGCTGACTGTGTCAAAGTCAGCCATATCTCTTTTGACGGTCTGAAAACAGATTATCATCTGTATTTTTTTTTTCAGGCCATATCCTTCTTCTCTACAATCAAAGTCCCAGCCAGCCAGATGTTTCAACATCTAGTCTAAAAAGAAAAAGACTTTGCTCTTGCAGAAAGAGGCAACAAGGAGGGAGAAGAATGGCAGGAAGAAAGCATTATTTATGGCTCTAAGTTGGGAAGATGGGTGACCATGAAGAGCAAAAACACATGCGGATCAGCTAGGAGGACTGTGGCTCATGCCGTCCAAAGATGCTACTTTGCCAGGTGGCCCGCAAGCCAGGCAGGTGGGTGTCTTGGCTACTAGGAGACTCTAGGGTGGAAGGAGAAGAAGAAATGATATGGGGAACTTGTAATGTATGTTTAAGAATCTGTGTCTAAAGCTGTAACCCTTCAGGGGCTAAATACGGGACAGATGTTTTGATGCTTGGTGGAAGAACAGGGACTGTATTAGAGTATTTGCCCAGAGCTGTAACAATTTCAGGAAGTATCAACAGCCTTTCATCAATAATTAGATTGCCAAGGGGCAGGGAATGACAAGTCTATTTACAGACCTAAAAATATATGTATGTTTGTGGGCTACTGATCATACTCAAATGTTTAACCGCAGTGGACTTAAACAGTGATTTGCTCTCAGTTACAAAATTAACAAACATTCCTTTCCTTAAAAATACATTTGTTTTTCCCTCAGAATACTATTTCAGGTTGCTTCTTGGATTTGTTGACTCACAGATAGTTCACTTTATGCTGGTTTATTAAAAAAAACCCCAAAATAAATCAGAGCCAAATTATCTTCTAGATGTTAAAATGACACTACGCAATGAGAGAATTCATGACCGCAACAACGATCTCCATTCATGTCTCCAACCTCCTGAATTACTTAAATCTGTATGTAAAGCACCCAAACATACTCTCAGTGGAATGGTTAACTACGTCATAAATAGATGTTAATAATACCTGTTAAAGGACTTATTAACACATCTGGAATAGAGGAGTCAAAGGGCCTGATGTCCCATAAACAACCACATATTCTTTTGAAATCCCAGTAACCATCTCTGGAGGTGTTCAAGGCCAGGCTGGACGTGGCCTTGGGCAACCTGGTCCAGTGAGAGGTGTCCCTGCCTATGGCAGGGGGGTTGGAAATCGATGATCTTCAAGGTCCCTTCCAACCCAAACCATTCCATGATTCTATGATCTCAATCTCTGAAACAATTAGTTTTGGTTACGTACTGAATACATCGCTCATGCTAATATGAGTGATATTTAATATTCCTTACATTTAGATTGCCAACAACTGTACTAGGTTCTTTACAGAACAAAAGATGTAATCCTTGCCTTGGCGGGCTTATTGTCTTCACAGACAAGGAAAGTGAGAGTGGAAAGACAGCAGGAAATAAACAGATTATTCTGTCTCCCAAGCTATAGATTACTAAACATCGTGCATACACTACTAAACACGTTTGGGTGCAATGCAATTTCTAGAGTGTATTTTCTTGAAGTGCCACTCGCAGCCTCACACGTAGGAAGGTCCGTTCACATCAGCGCTGCATCCCACGAGTTACAGGAAAAAGGGAAGATCCTAACAGGATAAAATGGGCTCTGGAAGTAACTATCTCCTCCCATAACTGTGGAAAACTGAGATAAAACACACTCATTTAGCCATAATGCTGCTTTCATAAAATTACTGATAACGACGAGACCAAAAAAAAAAAAAAAAAAGACAATAGAAGAACAGAAACCAGTCAGGGCTTTTCTTGATGCGAAATGAGGTCTCCTTTTAATCATGTTTGCTTTATATGGCTCTGGGGGCTATGACGCTTTTGGCAAAATCTTCTTTTGAGTTGCTGAAGCATAATCTCACATCCCAGACTGAGCTTTTTCATTTATTTTGAGAATTTAAACCATTTTAGCCATTCTAAGACAACACATTTTATGGCATCTGTATTTTCTGTCATAAATTCTGTGCATATTCATACAGCATGTTTATATATAAACATATACAGAGAGATATAATATGCAATTTACTTTTTTATATATGTATTTGCAGATAACTTATGTAGTATGTGATATATTTTACGTATATGTATTAGTTGTATATTGTTCTATGCCCTTTTCCCTTAACACACTGCAAAACTCATTGTACTGCCTAAATAACAAGTAACAATAGAGGATGTTTATTACGGATCTTGGGCTCGATGCATAACTACATTTTTCCTCCAGTATGCCTATTTAATTAAATTGTAACGGAATAAGAGTGCAACACAATTCTAAAACTGGGAAACCGGAATAATGAACCAGCTGTACTGTACCATGATTCTCTAACACCTAACCCCAGTATCTTAAAAGCACTCTACAGGCTTGATCTGCCTATTTATCTGTTTCCCTTTGAATCTGGAAAAGCGGAGTAGCTGTTGAAAATTTTCTGTTAACTGCCCTCAAATATCTGTTGAATAACTCTGAGAAAATATGAAATCACAAGGGTATCTTTAATAGATGTTTTTTCTTATGTCTCTTTCATATACAAATTCATAAGTGTATACTAATATATCACCCCCTAAAAACCAACAGAAAGCTTCAAATCTCTTTGAGTAGAAACTGAAAATTTTATTCCGAAAGGCACAAACCTGCAGATGCCCAACTCTACTGCTTACACAGAAAATGAAGCCAGCATAAAAGTTTCCAAATGAGAAGGAAGAATACCAACAAACTCTTCACACAATAAAAATAAATAACAAGATGCAAGAACACACACACACACACACAGAGGAAGCCTGTCTTGGTGCTACAGTAAGGAATCATTATTTGAACTTATGTTTCTGGTTGCTTTTCATCCCACCAGAACCCTATCAGCAAAATGATAACCATATATTACAGACTGCCTACTTACTGTTAACACACACTTTATCCTGCCAACGCCAGTTCTACAGAAAACATTATCAGTGTGCAACCATAAATGAACAAAATTACCATCTGCACACTGAAGAACAGAATTGCAAACATAATTATATCTTTTATGTGTTGTAAGTACACAGTTGTTTTAAATTTGGACTTATAACCTGTTTTTCAAATAACAGCTTCAGTCTGCTTCCAAGTCACCAAGGTAATGGCTGTAATAAGTAGCTATACCTCCTAATCAGTGAATGTCACAATAAGCATAGTGCGTCTATCTATCTAATCTTTTTTGGCCACGTTATTATGGTTTATGAGCAGTTTTACCACCCATATGTTATGCTGTCATGTTCTTTTAAAAGCTGGTTATTAGGATTAACTGGAGAAAGTGAAATATGAATGCCTGTATAAATTGTAGAGCTGAATGCTGCTAAAAGCAAAGTGTCCTAGGTCAGAGGACGACAGGTCATGCCTTGCAGAGCACGCCACTTATTTTGGAAGGAAACCCACAGAATTTGCTTTGGCCTCTGTGAAGCTTTCTGACTGGTTGCACAGTTGGCTTTATATGGAAAACAACAGCTGACCCTCATTTATTTCTACTCTACTAATATGTACCACAGACATCTGTAAAAAACAGTAGAATCAATCCTTCTTCTCACCAACTTTGAAGCCAGGTGCTGTAACGACTGTGTCAGTCATCACATTAAGAACACTGTATCTTATGAAGAATCATTGATATTCCTTTCTGACCTTAACAATACACCAAAATTCAGAGGACTACTTTCATTAGGAAAAAAGTTCACGATGAATCCAGCGTGACCTGGACAGACTGGAGAGCTGGGCAGAGAAGAACCTAATGAGGTTCAACAAAACCAAGTGCAAGGTCCTGCACCTGGGGAGGAAGAATGCTAGGCACCAGTACAGGTTAGGGGCGGACCTGCTGGGAAGCAGCTTGGAGGAGAAGGATCTGGGGATTGTGGTAGACAGTAAATTATCCATGGCCCAGCAATGTGCCCTTGTCGCCAAAAAGGCCAATGGAATCCTGGGCTGCATAGGGAAGAGTGTGGCCAGTAGGTCGAGGGAGGTCATTCTCCCCCTCTACTCTGCACTGGTGAGGCCACAACTGGAATACTGTGTCCAGTTTTGGGCTCCCCAGTTCAAGAGGGACAGGGAACTGCTGGAGCGAGTCCAGCGAAGGGCAACTAAGATGATTAAGGGCTTGGAGCATCTCCCTTATGAGGAAAGGCTGAGAGAGCTGGGACTCTTTAGCCTGGAGAAGAGAAGGCTGAGGGGAGACCTTATTATGGCATACAAGTATCTAAAGGGTGGGTTGAAGGAGGATGGAGCCAGGCTCTTTTCAATGGTTCCAAGTGACAGGACGAGGGGCAATGGGCACAAGTTAGAACACAGGATGTTCCGTTCAAATACACGGAAAAACTTCTTTACAGTGAGGGTGACAGAGCACTGGCACAGGCTGCCCAGGGAGGTTGTGGAGTCCCCTTCTCTGGAGATTTTCAAGACCCGCCTGGATGCAGTCCTGAGTAATGTGCTCTGGGCAATCCTGCTTTAGCAGGGGAGTTGGACTAGATGATCTCTAGAGGTCCCTTCCAACTCTGATGATTCTGTGATTCTGTGAAATCAGAGGTACTTAGATGCAGACACCTTCATTTTTGGTACAAAATACAAGAGATGCACAAGAGATGGGGTATAACTACAAAACAAAAAGAAATAATAAAAAAAAACCAAAACAAAATGCACAAAACCCCCTTGGGGATCGATGACCCAGCACAAATTGTGACTTGCATAAAAATCAATACTGTAAGGCTGTTTGGGGTGGGGACACACACAAATCTCGTTGTGTGACATATCAGCAGAAGTGCTATATGCAAAAGACAGGAGGCAATTATTGTCCTCTGCTTAGCACTGAGGAGGCCCCAGCTGGTGTTTGGGGCATTGCACTTGGAGAAAGCGTGGAGAAATTGGAGAGAATCTCAAAGAAAGCAACATAATTAAGGGAGGTCCTAAAGCTCTGACCAGGAAGGAGAGACTGAAAGGTGGAGTTTCCTAGTCTTGGTAAAAGACCAAATTTTCCAAGAGGAAAATGTTCTTGTAAATGAGGATAGTGCTGTTTTTCTCCATGTCTGGACAAAAAATTACTGGTTTAATATGCAATTAAAAAAAAAAAAAAGAATGATTCCGTGATTCTCATTAATAAGAAAAACCTTCTAACTAAAACAACCACTAAGCTTGGAAGCAGACTACCGCATGCAATCCACCGTGCTGCAGATTTTTAAGAAAAAATGCCATAAGAGATAACGGAATCACGGAATTTTCAGAGTTGGAAGGGACCTCTAGAGATCATCTAGTCCAACTCCCCTTGGAGTTATAACCCCTTGGTTATAGTTATAACATAACTATAAATACTCCTCCATCCTAGTGGCACTTGGTGACCTTTAGAGATCCCTTCTAGCAGAAGTAGTGTAACAACTGTGGTTGTCCACACAGCAGAGAGGAAGATATGAGCTACCTCAGCTGAACAAGAGGGGCTGGCAGGGCCCACCGCCCCCACCCAATGGCCCACAGGAGTCACCCTCACAGCTTCTCGGCCCTACAGTCTGGTCTTTCCGAGACTGAGAAAACAGGGCTGCATAACAAGGCTGAACGTCAAAACTTCCATCTTCTTGCACGCAGGAGTCAAACTTTCTTCACAAGTCCATTTGTCAGCACATCGTCCAAAAGCCCTCTGCTGTTTCTTAGAGCCATCTTCCTGGTGCTTCTGTAGCTACCTCTGGCTGTTTCTACTGCCACTCCTCCCACCCTCTGCCCTGGCCTTCCAAGCCTTCTCAAACCTTTGCGTGGACAATAGCTGCCTGTGGACTGTGGGGAGCAGTCTGCTCCTCTTGTAGGAACCTGACTACATAAAGAAGCTAGATGACCCCGTAACACCTACCCTGACAGCAAGGCTGAGATCTACCCACAGTATATTATGATGTATTTATCAGTAGAGCACTAGCTAAGACATTTCTGTGACACCTCTTGCTACGTTATTAGAATGGCAATTTCAGTATTCGAAGTTCACACACTTCTCCAGGGTGGCCTCTTCTCTGTTCACGAGTTTCAGTATCCTTCCTTTCTGACATATACATCTTTAAATGACTCTTCTGTTACTGCAGAAGGGTTCCTTCAAAAGAACATGAAGCTGTCTGAGATGAAACCTTTTTTTGGTAGCTGCCTCCGACATTCAGGAAAAGATCTTTGGCCAAACTTGCTCATGTCAACGGGCAAGGAAACAGGGAGTTTCATTCTGCCCACAATCAGCAGCACTGTACTGGAGACATTAAGCTGGTGTGGCAATCTGTAGGATAGACAGCATCCATACTGGTACTTTGACCACCTTATACATTGAGTGAGCCCACAGTTGGCTGCTAAAGCAAACAGGATGTCAGCTGATGATGCACAGCATCGGCGCTGCGTGCTCGCAGCGCCATCCCTACTAATGAGGCAGGCTGCTGCGCTCTGCAATAGCTGAAGTTTCTATGGAGCTTTTATCTTCAGCTTCAGTGAGTTACAATAATCCAGCCTGGTTGTGCAGAACATGTTCATCACCACTGCTAGATCTACGCCAAAGAAAAGGAAGCACAGCTTCTTGGACAGCCAGAAGTAGAATAATTAATTTCTGACTATTTCTAGCATCTCGGTATTGAATTACCAGCTAGAGTAGAATGCTGCACAGAACTTTCAATGCTTTGAAAAATGAAGGTCAAGTGCCTTCCCAGAGAAAAGAGGTCACCGGCTCTTCCAGTTCCCTCAAATCACTCACACTAGATAAATTTCTATGCCGTGGCTCGGATACAACCTGAGCCAGTCACTCTTGCTGAGCAATTTAACAGTATCGTGTGATCTACGTGTCAAAAACGGTAGGAAGATCAAGTATGGATGTTAATATGATTTAAAAGGGACTTTGCAGTAGCAATGGATAGAGACACAATTAGATCTCTGTCTTTGCTAGTCATGGAAATACGATTAAAGATTAGTATAAGTAATTACATTACAGTGGTCAAAATAAAAGAGCTAAGCACCGCATTCTCTTTGGTGTCTGTACTCATTTGCAAGTTTGAAGCAGCAGTTCCTTAATGTCTTAACCGTGATAATGTACTGTGAAGGCTGTACTGCAGATGTACCTTCAGTATTCTATTCGCTTCTTCAGAAACAAAACTACAGAAAGGCAGTATAAGATGGTACTTCACAATATACGTTGGTATAAACACTTCTCTGAATCGCAACTAAACGTTACGGTGTAGATGTATGAGAAGATGGGCAGCCTTTAGTACTTTGCATTAGAAGCTGCTAGTAAAGTAGCATGTCACAGGCGAGGCGACAGCTTAAAATGTTCAATATAAACCATCTTGGTGGGGGAAAAATCCCAGCCCAGCAAATTAATCCTTAAGGTGGTCAAACTCCCCACAATGTTCCAACATTGTTCCTCTGAAACAGCCTAGCTTGTTAGCATTAACGCTTTTGGGCAAAGGGAGGTTTGGGAGCAGCCGGAGGTAGCTGCTGGCTTTTTATCCCCCAAGAGGTTGAAGTGAGTGAAGAACTTGTTTTTCCCAGTGACAGAATCTAGAATATGGGCTGAAGAGTCTAGAGGGCATTGGCTCACAGCCTTAATGACCAAAAGGGATTACCAGGATGTTTTCTTCTCTGAGGTAACGCAATGAAAAAGACAGAGTTGCACATTAAGTGCTATCAACATCTGAACCTCCATGGAGGCCCCAAGGCCTGCAGTACTTTCTGCAACAAGTAATACTTTGTAATGCAAAGACCTTGAGTCAGTGAACGCACCTGATGGGCACCCATATGGCCAGACATGGTCACAGTGTGAGAACTTTCAACCTGAGCCACGTGCCAAAGGGTGCCTCTGCCTCGTTCATTCATGCCTTGCTGGGATGAAAAGGACTTGCTTCACAATACAGTTTTGCCTCTGGAGAAGAGACGTGACCTTTTGATTCCTCCATCTATTGTAGCCTGTTGGTTGCTATTACCAGCCATAACTGTACAGCTGGTAGGAAGCTACACGTAGCATGTTAGCAAGGTGCTGCCCTGTAGAAGATGACTGGATGAAGGTGAGCAGGTACAATGTCCACCCCTTTCCCACTCTAGTAGAGCAGCAACTGTGACTTGTAGCCATCTGCAGGGGCAGTCAGCGGCGCTAAAGTCCCTAAGGGGCAATCTCATTTTAGAGATGCCAGGCATGTCAGGAGAGCACACCTTCTTCTATGCCCCTTGGGGCTGCAACAGGCAGTGGTGAGATGCACACCTATCCCTAGGAATACCTTTTACCCCATTAGGGTCTTGCAAATATGCTCAGCATAATCTAGTCTTACTGGTAATGGTCCACTGGGCATCGCTTTCTTATATCCTGCGAAAAATTAAGAGTTCAGGTTGCTTTCTCAGCCTGTGAATCTCATGTAGTATCACCAAGTAGTACTCAGTGAATCCTCAGCTTCTGCTATAAAAGGAAATAAAATGAGCGATAAGCACTATTTTTAACCACAAAACATATTACTCATTATGCAATATATGGTTCTGTCATTCTCTGAGGGGAAAATGCCTAATTACTTACATTATATCTCACTGGAAATATAACAAAGAAAACAAGACAAGATATTGAAGGATGAAAATAACCATCACGGCAACACGTGTTACAGGGGCTGACCCTATTTATTCTGAAAACATGTAAATTATAATGGGATTTTTGAAAAAAACACTGCCAATTAAGGAAGTTATCATACTTACATCAATGAAGTCACATTTACTCAAATGCTATTTGCTTCAGCTTAACCCATATTGTTCTGTTCCTGTGTGCAGGGGTGGAGAACAGTGGCAGACAAGACTGATGGAATCCTGACTTCCCCCCCAATATCCTTTCAGCTGCTCTTTGAGACTATAACAGTGTAATACAGAAAGGTATTTTGCTGAAAAATTATCGTGGCCATCATTTACCTTTGAACATATGGTCAGTTTGACAAAATCTCTAGCAGCCTTATGGCTTGATACCTGCATAAATACATACCTTGGTTTTGCTTCAACAAGCAACGGTACAAACCTGCTGACTGCCCATCACTCGCACACATTTACACAAAGAAGAGCATACAGGGAAATAATAATAATAATAGTAGTATTATTACTAAGTGACATTACTTTTCTGCAAATGCAATAGGTAGTCATTTTTCAGGATGTATGTCTGTCCTCTGCAGGCAAAACTTGTGGACCTCCAGAACAGCTGCTACTTATTAGCAGTCTATAAATCTGCACACCCATAAATGTGTTGGATGTGCTTGGTTATCTGTCAGACACGCAGAAAGGTAATGGTGTGGCACACATTAGAATTCATGAATGCACTTTTTGTAGTGCTTTTTTTTTTTTTTTTTTTTTACCCCCTAGAGGTATATTCAGGCCAAATCAATGGCCTCCAGAAAGTGGTGATGATGCAGTGCACAGCCTGGAAATCCATTCCTGAGGGACGGTGACGTGAAAGATTAATTCGATATTTGTACTTTTGGGGGCCACAGTTGTCATTTTTGTGGAAAGGCACCTGTTACGTGCAAGTATTTACCAGGTTTGAAAAAATGGGGCACAACTGGACACGAAGCCTTAAAAATTCATACTTGCAATTGAAAGAGTAAATGCTTAAAGGACACCACAGACGTCATTCTACACATGTGGTGCACCATGTGGAAGAATGGTGATGCACTAACATTACCGTTAAAAGGTTCATAGTAATGACTACCTGCTAAATACAATATAATTAGAGAATACTTCCCCATGAATTAAATGCAAATACTTTGATATGTGACTGAGTGAGCATATTTAGTTACTATTAGCATACTAAATACAGATTAAACCCCATTCTCAAGCGCCTGAATTTTTTCCTGAAACGGCAGTCCGTCAGAACGCAGTATTTCCACACCAGGGGCGGGAGGGGGACTGGAAAGCTTGGTGAGGCATGAAAAATTGAATTTCAGCGAGGCAACGGGAAGGACATTGTTGGGCAATTACAGCGCTCCAGTGTTTGCGGTCCGCGAAGGCTGCAATCATCTGCGGCGACAGCGTGGTGGTGTACGACTCCCCCAAGGCAGCGCGCTCTCGTTAAATCAATTTGTCAGAAAGCGGGGCTGCTCCCTCC